>NW_017728907.1:65517269-65539103 GCF_001723895.1 Crocodylus porosus | reverse complement strand
AACTACTATAAGACCGTTTCAGGCTGGACATAAGGAAGAATTTCTTTACTGTCCGAGCCCCCAAGGTCTGGAACAGCTTGCCATTGGAGGTGGTTTAAGCACCTACACTGAACACCTTCAAGAGCAAATCGGATGCTTAATTTGCTGGGAACCTATGACCGCAGCCGACTTCTTGCCCTTTGTGGAGGGGGCTGGACACGATGATCTTCCGAGGTCCCTTCCAGCCCTATTGTCTATGAAATCTATGATTTAGGTTAGACCAGGGAATTAAACTTCTGTACCAGATCCCCTATTGATTCATGTTAGGTCACTGTCTGCTGGCACCCCAGGTGCTTTTGTTGCCCCCCACCAGCCCCTCCTCACAGGGATGCATGCTACCACTCACCCTGCACTCAGGCCAAGTGTCCAAAATGCTGTGCCCATGGGCGTTTGCAGAGCTGAGTCAGCCCAGTGACTGATGATGAGTGGAAAGGGGGAAAAGGGTGCTTGGTTGTGCCTTGCAGCTCAGTCAACCTCCCTAGGGCTATGCCTGCTTGTGGGGGGCATGGGGATTCCCAGGAGGGTGTTCATGGGTGCAGCTCCAGAGAGCATAACCTGGCTGCAGGGGATGGGTAAGCATGGGTGCCTTCACTGCCTTACTGCAGCTGACATGTCTGTGGCTGATAATTATGCGGGTGAAGGGAGAGGAGGGAGGTGTGCTCCCCCATGCTCAGCAGCCAGTCACGGATGGCCCAGCTACTTGGCTGCACTCAGCTGTGCTCAGCACTCTGCAGTAGCCTTGGAAACCCACTGGAAGGTGTGCAGGAGTGCCCCCAACCTGCTAGCCTCAGCCAGTGCAGGCAGGCTGCATGCCCCTCTCCTCGCCTCGCAAAAGGGCGAACACATGTTCTGTTTGTTCCTGAACTAACCTACACCACTTGCAGAAACCCATATTAAATTCAGTTGGTTCTACCAAGGATTTTTTGAATGTCTGTGCTTAGCCATGGGTGGGATGGCTACTGTATCTAAAGGATTCATAGAATGTTATCTTTATGTTGCATATTGTTTAAATTATGCTCCTAGATGTAATATATCCAAGCTCCATATTGTTATAAGAAAAACACGTTAGCTTGGCTGATGAATTAATTTTAAAAAAACCTCAAAACCTTAATGTGGTATCCCAGGGAGCAAATAATATGGTTTAAAAGGAAGGCATTAAACCAAAGCTGACCAACTTCTCATGGGGCCTGTGGTCCCTGGCTGCATATTGCACTGCATGCCTCTTGGCCACCCTTCTGCTGCACTGCACTATCAGGAGGGGGAGCCTGGAGACTCCAGAAGCAGCAGCAGCAGGAAAGCATTGTGGGGAACACGGTCCTGACTGAGAGCCTTGCGGTTGCAGGCCCTCAGAGGCCAGATGCAGACCATGGGCCACCTGACGGATAGCCGTGCATAAACAAAGCCAAAGACAATGATACCTGAACAAAGCCCAAAGAGCATCATAGCAACTAGCCCCAATCATAGGCCAGTGTTTTTAAATTTGGGGTAAATTAACATTCTTTTGCTTTAATTAATCTTTTATCTTAAAATGTTGAGAGACAGGAAGCAGGAAACCACAGAAAATGTTTCAAGGAAAATCAGTCACTCTAGTGGTTAATATTTTGTGTTATTATTTTAATGAAATGTAAACATACCATTCACCAGTGATTTTTCAACTCTCTCTCTTGATGAAGATATTTCAAAATTTATTTTAATTTGAAACAACAGAACAAAAGATAGGAACACCTCTGCAGACACAGTATCACTAACACCCAAGGAAAGGGATAAGGTCGATGCTATCGAAGTAGCAATAGCCACTGTATGAGGGTCATGTCATCATTTTGTGCCTGATCCTGCAAGATGCCACAATGCTGCCAGATCCTGTGAGTTTTAAAAGTAAATCTTATGATGGTTGGTGTCTATCTGTAAGTTCCAGCTCCTAGAATCTTATAATTAAATGCCATAGTCAGCTGCATTTGAAAAACAAGTTTTATTTTAAAAGTCTGCTTCATTCATAGATGTTAGGGTCAGAAGGGACCTCAATAGATCATCAAGTCTGACCCCCTCATAGGCAGGAAAGAGTGCTGGGTTCAGATGACCCCCTCCAGATACCTATCTAACCTCCTTTTGAAGACCCCCAGGGTAAGAGAGAGCACCACCTCCCTTGGGAGCCCATTCCAGACCTAGGCCACTCTAACTGTGAAGAAGTTCTTCCTGATGTCCAGTCTAAATCTGCTATCTGCTAGCTTATGGCAATTATTTCTTGTAATCCCCAGGGGTGCCTTGGTGAGCAGAGCCTCACCAATTCCCTTCTGCACCCCCATGATGAATTTATAGGCAGTCACAAGGTTGCCTCTCAACCTTCTCTTGCGGAGGCTGAAGAGGTCTAGGTGCCCTAGTCTTTCCTCGTAGGGCTTGGCCTGCAAGCCCTTAACCATACAAGTGGCCCTTCTCTGGACCCTCTCCAGGTTATCCACATCCCTCTTAAAGTGTGGGACCCAAAACTGCATGCAGTATTTCAACAGTGGTCTAACCAGTGCCCGACAGAGGGGAAGTATCACCTCCTTGGTTTATCATGCATCTGCTGGTGCATGATAAAGTGCAGTTAGCTTTGCTGATGACTTTGTCACACTGACGACTCACGTTCATCTTGGAGTCAACTAGGACTCTAAAATCCTTTTTTGCTTCCATGCTGCTGAGCAGGTCATTTCCTAGGCAGTAGGTGTGCTGGACATTTTTCCTCCCTAGGTGCAGCACTTTGCATTTCTCCTTGTTAAATTGCATTCTATTGTCTTCTGGCCATTTGTCCAACCTGTCCAGGTCTGCCTGTAGTTGTTCCCTGCTCTCCGGTGTGTCAGCTTCTCCCCACAGTTTTGTATCATCCGCAAACTTGGACAGAGTACATTTCACTCCCTCGTCCGAGTCACTGATGAAGACATTGAAGAGTATCGGTCCAAGGACCGAGCCCTGCGGGACTCCACTACCCACTCCCTTCCAGGTTGATACCGACCCATCCACTACCACTCTCTGGGTAATTTGCCACCCATCGGATTGTGTAATCATCGAAGTCACAGTGTCTTAATTTGTTCACCAGTATGGGGTGGGATACCGTATTGAAGGCCTTCCCGAAGTCTAAATAAATGATATCTACCCCTACTCCCGCATCCAGGTGCTTTGTAACCTGGTTATAAAAAGAGACTAGATTAGTCAGGCATGATCTACCTGCTACAAACCCATGCTGGTTACCCCTCAGCAAAATTTTTCCTGCAGGGCTCTCACATATATGAGCCTTAATAATCCTTTCAAAGACTTTGCCAAGGATGGAGGTGAGACTGACTGGCCTATAGTTGCCTGGATCCTCCTTCTTCCCCTTCATGAAAATAGGGACCACATTGGCCCTTTTCCAGTCCTCTGGGACCTGTCCGTGTGCCATGAGTGCTCAAATATCCTTTCCAGTGGCTGTGCAATGACATCAGCCAGTGCCTTCAGTACCTTCAGCTGGAACTCATCTGGGCCTGCCAACTTAAACACATCCAGTCCTTCCAAGGGACTCTGCACCATCTCAGGGTCAATGCTTGGTAGTCTGGCACCCAGCTGTTGCCTCTCTACAATTGTAGAGTAAAACATAAAAATGTTAACACCATGCACTCCAAAACCTGAAATAACCTAATAAAAAGAACTCAGCATTCTTAAAAAGAAAAAAGAAAAAGCCTGATAAGTTTCAGCAAATCTTGTGATTTCTTAGATTCAGGGTTGGCAATACTGAGACTGACTAATTTGTCCCTGATGTTTGTTCCTAATAAGAGCATTGGTATGCACAAGGCTAAGTATGCATTTAAGTGCTTTGCTGGATTAAGGCCAGAGCACTCAAACTCTTGCAGAATCAAACTTTTTACAGGAGAAAACTGAGTAGTGAAGAATGAATATGTATTGTATTATTTGGTCAAAAGTCACTCCTCAGTGGCCTATGTGTACAGACTTAAACTTATATGTGGACAGTATGATTCATTCTCATGCTCCTGCATTTCCTTTGCTATTACACCTTTGCTCCATGTGACATAGGAAGCAACTCAGTAACATAAGGGCCTTGTAAAGATGCAGAAACTGGGCTGCACAGTGTTTCAGACCTGTAGCTATGCTTGATCCTTGAGGGTGCAGACAGAAGTGACAATTTTTGCCTGATCTAGCCTGAGAAACTATCTACAGCTGGGACCAGACAGAAGTGTATGGCTGCAGACCACTTTAGAAGTGCCTGAGCCCATGACGGTTTAGATAAACATGCTCCAAAATAGAGTGCATTCTGTAACTTGTGTCTGCAAAGCTCCTAGCCTGTCACTGTTTTCAGAAAGGGAGGGAAAAAAGGGAGCAGAGGGAGTTTGGTTTGGGGTTTTTACAGCTGGTGGTGAAGGTTGGGGTGGGTGGTTTGGAGGTTCCCCCCCATCCTGATACTTAGGGGCCTAGTGTACCTGCATAGGCCAGCAGCACACAGCAGTTTGATATGACTTGCATACTGCCTGCCGGCCTTTGACTGCCAAGTCCAAATGACCAGTTTTCCATTTACAGCTGGATAATTGGTGGTGGCTGTTGGCATGAACTAGGCTTGATCTTGTAGCTCTGGATCTATAGTGAGATGGCTTATTGGATGTTCCACTGAAGCCGTAATTGTAATAAGCCCTCATTAAAAAATATATATTATATATAGTTTTTGTATTCCTCAACAAAGGTAAGCACTAACTGTATTGTAGATATCAGGTCATTTATTTTATGGTACAAACAATAATTAGCTAAAGAAATATCTGACAGATATTAATATGTTTGCTACAAAATGAAAGAAAATATACATGTTAGTTCTGGTTAGCAAAATCTTGGATAAGGAGAATGGAGAAGTAGTATCTGTTTTGACCATGACAGTACAGTCGCCCCTATTGTCAGAACTTGAAACCTTTGTGAAAAATGAATTTGCCAAACAGAAGTTGGCTACAAAGACAAAAAGTATGTATATCACTCGACAGTGACCTTGTTCTCTTTCTTCAAAACAATTGAGTTGGCTGTGCTGGCAAATGGTAAATCAACTTAGCCTAACATGAAACAAAGGGAGAGGGACCTTTTTGATTTACATTGTCTTACAGCTTTATACTACGCTATTCAAAGCAATGCACAGCCCATGTTCTCAGAAATGACAAGTGCTAGCTGCCCCATACAGCAGCTAACACTTTAGAGCTACTGTATCTCAGAAGGGTTACAGAGGGGCTTTTATCATTTGCTGATGCTTTTCAGTTATATAACCTTTTCCCTCTTCTAATACTTTTGTAATTGATTCATAGTCTTGCCTCATCTGAATGAGCATAATATATTAAGTGAATGTCTCAGGGTAAATGGTTTATTTTGTAGGATTTCTATTAGACCTGAAAGAAAATACTGACTTGCATAAAAAAGGTTTATATTTCACATAATAGAGGACACACATCAGGATGTGCATGCTTTGTATAATATATTTGTTAAATTTATCATAGGTACATCCAGGCCTCTTAAACATGTGCTAAGCGTAACTTTAAAGCAATGCTAATTCAGGGGAAAAAAACAGTATGCATCATCTGTCGACAATTTGATAGTCTGTGATATGTGTAACCAATTGTTCTTATTTACATTAATTTGCATTGTGAAAAGCAATTTTACAGTTTCAGTCAGACTTAATAGGCAATTTGCAGCTTGGTGCCTAATGGCATAGTTACTTAAGCCTGCCCCCAGGGTGCTTTCTAGTCCTGATATGAGACTAAACCTTTTAAATGTTCAATTGAACATCTTAAAAAGTCAAAAAGTCTTTAGCTATTAGACCTGGTTTGTACTTGCCTTGTCATATTTAATACTATTGTTGGAGATGCTCTTTGATTCAGATACTGTTTTACTCTACATTACAGGAGTGGTGATTTGATTGCACTAACAGCAGGCGTAAATGTGTGCATGCGTGTGTATTTTTTTCCCCTGGAGGTGGAAGTAACAACGCCCTGCAAGTTTTTATCTCAGTATGTATGAGCTACTGTCTTCATTTCATATATCTGACTTTTCACTTAAGTTGTATGAAAGCATAATTACATACTTTTGTATTTATGAATGTATGATCATCTCCCATAGGTATGATAAAACCATATCTAAGAGAAGACTGAATACAGGTACTTATTTTCAACAAAACTTCACCTTGGTATGAATTCATTAAGCCTGACATTTTTAGGTATGATGAAGTCGAATGAGGGGAGCAATCTAATGGGTATCATTGCATATGTGATCTACCTGTGGGAACCACTGGAGGAGATGACCTGTATCATTTCCAGAGCATTATTTCAAAAAGATTTGCTGTCTCTATATAGAATTATAATGCGGTTGTCATGTTTCGAAAAACACAGTATTGCTTTGGAAGAAATATTTTGGGAAATGGTCACAAGCCACTTATGGTAATAAAATCCATTGGTTTTGAGATACAGCAGGCTAGTAGATGAATATTTGACTACTTGAGGTCTTCTCAGAAGTTGCATTCCTATTGCTTTACAGAGAGATGCAGTATTTTGCAATTCCTTAGTTTAGTTATAAATCCTGATTGGGATTTACAGGTTATTTGGAATAGATTTCATTATATAACATTCAATTTTATACAGGATTCAAGCATGTCAGTACTGGATCAACACAACAATCATCATGAAGAGGGCTCTTTATTTATGCAGTACATATCATACGTATCATGTACAGATGATGACTGGGAGTGACTTTTGTACCAAATACACAACCAAAAATCTTTTCTTTTTTCACACACATCGTATTAAAAATTATTAAAATCAGTAAACACTTCGAGCAACGGGTGTATATGGAGTCACAGATGTGCCTATGTAGCAAGCTGAATCAAGGTCTTTGCTGCAGTTCAAAAGCCATCTTCTCTATATCCAGCAGTATTTAGCTCATTAACTCCCAACACATTTCTAGAAAATTTTGGATATTTTTAAAAACATGTTAATGATTCAAGATCCATGGTGTAGATAAAGAAAAAAAGTCTCAAATCTTTATGTGTGTAGGATGCTACTGAATTTCTGTTGTTTCTGAAGTGAAGAGCTATCTTACAGAATTTGCTAAGTTCCATTTGCTGAGACAGAAGATTGTGCCATACTAAAATGAAGGCAAAACCTCTTCCTTTCTTGTATAAGTTTGCTTTATTCCTGCGAAGAGGATTTTATTTCAAAGGATGTCTCAATGCACTTCACACTAGTGGACAAGAGAGTTTACAAAAAAAAAAGTAGAACTATGTGTTCCTGGCATATCTTGCATTTGCTCTATTGTTCAGTGAGTGGAAAGATACAATCAGGATAGCTATCAAATCATTTCATGATATAATGAAAAAAGTTCTACATTACAATGAGCTCAGAATCTGTTATTCTGTGAATATATCTTTCAATTTAGGGGAAAAATAAAGCTCTTATACTGGTTTTCAGCAAGAGTTGGCTAGCTATAGTCCATCTGAATTTTGCAATGAAATGCAGGTGGTGTGGGCAGTTTTCTCAATCTGGTGGTTTCTATATATGTACCTGAAACAGGGTAGAACACTAATATTTCTAGTTTTGTGGGTTTTATTTAAGGTGGCTGTCAGTATATTATTTCATTGCTATATAAAATTAAAGAGCACAAAATATAAGAATTCAAAAGGTATCAAATTGAAGAGATTCCATCAAAATGGCCTGAGTAGGACATATTGACCATTTTAGTAGTTTCAACTTCTTATAAGAAATTCACTTATCCCAAAGAAAATGTGAATTAATATCAGAACATAACAGTTATATGCAGAATGTGTTCTGTGGTTTCAAATTTACAAAGTTGCTCCCAAAATTGCTCTTTGCTAAAATTCGCTAAAACTGTCATTAACCAAAATGTTTCTAGCAAAGTTGGGTGGAAAATAGGAATTCATTTTACATAAACGGTTCAGATTTTGGCACTGATTTTTATCCTGTATTGGAACTGAAACAAGATGTTTCTGGTTCTTCCCACAAAACAATGAGAGCCTTTCGCTCCAGAACAGGCTGTGTCCCAGTAATTAGGACATTCTCTTGGGTTTGTAACGCTGAAGCATGCGAGTCAGAGTGGGATTGGGACTCCTGTCTCCTACGTTACAAGTGAAAACTTTAATTACTGGACTGTTGTCTGGTCTGTGTAAGGGGTTTTCTCTCTGACCAGAAATTTTATCAATGATTTTAAAAAAGCCTTTGCAACACATTTTTGTTGAAAACCAGTATTTTTCCATGTAACATTTTCATTTCAATGCAATTACATTGTCCACAGAACACTTTCTCTGGAGTTTTTGACCAGCTCTGGTTTTGCAAAATGTGGGGAAGAAAACCTTAAACATACACGATGGTGAAGGACCACTTCCTGAGGGAGCCGGATACAGGTGAGGTTTGAGCTGACCCGTTAATCACAACTGAGAGCTAACTCTAACCAAGACAAAACAAGACATTGGTAACTATTTTGCTGAAATTCATTTTAGCACAAGCATCATTCTAACCAGCCTCCCATATTTTCTGAGTGGGAAATTCCCAACAACACACCGCTCGATTGCCTAACCCTCGGTATATTTGTCAGTCACACCATATAGATTAACACCAAGTCTATTATTCTGTTAATTGCTTGCATGTAGACCAGTGACCTTCATGCTTATATCTCAAAGTGGTCAGCCATGACAGCTGAGAGGTAATACCAAAATAGATTGATTTTGAGCCCAATTACAGAAGCAGAAGAAGCATTCCCTAAATCTGCTTGTGGAATGAACAGTTCTGAGAGGAAGAGGCAGCGTATGAGAAGCAGGAAAGATTTAAAGTGGGTATAAGTGCCAGAAATAAGCAGCTGCAGGGGTGTGGTTGAGTGCAGAGAGCAGTGAGATATATTATGGATCAACAAATCCCTCATATTTGCAAGCTGTAGCATTTGAGATTTGGCTCCACAAATAATTTTTGTTTTGTCATTCAATAACATGAAGTGTTGACTTTCAATCTTTAGAAAGTCCTCCTCTTTACCAAATGATTCAACAAGTATGCTTTGAAAATACATCGCTGAAAGTTGTTGACGGAATTAAATTAGTAATGTCATTCTCTTTAAAATGCTGATACCCACAGGGAAATGCATATCTAATATTTCAACATTTTGAAATTAACTGCTACCCAGATTATTCATAGCTAATTTGCCTATAACTGTTTCAGGTTCAGAGACCCCTTTACTCGGTAAGAATGGTTCTTGAGGAGAATGGAAACACCATGACCTGAAATGTAACTGAATATACCACCATTTAAAACCAGTGCTTTCAAAACAGAGAAAAAAATATGCTGCTTCAAAAGGAATTATATAGAGTAGCATCAAACTTTTTGTGCAAGAAGTTTGTTGGCAGGATTGAATGATTCCCTGAAAAAAAGCAAGAGTCATAAGAAAATATTTAGCTGGAGTAAACTCTTCATTCACATTAGGTCAGGCTTTAAATTAACAAATGGTTAAACTGAAACAAGTCCTGTGCAAGTAATGACCATTACGAAGGGCCAAATTATAGCATCAGCAGTCTGGTCCCCAGTATGCTAATATGAAAGGAAGGATGGTTCAGTGTTTTGGGTAATAGCTTAGGCCATAGAAGACATGTGCTTGATACCCTTCTCTATCATGACTTCTATATGACCTGCTTCTCAGCACATTAACTTGAGTGCAGCACTGCATTAATGTGCTATATTGCTTCTGCTACCAGGTGCTGACTCATTGGGAGATACCTTGGCCTTGTAACTGTGGCCTAATCCTACACCCTGGAAGTCAGTGTTTGCAATTGTCTTCTACAGTGCATACAGACATTCAGGAAAGTTAGGGGAGGTTAGAGCAAGTTAAAAATGGCCAACCCATCTAAAGTAAATTGGAATAGGTGGATTAGCAGGGGGCTTGGGAAGATTGGGAGTGGGGGCACGCAGGGTCCCTGGCAGGGGGAGGGTTGGGGGGGAGCACAAAGAGTTCAGGGGCAGGGGGTTGGTGGTATCCAGGAGGGTTTGGTGGAATTGGGGGGGTGGGGAGTGGGGATTCAGTGGGATGGGGAGGCTCTCTCCCCTTTGGGACTAGGGGCTATTTTTAGCCTCCAGACCCCTCCCAGATAAACCACCCCTCTCCCCATCCCATCTTACTTCCTTGGCTCCTGGCAAGCACTGGTAAAATAGTCACTGGGTGTGGCTCGTGGGATGGGGGTTTGGCAGGAGAAGAGTTGTCCATCTGGGGGGAGGGGCAAGGGACAGGGGGGCTAAAATAGCCTGGTGCCAGAGGGTGGGGTAGGAAACGGCCCACCCCAGTGGTTGTGATTTCCCAACCTCAGGGCTGCACTGGGAACTCTACAGAAGTTCAGTTAGACTGGACTCACCAAAATAACCCAAACCTAAAGCAATGCTGAACTCCTACTCTGTTAGAAAAATCTGAACAGGAATAGCTGTCATGCTCCTATAAAAAGCTTGCATTTTCACTGGTTAAAGCTACCGGAGATTTCAGTGATGAGTGACTGGAGTTTGCATTTTGCCAGCTGAGGATAAGGACAATCTTCTTCACTAAGTCTCATATTGCACTGGTCATGCATGGTGCCATTGGGATTTACAGAATCTTGGGGGAAACCAGCTTGTAAAAAACATGAATAAAAGCAGGACAAATATTTCCAGCAAAATGTCTCCTGAAAAAATAGCTCAAATAGTGTTTGAAAGATACTATTTGACTGGCATGTGCATTTCTTATAACTGTTGATAGCAGATGCTACTTCTCACTGATTTCAATAGGGACACATACAAGTTGCTGGTATGATGTGACCCAAGTAATATATGCGGAATTAATTTTTTCATACAAGTGCTTTTTATTTCATTTAATTAAAAATATTCATATGCACTGAATATCCTGATATCCTTGACTCCAATTAATCTTTTTTTAAAAATAAATCTAATCCAACTATGGAGTCATTTTTACTGTCTTTGTATTTTAAATGTCTAATTTTAGAAAATAAATACTTGACCAACACTTGTTTCCTCTACCTTAATTGTATCATTTCGGTGGTATATTTCCTAATATACTATAGTTAGATTATTTTTACAATTTAATAAGAACTATTCTGGGCTACAGGAATATAATTTTGAAACAATGTAAAATTGGCTGCCTTGTTTTCAAGTTTTTAATGACTGATTTGAGAATATTTGCATTTGAGCAGTTTGTCTAAGATCTGTAGATGTTATTTAGTTAATTGCTTGGGAAGTTGTTTTATGACAAAGATACGATTAATGGTTGTCTTTGTTTGCATTTCTTCTATAAATGAGATGCTATCTTGGAAAAAAAATTACTGAATGTAAAAAGACTAAATTTTTCATTGAAATTGGTATACTTAGTGCTATGCTTTAAGAGATGTCATAAGGCCAAAGGCTGTGCTATTATAATCCATTAGAAAAGCCTTTCAAGTTTTATTTTAATTAACTTGCTAAGCTATTAGCACTTGTGGAGAGAGAATGACATGTACAGTACACTTCAAGAGGTGCTTAGATATTATAGTGTGATGGGCATGTTTTAAGAACCAAAATAAAGAAGAATAGAAAATAATAGTAGTCAATAATGTACCATTATATAATTGACATCTAATAAACAGAATGACACAAAATATATCTGTGGAAAAACAACTTGGAGATTGTAGTGGGGCGGATCCTCAGTTGCTGAACCCCAGTGTAGCACCATAGAAGTTGTTCTGCACCAGCTGAGAATCTGCCTCATCATAATTGTTCTGAGTGAACATTGTTTTTCTTGTTGAGGATTAGGGGGTATAATTACAGGTTTTGATACTATACATCGTGAGACAGTATTCTATGCTGAAGTCATGGTGTGTGAAATTGCCCCTATTGAAGTAAATGGAAGTTTTTTCACTGACACATATAGGGCCAGTATTTCACCCTGTGAGCCTGCTGTGCCATACAATACACATGTGATAAATAATCATGTAAGTTGCTCATAACTGAAGGATAAGTTTCATGTGCAGACCCAGATTCTGCGCCCCCTCCACAACCAGCATGCAATATAAGAGGCTAGGCTGTGCTTGCAGGAGCTATTTACAAATTCTCTGATAAAATAGTGGTATTAATATTGTAATTGACCTGTCGATGAGGAAAAGTTGCTGTATAAATATGGAGGGCATGAATGTATTGATCCAATTTGAAAATAGGACTGTGGGAAGAACAGGAAAGCAAGCCACACAATAGATCTTAATAAGCACTCAAAGACAATAGAGTGGGTTGAAAGACCCTGTATCTTGCTTTCAGGAAATTGCACAACTTCTTTGGACCATGGCTAGCAGCCTGGAGATCTATGGAAAGCCAAATAAGAAGTGAAAAGGCCAGGGGATGACTTGTCCAAGAACACAGGCTGGCAGAGAAAGAAGCTACCTAGGAGTCCATAGAAGCAGGGTCTTGCCAAAGTGAAGGAAAGATGGATTGCACCCAGAATGATGCATTTAATTGGTTTAAAACAGTGATGCTCAACCTTTTTGCCCTGTGGGCCAGATGGGCAATGGTCAGTCCCTCTGCAGGCTGGATTTGGCCTGTGGACCCAATCTGGCATGTTGGGGAATGGCCTGGCCCTTATCCATCCACAAGAGGGGAAAGGTTCATGGCTCAGCCCCAACACAGCCCTGCTGGGAGGAGGGGACATGGCCCAGCCCCAAATAGGTGCTGTAGGGGTGTGGCATGGCCCTGTATGACTTGGGAATTAGGAAGCAGCAGACAGTGGCAATGTTACTTGCCACTATTCCCTTGCCACCAAATGTCATGACCCACCAGGAGCCCTGCAGGTCAAACACCATGGCTCAACAAACTGGATTTGACCCGTGGTCAGATGGAGCACTCCTGCTCTAAAATAATAGATCTTTGCTTTAAGAAAGGTCTCTGATTGCTATCTCAAGCAACAGTGTTGCTCTCTGAAGGAAGGGAAGTAGGTGCCTAACAGACTTGCTGCAGAAATTGCATTTAGTGTCAGGCAATAGTGACCTAGGGCCTGGTTTGAAATTGGAAGATCATGTGACTCTGCCTGGGATGAGGTGATGGCTAGAGAATACGGACTGAGTAGAGTGATTTGGACAAAAACAGGGAGCATCATCTCTGCAGTTTGTCCATTAGCTGACATAAAGTCTATTCACTTTCTGAGTGCACCATACAAGAACAGAGCGAGGCTTTCCAGAAAGAATGAATTATCAAGGCAAATAGTTCACTCAGTTTACTCCCCACTCCTCAGGCAGCATAATGAAAGCAAAAAAATGGACTGGAATAATGTTGACCTGGGCCCTAAGTCATCATCCCACCCCATCTTTCAGTCCATGTAATTTAGCAAACCATGCTTAAGTCCATGAAATTACATGCATAAATGTATGCTTAAATAGTTTGCTGAAACCTATGGCAGTTTTGATTCTCACTCCTTGCATGCTGCACAAGGCAGATGTTGTGGGGATCTTTGTTTCTTCAGTGCCTTTGACTAATTGCCAGATTGATCATTAGCAAATATAATGCATAACTCATTTGTTATTTGGATGCCAATACAATCCTCTACAGACATTATGGATATATTGAAACGTATGTCGTTTGTGTTCAGATGTATGCAACGGAATGTGAGTGCACTGAGACCTTGATAGATTTGTCTCTGAATATATTATATGTATTATGGATGGGATTTCTGTTCACTTTACAGTGTTGCTGGTTTCTTGTGACTGAAGGTAACCATATGCCAAATTTCCCACAACATGTGTCTGAATGAGAACGCCATATCAGACCAGATGGGTATGCAGCAGAGTTGTATCTCTGTAAGCAGCACTACGAAGCACAGTACACACCAGCAGCATATATTCCTGTTGTTGGATAATAAGGATTCATCTAGTAACTCTGACTTACTTCATTTATATAGATTCTTAAAATATCTCTTCCGGTTTCCTGTTATCCGCTCATCTTCCACCCTTGTGCTATCACTTTGCCTGCCTCCACCGATGGCCTCATTTTCTATATAACTAGCTTACTGCTATGTGTAATAGAGACCTTTCCCATCTGTGTGGATCGCCATTATTGCAAATGGCCTGTTCTGCATTTGGTCTTCGTGAGAATTAAGTGAGGATACAGATAGAAGAGAGGGAGTATGATCAGGTGGTTCAGGTGCTAGCCTGGGACTTGACAGAACTAGATTCAATTTTCTGCTCTGCTGAGTTCAGTCAGTACATTTGGGTGGGAGGCCTGGAAAAAGGTGGCCTTAAGTCACCTTTCTATTTATTCACTCCTGGGCTCTGGGCTGATCCAAGGCATGCTGGCTATAGCTGTGTGCTCCATTCACCTCTGGCATGCCTCCTCCTACCTCCTGCACTGAGGTTGTATAGAGCCACATACATAAATTCGATGCTGCCCAAAGATTCCCATGTGACTCCTTGCTTGTTACCGGAGGACAGCTTTCTGGCTGTTTTGCACTGCTGAGGCAAAGCAGTCAGGAAAGAAGCCAAGTATTCTGCCTATATTGTGCATTCAGTTATATCCTTCCTTTTCCAAACAGCTTATTGAATATGAATCAGATGGTAAATTCTGTTCTGAGAGTTATTTCTCTGCTATCCTGTATGTATAGATGTCCTGCTGATGTCAAGTGCTGACTCCAGTGAGAGTTCTGTGCTTGTAGGGAGATCAGAGTAGCAGAATGGAGATTGGCCATGCAGTACCATGGGAAAATTTTGCCTTGAGATTTTGATAATGGCAGAACTGGGCTTTTGGGGAGCTTTTTTGCCCTAACAAACAGGCTGAACTTTTATTTTCATTCGTATTTATACTGCTCTATTCCTTGCAGCGATTTTCTTTATGTAGTACTCAGAGAAGATTTTAATTACATACCACTCACTCCCAAAATGTAGATGGTGTATAGAAGACATTTCTTATCCATTCATTTCTCCTTCCTGTCTGCTTCTCAGAAATCTCTGGAACTGTTGAAAAATAAACCATTTCACATTTATTTTTAAAGAGATACGTGATTACAAGAAGATGGCTATATGACAAAAAGAATGATATTTGAAATGGTCTTAATTGAGTGAACTTGATTCTTTTTTCAGTTGTACTAGGACAAATAGTAGTAACCTCACTAAAGTAAGCTAACCTACACTTATAAAATTGGTGCAAATGAGGAGAGAAAAAAGCTTAATTTCTTGTTGGTGTTCCGTATTGTTTTAAAAGACACTATTCAAATTATAGCTAAAGGATTATGCATCTTCTGGATTATCTAAATAACATACAAAACCTCTAAAAACGTAGTAATCTTTAACAATATAGTTTCCCTCTAGATACTGAGAAGGGCCTGCTTGGGGACGATCTCAGTATGGCCCACCAGCCTGTTCTTGGGCTAACTGCCTGCCTTCTTGCCTGCCATGCCTTGATCTTAATTAATTAATGGATGTTAATTAGCAGGAGGCTGCCCATTTATTTGCCCTGGTGCCAGGGGGTGCTATTTGCAGCTCCTTTTCCTCCCCTACACCGCAGCCCAAGCCTCGCAGATGATACTGACGTGGTTTGATCTGGACCTTGTTGTAATTTGGCCCTCCCCTTGTCTTCCCTGGGCTTTCCACAGCCCTGGCTCACTCTGTCTTGCTTCACGTCTTCCTGGCACTCCACTGCCCCCTCTCTGTGAAGCTTCTCGCTGCCCCCTTGCTCTGGGGCTTTTCACTGGCCCCCTCACTCTGGGGCTGGGGTTCCAACACCGCCGTGGGTCCCCTATGAGGCCTCCTTCAACCCCTAATAGCCTCACCCAAACCTCTGGTAAAAAAGCAAAACACAAAACACAAGCCCCTGGGCTATAACAAAAATCCAAGCCGCCCGGCTAAAACATCATTCAATCCCTACCAGGGAATACTTCATCCCATAACAGCATCAGGAGCTGCTTGTGCAGTCAGGCCTCTCCCCTCTGCTTGCTCCAGCAGAGCTCCTTTCCCCCTTGGCTGCCAGCAGGGAACTGCCCTCCTGGCCTCAGGCCTGGGATTCATATGGGAGCCCGGCCCTGCCCCTTCCAGTCAGCTGACCAGGTGCAGGTACAGCCAATTCCCTGCTTAACCGGTTGTCATGGCAACTGGCACCTGGGTTCCTGCCTCTGCTCTGAGAATAGCAGGCACCTTAGTGTCCTGCTACAGGCACATATTTGTGCTACTGCTATTTGTCCCCAGGCACACCCCTGCCTGCATGCTCCTGTGCATGGCAAAGTGACCCAGATGGGGTAGGGCACTTATGCTGGCCCCAGCAGCCTTACCTGGGGGCCTCCTGAGGCAGTAGCAGTGCCGAGCCAGCCACTTGGAGCCTGGCTAGCAACCAGAGTGTGGCTCTGGCTCGCTGGGCTCCAGTTTGTGATGGTACACGATGCTGCTGCATGTGCTGCACCACCTTTTTAGCAGTGGCTTTTTTATGTACTGGAATCTCTCATGTCAAAAAACCTGCTGCGCTGCAAATTAGCAGCATGGCAAATGAGTGCACACGCATTGGATGCAGTGCCTCAAATGGGTTTGAGGTGCCACAAACTGCACATGAGCTCTTGTTGGGATGCGCCCTTCTTATGTGGAGCTATGCTTTGCTACAGCTGCTGAAATATAAATATCACTCTGGTAGTAAAATGGGATAATATTTCAGGGGTCTCTCTATTTTTTCTGTACCTTAGAATAGTGGTTCTTAACCTTTTTAGACTCAAGGTACCCATCGTTAGACTTAAGAAACAACTCTTAACTTTCACTCAGTTCTTGACTGAAGAAAAGTAATAGAGCAATTTTTCTATTACGAACAACATAGAAAGACCCCAACAGGTCAGAATATTTTTGGCACTATGGATTCCTATTTTAATCCTATTCCTGTTCCCATCTCTGAGTTTATCCTGTGAATCACATGTAGCAAACTGAACAGTGTTAATATTGCACAGCATCTTGTGGCATCCTAAAAAGGATCTCCCATCACTCCTGGATGCTGCAGCGTCCTGGTTAAGAATCACTGTTTTATAATGTTCAACATTAGACACCTGGGATATTTGTAGTTTTTTCTAGATTCACCTGATATTAAACACTGCATATTTTTATGTTTTTATTTTTTAAAGTATAGGAAATAGCAATGACCATGCTTAGATACCAATATAAGGTATGTGCTTGTGAATGTTGACTTTTAGATTGCAACCAGTGAAGACTTGATTCTGCTTTTAATAGGCAGATTGAAGCAATATCACAATTTGGTCATTTCAGTGACCAAAACCCCAACAGGTATAATGTGAGGGAACCACTGACTTCATTGTGATTATGCTGATTTCCATCAGTGGCAGCCCAAGTATGAGACAGGATGGCAGAATTGGTTTTTCTACCTGTATACGAATTTTGGTTTTGAAAGGTTAAAATATTCAAATAGGAGATTCCAAAATCAAATCTCTCATAGTCTAGTGTAAATGTCAGGGTAGTGTCATCAACAGTCATGGAATCACACTGAATTCATGCCAATGCAATCAAGATCTGAATGAGGCCCAGCAATATTAGTCTCTAAGTATGGCTTGATAAAATATCAAGAGTGCTTTTATATAACAATACATTTTTTACACAAGCTAGCAAAACAATTGATGATTTTGTATTGGTAGGAAGGTTTGGGGCCTGATACTAAACTGTTGTAAATTGGTTTTGTGTCACTAGATACATGGAAATGCACTTAATTTACATCAGCAAAAGATAGGGCTCTCTTCTATTTGTTTAACTTCATTTTGTAGATGGACATTTTGTGTGTGGAAGAAAGGTCAGAGTATAAACCCTAACTTTAATTTCCTGCCTTCCCTCATCCCAATCTTTGTGGCATCCTTGGCATTATTTCATTGTAGTTGACTTAAAATGAAATTGTAATAGATGCTATTCAAAGAACAGTCATACTAAATAATGACTTTTTTATTTTTCTGGCCTTCAGATTAATGTCCTCTTTGTAATGCATCTTAATTTGCTGCCTCTATTTCCATTAAATGCTCAGCACTATGACCAATATAGAAGTTTTAATGGCTGGAATCCTAATATAAATTTGGCAACAACTAGCAATTAGACTCACTAGAGTACAAGGCAAAGATCAGGAATCTCTGTAGTAATCCAAGGTGCACAGTCAGGAAATGAAGTAAAGTTTTGTTTCCCCCGTGAAATGCAAGGGCGGGGGGATGAAGGGGTGGGATGGGGGATCCCTTGGATTTGCTCTGCATTATTATAAAAAAGCTTGAAGTCAAAGGTCCATTATTTTTTACCTTTGTCTGCACATCAAAGTGCAACTATTGCCATTTGGGACAATTTAAAGACTTCAAGCCATGCTGCAATACCAAGCATACTATTTTAGCATCATCATTAGTTGATGCTGCTTTTTATTTAAAATAGAGAAACACTTATTGGCAATTTCAGATATGAATTCCTTTAGCATTATTTGCTGTTCAGTTAGTTGATGCCAAATATTAATGTTCTTTCAGTGTCGTACCATCCATAATAATTTGATGAATTTTGCAGATTTTTTTTCATCTTCTTTCAGGAAGCCAGAAAGGAACAAATTTACTTCATGCTGTTATTTACTGGAAATGTGATTAATAATTGATTACTATTTACTCTGGTTTGGGGGAGAATTAGCAAAGTGGTGCTTTTTTAATTATTTTTAAATTTACTCCTTTTATTTGGAAAGTTCCTTATTACGTACAGTGCTGCATTGAAAGGGCCTAATTCTATTCTCAGTTACTCTGGGTCTAAACTAAGAGAGTTGCTTTGGAATTGCAGGGTGTAACTGTCTGTTTCTTACCAAGGAAATAAAAAAAGAAAGAAGAACTAAGGTTTTAAATGGAGGACTACAGAATCATGGGTTTGTAAGGACTTCAAAAGTCATTTAATCCAGTGGTTCTCAACTTTTTTTGTACCCCGACCCATTTGTAAACCTTGGCCAGTCCTGACCCAGTGCCCCTCACTCCTGACCCACTGCCCCCACCTCCAGGCCCCAACCCCACAGGGGTTGGGTGTATAGGGCATGGGGGACCCCAAGCAGCCCCTTCCAGGCTGGAACTCTGCCAGGCTGCAAGGGAAAAGCTCCTGTTTCCCAAGTTTTTCTCCTTTAAAGGAGAATCCATTTTTAAAGTTTATTCACAACCCTTTCCTATATTCTTGCAACTCACTTTTGGGTTACGAACCATGGGTTGACACAAGCTGATCTAATACTACCCACTGCACAGATTCAAGATTCATCGTTCCTAAGTCATCCTTGACAGTTTCCTATATAGCTTCTTGAAACCTTCAGTGAAGGAGACCCCATGACTTTTCTAGGCAGCTCTGCAAACATGGTGCAGACATGGAGTGTGGCTGCCAGGGGCCCGCCCTGGTGCTGCTGCCTGTCATGGGCTCCTTTGAGGCCTCCACCCAGATGGAGCTCATGGTGAGGACCCCTTGCCCTCCTGTCTGTGGGGGGAGCTCGGTGGGGTCTGGGGGTGGGGCCTGGTAGTCATAGTTTCATAGTTTCATAGTTTCTAGGGTCAGAAGGGACCTGATCAGATCATCTAGTCTGACCCCCTGCCATGGCAGGAAAGAATACTGGCGTCAAATGACCCCAGCAAGATGTGCATCTGACCTCCTTTTAAACACCCCCAGGGTAGGAGCCTGCACCACTTCTCTTGGAAGCTGGTTCCAGACCTTAGCCACCCTGAATGTGAAGTAGTGCCTCCTGATATCTAACCTAAACCTGCCCTCTGCCAGCTTGTGACCGTTATTCCTGGTCACTCCTGGCGGTGCTCGGGGAAACAGTGACTTCCCCAATGCCTGCTGATCCCCCCTGACTAGTTTATAACAGCCCACAAGATCCCCCCTCAGCCTTCTCTTTTGGAGGCTGAACAGGTTCAGGTCCTGTAGCCTGTCCTCGTAGGGCCTGCCCTGCTGTTCCCTGATCATACGAGTGGCCCTCCTCTGGACCCTCTCCATGCTGTTGACATCCCTCTTGAAGTGTGGCACCCAGAACTGGCCTGTTTCCCCTTGCCTGTTTCTCCTGTACAGGACTTAGGGCCCAGGAGGAGCAGGTGAGGGAGCTCCGGGCTGAGGTGAGCAGGCTGAGGGGAATCAGGGATGCAGAAGATGAAATTGATGCCTATTTCTGTTCTCTGCAGGCCCAGTCACCCACTGTACAGCCCCCACAGGAGATGCATCCAACGCAGGAGTGACAGGTGTCCAAATCCAGAGATGTTAGGCCTAGCATGGTGGAAGCTCCCCGGGTTCACCTGGGGAGCAGATTGTATGCCCTGGCAGCTGTAACAGAGAAAGAGAAATTGCCTCCAGCGGGGACGATGCCACTCCCCACAGGATGAAGAATGGATAGAGAGTGTACACCAGCAGGAAGAAATGCCAGGTCCTCGTCATTGGAGACTCCATCCTACAAGGACTGGTCCCATCTGCTGGCCTGACCCCATGATGCGAGAGGGCTGCGTCATGCCTGGGGCTCGGGTTAGGGACATCACAGAGAGGATCCCGGCCTACATCTGACCTGCAGACCAATACCCCATGGTTGTCATCCACATGGGAACAAATGATGTGGCCAGGGGCTACCCTGACCACATTATGAAGGATTTCAAGGCTCTGGGGGACAAGCTTAAGGAGATGGGGGTGCAGGTCATATTCTCCTCTCTTCTTCTGGTGAGTAGGCAGGGATGGCAAGACGAGGCCTGCATTGGTGAGGTCAACCGGCACTTATGCAGTTGGTGCCACCAGGCAGGCCTTGGGTTCCTAGATAATGACCTATGCTTCCGGGTGGGGGACTTGCTGGGGTGGGATGGGCTTCATCTCTCTACTAAAGGCAAGCATGTCTTCTCTTCCAGGTTGGCTGATCTCATACAGCAAGCTTTAAACTAGCCTCGCCGGGGGAGGGGGCCGCAGGAAGATGAGGAGTTACCACCTGAGCAAGACAGGTGACAAATGCAAGGAGTGCCCAGGTAAGAAACAGGAGTCCAGACAGTCTCCCAAATTGCAGGGTGGCAGACGCAACTAGGCAAGGCCTTAAATGCCTAAATACCAATGCTCGTAGTATGGGGAATAAACAGGAGGAACTCACCCTCAGAATAGCCAGTTCAGACCCAGACATAATAGGGCTTACAGAAATGTGGTGGGATTCATCCCACGACTGGGCAGTTAGCTTTAGGGGCTATAGGCTTTACAGGTGGGATAGAGAAGGAAGGAAAGTCGGGGGTGTGGCACTCTATGTCAAGGAGCAATACACATCCTTTGCCAGCAGAATGGTGTCAGAGGAAGGGAAAGCTGAAGTGCTCTGGATCAAGATACAAGGGGGCCATGGGGAGAGGGATCTAACAGTGTGGGTCTACTACAGACCCCCCAACCAAGGGGAGGAGCTGGATTGGGAATTTTTGGGCCAGCTTGTAGAGGCACTTTAGGCAAGGGATGTAGTTGTCATGGGTGATTTAAATTACCTGGACATCTGCTGGGAGGAACAGTCAGCCGGGTCAGACCGTTCAAGGAGGTTCCTAGCTGAGATACAGGACCTCCACTTAATTCATGAGGTGCCCAGTCCCACCAGAGGAAATGCCCTGTTGGACCTGGCCACAGGCGATGACCTGGTAAGGGGCATCCAGGTTCTTGACCACCTGGGTGATAGTGATCATCGCTTGCTGGAATTCACCATCCAGCGCAGGGTGTCAAGGGCCTGCAGCAAGGCGGTAGCCCTAGACTTCAAGAGGGCCAACTTCAATGAGTTGAGATTAGTGGGAGAGGTGCTGGAGTTCCCA
>NW_017728907.1:65474629-65517014 GCF_001723895.1 Crocodylus porosus | reverse complement strand
TGGACATAGTCTTTCTGGACTTCAGCAAGGCCTTTGACACCGTCTCCCACCCCATCCTCATTAAAAAACTAGGCGACTATGGCATTGATGCCTACACAGTCAGATGGATTGCAGATTGGCTCAAGGGTCATATTCAGAGGGTGGTGGTGGATGGGTCATTTTTGACCTGGAGGGAAGTGGGCAGTGGAGTCCCCCAGGGCTCGGTCCTTGGGCCTGCACTGTGCAATTTCTTTATTCGTGATTTGGACAATGGGGTGAAAAGCAACCTGTTTAAATTTGCTGATTATACCAAAATTTGGGGTGAGGTGAGTACACTAGTAGGGAGTGAAAGACTGCAGCAAGACTTGGATAGGTTACAGGGGTGGACTAACAAAAACAGGATGTGTTTCAATACCAACAAGTGCAGGGTGCTGCGCTGGGAAGTAGTAGCCAGCGGCACACTTATAAGATGGGAAACTCCATTCTTGAGAACACGGAGGCAGAAAGGGATCTTGGAGTCATTATTGACTCCAAGATGAACTTGGGCCAACAATGCAAGGTAAGAGTTGGCAGGGCTAACTGGACCTTGTTGTGGATCCACAGGTGCATCTCAAGTAGAGCCAAGGAGGTAATCCCCCCCCTCTACGTGACACTGGTGAGGCCACAGCTGGAGTACTGCATCCAGTTCTGTGTGCCCCACTTCAGGAGGGATGTGGACAACATTGAAAGGGTCCACCTGCATGATCTGGGGACAACAGGGCAGACACTACAATGAGAGACTGTGGGACCTGAACCTGTTCAGCCTGCACAAGAGAAGGCTGAGGGGGGACCTGGTGACCATCTATAAACTCACTGGGAGGACCAGAAGGGTTTGGGAGAGATCTTGTTTCCCCTCGCGCCCCCCGGCATAACAAGGAATAACGGCCACATGTTCTTGGAGAGTAGGTTTAGATTAGACATCCGTAAGAACTACTTCATGGTCAGGGCGGCTAGGAGCTGGAACCACCTTCCAAGGAAAGTGGTGCTGGCTCCTACCCTGGGGGTCTTTAAGAAGAGGCTTTATGCCTACCTGGCTGGAGTCATTTGAGCCCATTTTTTCTCCTGCCCAGGCAGGGGGTCTGACTTGAAGATCTACAAGGTCCCTTCCGACCCTACTTCTATGAGCACGCTTGTGTGGCCGCACACGCCACACAGCTTAGAAGGAACGCTGGCTGCGAAGACTGAATCTATTCAGCCTCAGGCTTTTTCACTGTCTGTTCTTAGTGTAGAAGTTCTGTTTATATAAGACTGTGTGAAATTTCGGCAGCTGTTTCATTTCGGAGGTGTTTGGGGCCATTTTAGTGCCCAAAACACCAAATCCAAATGCCAAAATGAGGCATCTGAAATATTTTGGAAATTAGCCTCCAATTCAGAAAATTTCAGAGTTCCAGAGCTGGGCTTGTGGGGAAACAGGTGTACGCTACTGCCCTGATGCATCAGTCAGCTCCACAGGGAGCAGAGATCTGCGCCGGTGATACAGGGCTACATGGGGCGGGCAGTGGCAGCGAGGAGACCGCAGTGAGGAACCCTGCTCCTTGCAGAGCCAGGTCACAGAGCAGGGAAGTGCTGGTCCCTACCTTGTGACCTGGCTCCACAGGGAGCAGAGATCTGAGGCAGTGTGGGGCAGGGAGTGGTGGTGGTGAGACCCCTGGCATGGATCTTTGCTCCCTGTGGAGCCAGGTCATGCAGCAAGGCAGTGCTGGTTTCTGCAGCCTGACTTGAGTCCTCAGAGAGTGGAGATGTGGGGCAGCATGGAGCATGCAGAGGCAGCAAGGAGACCCCCAGCATTGATCTCTGCTCCCTATGGAGCTGAGTCACGTGGCAAGGACCAGCAGGCTTGCTTACCACTCTGCGCTGCTTCTCTGCCCCGTGACTTGGCATGACAGGGATCAAAGATCTGCGCAGAGGTCTCCTCACTGGCACAGAGGGCAACAGCCCTCCCCCTTACCCGGACAGGCCACCCATGGCCCTGTCCTGTTCCCTGCTGGGACCCCAAGCCCTCAGCCCCAAGCCCCACTCGGCTGGATCAGGCTGTGTCAAGCTTGCAGGCTGTTCAAAACATTCAGAGAAGATTCAGCCAGAACGAAACAGGGTGCTGATCTGAAACACCGAAATGAATCACTGTCCTCTGAAATGGCTGAATCCAAAACCAAATTGAAACACAGCCATTTTGCACAGTTCCAGTATTAAACAATTTCTTCCATTAATGTGATGTTTTTATTAGATGGCAATACATATTCATATTGTTATCCCAAAACCCAATCTGGAATGGTACTCTGCTATGCTGGATGATCTTCCTGCGTGTCTTCCTTGACTCCAGTTGCACTGCCAGGATAGCCTTAAAGTAGCCATTTACTTTCATTACTGATATCAGCAGGACACAATTTTCCTGCCTATTTTCTGTGTGTGTACATACATGCAGGAAATCACCTATGCTATTCAGCACACTGAATTTGATCCAGCATTGGTATGAGACACATTACAAAGCACTATGTATCCAAGCAACCAGGTAATGTGGTTAGTTTTAAACTGAGCTAATTTAGTGCTCATAAAAGGTGCCAAACTGGTAGTCCAGAAAAACTGAAATCCTCAAATTATTTGTGATACACTGTAATACAGGGATCAGGTGGACAAGCTTTCCCACAGTGTGCCAGTGATGTATTTCATTTCTTAATCTCTATGACTGAGAGGCTAATTTAGTCTCCATGCCCACATAATGCTTTGTCCCTCTCTTGAGACTGACAGTCAGGATATGAATTTTTAAATTGTAAAAGCAATTTTTTTAAAAATGGTCATCTGTGTTGATGACCTGGAGAAGGAAGGTTTCCTAAAAATTGAGCGGCATAAAAACTTGAATTATTATAGTGTCATTTATGGAGAAGGACCTTGAAGTCCATTACTGCTAGTAAGATACAATTTTAACTTTGTCTAGCACTCCAATTTAACAACATCCAAAAGTCCACTTTCTGTGAGACAGTGATGTGGAATTTTGAAAAACAGAAGCAGTCATTTTATCTATTTTATATTTACAAAAGACAGTGGGTGAAAAACTAGCCCCACTAAGCTCCTTAGTAAAACTTCTCTTGGCTTTATTGGACTTCACTTAATATTTCCTGGGCATTGGTACAAGGGAAACATTCTTAAAGGAGTCTTGTCCAAGTACTGACCTAGCTCAACCCTAATAAGCTTATGAGTGAGCTACCTAGTCTTTCTCAAGGAAATGATAGTTCAAGTATATTATACACAATTTCTTCCCCAGTCATCTTTACTAGACACTTCTTTTCATACTAGGTTCAGTGCTTTACCTTCTGTTTGACACCTACAAGCCATAGTAATCTTTGCTATATTTTTCTTACTTTTTTTCCCCCTCTTTTTCTTACTTTTTTTTCCCCTTCTTTCCTGCATGGCAAAGAATATACTGTTAACTAAATCAGACATCCAAGAAATGAGTTCAGCCTTTTGGTTATATGTGGGAAAAGTATAGCACTTGCCTCTGTGAGATCAAACAGTTCAGTGTAGCTGTATCTCCCATTCAGTTTTATGGTATTGAGAAGAACTTGTTACTAATGTCACATGAATGTGTAAGAAAACTTCCATTAAGAGACCTTTTGTCACTCTTGAGCATAAAGTAGCATGAACAGATATGCTGAGCTGTGCTAAACTTGTTACTATAAGTTTAATATTTCATGAAGGTTCAACCTATTGTAAGTCCAGTGGACTGGAAGGATTTGAAGTTTATTGATGGATAAGAGCTGGATTTCAGAGGGATAGAATACTTGAGATGTAAGGATGAAAATGACAATTAATACAATCAAAGATGAAGTACTGTAGTTACTCAAAGCCAAGACAAAGTTGTCCCTCCCACGTTGAACAGGGGGAAAAAAACCCTTGTCTTAGATTCAACTGCAAGACAGGAAGGGGGACTATGGCTCTGACTCTCACCCTGGGGTAAGAGTTGGAGCCACTGCCCGCACGTGCCACCTGCCCCCTACAGACTCTTCTCCCTCTAACTTTCCTCCCCACCACCCTTCACACTGCCTTTTGCTTACTTTCCCTCACAGGCTCAGGCTCAAGCCAGAGCCCTGTCCAGGCTGGGACAGGGAGCATGTGAAGCCTCTAACCTCATCCTGGCCACACAGTGGTGGAGGGAGCTCCATCCCTTGCTCCATGCTGGGGCTGGAGCCAGGGCCAGAGCTGTCAGCACCCCAAAGGCTGCTGCGTGGCTAAACTGGGTCTGAAGATGGCACATACTCTTTGCTCCTTACCCCTGGCTAGAGAGGAGCTTCAACCAGACCTGGAGCTGTAAGCAGTAGAGGAAGGAGGGAGGGGGCAGCCACAAGCACAGGGTGGGTAGGTGTAAGCAGAGGCAAGTAGTAGGGAGGCCAAGCAGGAAGGGCAGACATTGGAGAGGCCGGTAGGAGAGAGGGCAAGCAGCAGGGGGCATCAGGCACTGCTGGGGGGGGGTAGGGCAGGTGATAGGTGGGCCAAATGGCAGGGAGCATAGGCATGGGGGGCAAATGTGAGGGAGGGGGGTTGAGTAGGGAGGGCAGAGGTTGGGGAGCAAATGGCAGTGGGCAAGGTGCGGAGGTAGTGTAGGCGCTGGGGGGGCAGAGGAAGAGGGGGAAGTGGCAGAGGAGCAGGCAGCAGTGGATACAGGCACCATGGAGGTGGGGGGGCAGGCAGCAGGTGGGCCAAATGGCAGGGAGGCAGGCATCAGGGGGCACAGGCATAGGGAGTAGGTGTGAGGGAAGTCAAGTGGTAAATGAGGAGGGTAGGTGCTGGGGGAGCACTGGTGGTGTGGGGCAAATAGGCACCAGTTGTCAAGGTCCACAGAGGCATGAGGCCTGGTGGTTAGAGCAGGGGTGTTCCAGGAGGCAAGGCAAAGTCAAACTGGGGTTCATGTGCGAAGCTGAAGGGGTTGTTGATCTAGTTGCTGACCTAGCAGGGGTCAGGCTACTTGATTCCCCCACTACTTTCTTACCACAGCCACTTTCCTCCCCTGCCACTGCTTGCGCTGCCACAGTCATGGGGGAGTGGGGAGCAGGGGGAAGGGGGGCAGGGGTAGGGAATGAATTGAAGATGATCCTCTAATAATTAGATTCTAGACTTTATTCTGGAAAATGATTTATCATTCTGGAAAATGATAACAATTTTATACATTGTCATGTCTAGAATCTAATTGGGGGATGATCTTAAATTTAGTCATCTTGGATTCAGGTAAATACAGCAACTACGATGTGTGGAAAAAAAGCCAGTATTGAAACAGTATGAAATATGTGAACAGGCAGCACTAGCAGCTGCATAATATTGAGGGAGAAAGTTGGGAATTGATAGCTGCCATCAAATGAACAGTGAAAGATAAAGTGCAGCTGCTTGAAATATGTATGTGACACAGTATCAACTGCATCTTCTCCACTGTCATGTGCAGTGCAATAACCTGAACTGTGTATCAGCTTAATCTGTGTCTGTTTGTATTAAAATGGGAACTCATATTGTTTCTGCAGTGGGAAGCCTGATACGATAAGACTGAAGCTCTATAATGAAATATAAAAAGGTAGAACCTGTAATGATAGAAGTTATAATTTAGAGAGGCTCCCTGACAGGAGGCTGAGAAAACTGGGAATTGGTCCCTCAAACACCAGATAGATAGCTAGTTTCATAACAGTTGTTAGTTAGTTAGACAGACAATGGGTCTGAAGATGTTGCATACTGCTCCACAAACTGAAGTGGGTATTTTTTCCAATTCACATCTACCTGTGTTGACTAAACCTGGTGTTCACTACAGAACACTTAGCATAAATACTACTTTCCTTATTCAAATGCAGTTCTCTGTTGAGTGTTAAAAGAAATTGGCTATGTCCATGGTTCTTAACCACTGTCATGGGGGATAAGTCACAAGTAAAATCTCTGCATCCAGGAATGAACTTATTGCATCAGATTCCAAGCTTTAAGCTTCAAGGGAGGAGGAGCTGGCTGGAAGGTACTTTTTCATGCTCTTGACTCTAGATAATTTAGGGTGTAGTTAACACCTTACAAAAAACACATGCTAACTGTAATTAATTTTAGTTGGTGTTAAAGTTAGCATACCCCCTGTAATGTCTGCTGCTCTGACCTGCCCTTAGAGGGCTGGTAAGCAAGTGTGTGGCTAGAAGTCAAGCTGTCTCTGTGCCTGCCCAGTGTGGTTGCCTACCCAGATTGCCATCACCTGGGATTGCACAAAGGGCTCTTAGTTCATGTGTTCCTGTCTGAACTTTTGGACATTCCTGTTTTCATTGGAATGAAATGTGGACATTCCTCCCCTTCTGTCTAGCCATGGGGTTGGACCAAGGTAGTCAAGGGCTCCAGGGGCGCAGCACCAAGGCCCCTGCCCCGCTGGAGCTTTGCAACAGGTAAAAGCCTCTTGCAGCCCCAGCAGAGCCTGCTGACTTGCCAGCTCCCATGGGCAACACAGAGGACACTATAGCTACCATCCCCACTCTCCCCAAGATGAAACACAAAGTGTTTGTCATGGGAGACTCCATCCTGAGTGGGACTGAGTCAGCAATCTGCTGTCCTGACCCCTTAGACTGGGAAGTTTGCTGCTTCCTGGGGACCCACATCCGTGACATTGTGGAGAAGATCCCTAAACTCCTCCAGCCCACAGACCACTATCTCATGCTCCCCATCCATGTGGGCACCAATGACATGGCTTGGAGTGCTCCTAGCCGGGTCATGAGGCACTTCAGGGCTTTGGGTGCGGGGCTAAAGGGTCTGGGGGTACAGGTGGTGTTTTCTTCAATCCTCCCAGTCTCAGGCTATGGGCTGAGGGAGAAGAGGATTCAGGTAGTCAACCAAAGACTGTGGCACTGGTGTCATCAGGAAGGCTTTGGCTTCCATGACCACAGTCCGCTCTTTGGAGAGAGAGGCAGTGAGCTCTTGGGAAGAGATGGCCTCCACCTCTCTTCATTGGGGAGGAGGCTCTTCTCAGCTAGACTGGCTGACCTGCTCCACCGGGCTTTAAACTAAGCCCATTGGGGGATGGGGGGGACTACTGCCACTGCTGGCCCACTGCCAACAGGCCAAGGCACATAAGGGATCCCACCCAGCCCCAGCCCTGGAACAAAATGTAGGCAAGGCAAGGGCCCCTAAGGGCTCTTACAAATGCCAGGAGCCTGGGGAATAAACAGGAGGAACTTGTTCTCCTGCTAAATGCAAATAACTGTGATGTCATTGGGATAACAGAGACCTGGTAGGACTCCACCCATGATTGGACCATGGGTATAGATGGCTATACCCTGTACAGGAGGGTTCAAGTGGAAAAAAGGGGTGGGGGTGTAGCTCTCTATGTCAAGGAAAGCTACGCGTCCCTGCAAGCTGACATTGGCACCCACGGTGAATGACTTGAGACCCTCTGGGTTTGAATCTTTGGGATACAAGGCGCAGGGGATACTATAGTGGGGGTCTACTACAACCCCCCTACCCAGAGTTGAGACCTTGACCAGGAGTTCACCAGGGAATTGGCTGAGGCCACACAATCCTGGTGTATGGCTGTCATGGGAGACTTTAACTACCCAGATATCTTGTGGGAGGAGTGCTCAGCCAAATCCGAGCAGTCGCAAAGCTTTCTCTCATGTGTGGACGACCTCTATCTGATGCAGGAAGTCTATGGGCCAACAAGAGGTAAAGCACTGCTCAACCTCGTACTGGCAACTGGGGATGGCCTAATTGGCAACCTAACAATTGAAGGGAAGCTGGGTGACAGTGATCATGAACTGATCACCTTCACCATCTGCCATAAAGCTGGAAAGTCAGTCAGTAATACAGAAGTTCTTGACTTCAGGAAAGCTGACTTTGACAAGCTAAGGAGGCTTGTCAGTGAGGCCCTAAAAGGCCACAACCCAATGGAGAGGGGAGTTCAGGACGAGTGGTTGCTCCTCAAGGGAGCAATCCTGGATGCGCAAGCAAAGTCCATCCCATCTCAGAGGAAAGGCATCAAAAGGGCACAGCATCCCCCTTGGCTCTCCAGGGAAGTGGCAGACCTCCTGCATCTTAAAAGGAAGGCCTACAAAGGATAGAGGACTGGAACCGGCACCAAGAAGGAATACTCTGCTTTAGTCCGGACTTGCAGAGAGCTAATCAGGAAAGCCAAGGCTGCAATGGAACTCCAGCTAGCTACAAATATCAAGGAAAATAAAAGTCCTTTTTTAGATATGCGGGGAGCCAGAGGAAAAGCAAAGGCAACATTAGACCCCTGCTAAACCAGATGGGGCAACTGACAACCGATGCCCAGGGAAAAGCAAACTTGCTAAAAGAGTACTTTGCATCAGTTTTTCATCAACCCCATGGGATGGCCCTTCCCACTATGGGTCAGGGAGGCCTGGGCGAAGGAGATTCCTTGCCCTCCATCGAAGCTGAACTTGTGAAGCAACACCTCGACAGGCTGGAGACCTTCAAGCCAGCCAGCCCTGATGGGTTACACCCAAGGGTACTCAGGGAGCTGGCGAGCATCATAGCTCAGCTCCTGTCATGGATCTTTGAGAGCTCTTGATGTTCTAGTGAAGTGCCCGATGATTGGAAGAGGGCCAATGTCGTGCCTATCTTCAAGAAAGGGAGGCAAGTGGATCCGGCAAATTACAGGCCCATCAGCCTGACCTCTATCCTGGGGAAGGTCTTGGAAAAGATTATCAAGAGGCCATCCTTAACAGGCTAGCTGAAGGCAATATCCTGAGGGATACCTAGCATGGGTTTGTTGCGGGTAGGTCTTGCTCAGCCAATCTCATTTCCTTTTATGACCAGGTGACTTAGCACCTGGACAAGGGGGAAGAGATCGACATCGTATACCTTGACTTTAAAAAAGCCTTCAGTCTCGTATCCCATGATCACCTCTTGGCTAAACTGGCTAACTGTGGCCTTGACGCTACCATGTTCCACTGGCTGGGGAACTGGCTCCGTGGTAGGGCGCAGAGGATGGTGGTCGATGGGAGCCAATCGTCTTGGTGCGCTGTGACTAGTGGGGTCCCACAAGGCTCTGTCCTAGGGCCTATATTGTTTAACATCTTCATTAATGATGTGGACATTGGTGTCAGAAGTGGACTGGCCAAGTTCACCGATGACACCAAACTCTGGGCTAAAGCATCCACACCTGAGGACAGGAGGGTGCTCCAGGCAGATCTGGATAGACTCATGAAATGAGCGGACAAGAACCTGACGGTGTTCAACACCGAAAAATGCAAGGTTCTCCACCTTGGGTTGAAAAACCTGCACCATGCTTATAGGCTTGGTTGTGCTATGCTGGTTAGCACTACAGATGAAAGGGACTTGGGGGTCATGGTTGACCACAAGATGAACATGAGCCTTCAATGTGATTCTACGGCTAGTAGAGTGAGCAAAACACTGGCTTGCATCCATAGATGCTTCTCAAGCAGATCCCGGGACGTCATTCTCGCACTGTACTGGGCCTTGGTGATGCTGCAGCTGGAGTACCGTGTTCAGTTTTGGGCTCCACAATTCAAGAAGGATGTGGAGAAGCTTGAGAGGGTGCAAAGGAGAGCCATGTGCATGATCAGAAGTCAGGAAAACAGACCTAACGATGAGAGGATGAGAGTCATGGGACTCTTCAGCCTAGAAAAGCTCAGACTCAGGGGTGATCTGATGGCCACCTACAAGTTTATCAGGAGTGCTTACCAGAATCTGGGGGAATGTCTGTTCACCAGAACCCCTCAGGGGATGACAAGATCAAATGGTTACAAACTCCACTGTGACCGATTCAGGCTGGACATAAGAAAGAACTTCATCACTGTCCGAGCCCCCAAGGTTTGGAACAGACTGCCACCTGAGGCGATTCAAGCACTCACTTCAAACACATTCAAGACACATTTGGATGGTTATCTTGCTGGGATCCTATGATCCCTGCTGACTTCCTGCCCCTGGGGTAGAGGGCTGGACTCGATGATCCTCTGGGGTCCCTTCCAGCCCAAATGTCTATGAAATGTATGAAATCTTATCACCTGTTTAAGGTAACATCTAACAAGACCCTTAGATAGCTCTAGAAGGCTACCTAAGTTATGGCATCTAGCCCCTGGCTGCCCAAAACGACTCTTCAACTTCCAGCCTCATTCCCAGAATAGTCCTTCACCAAAGCTGGTGTGGGGAGCCTCAGATGATATAAGTAGCTCTCATTCTCCATACCTGCACTGGAGAGTTCTTCAGCTGAGATCCAGTGCCCCTTTATGACACTACAGCATATTTACTTAGAGATCAGGGGCTGAAATTTTACTTGAGTAAAATCATATTTACTTAGAGATCAAGGCCTGAAATTTTCACTTACAAGCTTATTTATTTGGTTGCAAAATAGCAATTATCAGCTTCTCTGACCTTTCTTAATTTTCTCAGGAATATTTACTCTAAAGTGTATATCCTACAGGAAATGCACATTACAATTATTTTATTTGAAATGTTATGAATAATCACTTGAATCATTTTAATTTCAGTTGCGTTCTCTATAGATGAAAGAAATATGCCATTTCCAGTTGATGAAATTTTACAAATGAGTACACTCATTTGGGGTTTTTTTAAAGTGAAATGCCTGGAATTTTTTTATTGCTAATCCTTTAAAGTGAAATAATAGGGAAGATCTTGCCTCCCAATTCAAGATGACTCTCACAGAACCATTATGCTTTTAACGCTAAATTTATTCCAATAACTTAAGCCCATTTAAAAGCTTCTCTAATTGTTTGTACTTACAAGGAGTCTTTCTAATGTAACTCTAGAGCACAAGAAAAGTAAATATGTCTATTTTGCTAGACAGCTAGAAGAAAACCTATTTAGTTCAATCATTAGGTCAAGCCAAATAAATTTCTGCCTTCTTCAAAGAAAATTGCTTGTGAATGTCTAGGCCGAAGTGATTTTAACTTCCTTGACACTGAAGATTTAGTTACATGAGACAATAATGAACAGCTGAAAGATGTAATTTTAGATGTAAAGAGAGTATAGCAACTACTCTCTAGCACATTTTAGAAATGAATCGCTCTTACCATACACTGCACCATAAAAATTGTATACTTCAGGCATTAAATACCAGAAACACTTTCAGTGTGCTCAAAAGCTACATTCTGTTGCAGCTGATCCTCAGCTGTTTAAGAATAAAAGAAAAAAGAACCAGACAATTAATAATTTCCACCAATTTTCTTCGTATTGTAGTTTTTGCAGCTTCTGGCCATATCTCCACATGCATGGGGCATGAGCTAAAAAGTTCTGTGTATGCCCCTGCACATGCACTTTGTTGCGGGGCATGGCAAAGTGCCCCACTTTGGGCAAACTGCCCTTTCCCTGGTTCTCCTGGCTCCCAGCATGCTGGAGGACCCAGGGCAGATCTAAAGGAGGGCCGCTCTCACTGGCAGCCAGAGCCTCTCCCTGGAGGATCAAGCTTCCATATCTGCCAGGGCATGCTTCTGCGACGTGCATCATGCCACATTTTTCACGGTATTTTTTTTTTGCTACTGAGATTTCCCAGTAGCAAATGTTGCCCCCATGCTGCAAATTATCGTGCCAGGTGAGCAGTTTGTAGTGCTGCAAAGATGTATGCAACACCACAATCCATACGTGCCTGCACATCTGAATATGGCCTGCTTTTTTTTTTATTCTCTGGTTGCTCTTCAGAATTTTTTTTTACCTGAGCAGAATGCAGCCATCTATTTCCTAAGTGAGAGAGGCACCTATAAAATAACATCAGTTTTTGCAGTTTGCACTGGTAAGCTATTCTAGCATCAGTTCAGAGCATTGGTTACTCTTTATAAATCCTTAGGTGACCTAAAACAAATATTTTTGAAATCCCATGTTGTGGGAATACTGATCATTGGTTTAATCAGGCTGCCAACAGGATCCTTGGTGTTTAAACCACAGCGTTTTCAGTGGCGGCAGAATACTCCTAGAGACTAGATCCCTTTGAGGTCTTCTAAATCCAGGTGTCAGAGGAAAACATCTTATTCATTTGATTATGCTTTTGACTGAGTTATGGTTTAGTTAATGGCAAAGTTTAGAGTTGTAGAGATGTGTATCTTGCTCTTGAGCGTTTTAAATTTAAAAGGTTATTTTCTGTCTTTTTGGAGATGATTATTTGAGATGATTATTATTGTTGTAAGATGGCCAGTTGGGTTGTGGACCCAGTTAGAAAGGCTGATGAAATTAATGTACAAAGATGTACTTTGCTCTGCTTTTAGCAAAAAGAGTTAATCCTAAATTTCCATAAATAAAAACTGTGTTTTCAGCTAACTGATATGTGTCTGCTTCTAAATGTCAAATAACTTTTTCCAAGAAAGCCAGTTCCAAAAACACAATTTTCAAGAATGCCTGGTGGTTTCCAGATTTATCATAATAGTTCCGTGGCAATCACAGATGTTGTCTTGAAGGTTTCCTTTTTTATAACAGATTAAGATATGAATGGAGCTGGCAGTAATATTTTACTTTAGTAACATACCTGCAACAAAGATGACCCCCTTTCTCCCTTTCCCCAAAAAGGGTAAGAAATCAAAAAAAATTTGAAGTGGTCCCAAGGTTTCATTTGGTTAAACTTCCAAATGTCTGGATGTTTATTTGAAATTTATTCAAATCTCTTAAATCTGCAAAATTGTTAATAGGTCATTACCCCTCTGCTCTGTGACAGGTAGTCCTGGCATATGCAGTCCCAAATTGCACTGACCTTTTTTGCTGCCAAACTGCATTCCATTTTCATGTCTAATTTACTGTCCAAACCAGCCCCTTGGTCTCTTTTAGCCTTCACTGCCTTTCTTGGTTTCTGCTCAGTATCTATGTTTTCCCCCTCAGTGTCATACCTTTCACTATTTTAGTAGGGTCTCATAACTCAAAAAATATAGGAATTGGTATACTAGTTCAGACTAGGATCCCAACTGATCTGCTATCCTTTCTCTGACAGTGTCAGAGTCCTTGTCCTAGATATGTTAGGCAGGGATGGGCAATTATTTTGGGCAGAGGGCCATTTACTGAGTTTTGGCAAGCCGTTAAGGGCCACATGACAGGCAGCCAGGGGCATATAAATATTAATTTTCTAAATTTTTTTAGGGGCCCAGTTGCCCAGATAGAATGGCCTGGCTGCATCTGGCCCATGGGCTGCATTTTGCCCACCCCTGTGTTAGAGAAAGGTGTAAGAAAACTCTTGATGGAGAATTTATGAAGTCCTCTGCCTTTAGGAGGAATATCCCTGAGCCACTTATGCCCTTACCTTGTAAGTGTTTATCATCCTTATCAGAATATCTGATTCAACGTAACTTCACATATTCTCATTATTCATATTCTTATTTTATCATTTCCTGAATTTTATTAAGCATTTGAGCTCAATGAGATCCAGTGGCAGTGAGTTCCACAGATTTATTATGGGGATTAATTGTTGCCATCTGCCCATGTTTATAATTTTTCTAAACCCTTTAGTGATAGTTCTCTACTTTAGCTGATGTTCATAACATCTTGCAATTTACTGTGAATTTCTGAAGTCCTCTAAGCTGTGAATTTCACAAATAGGCTGATTATCCCTTACTTTAGAGACGTAAAAAAGATACACCCCAGTGCAGATTCTTGTAGATGCCACTTTCCTTACTCTAGGTGGTTAGGTGGAGTCTGCTTGCTGCCTTGGTGTGGAGTCTGCAGTTCGGAATACTTGTATCTTTCTTTTTGTTAAGTCTGGTACCAGTATCTTGATAAATTTTTGTATTATAGATTCTATATGGTTCAAGTGTATTAAGGGTAAGATACTTATTGCAAAGGTTTATATTACTTACCTCCATATATAGGATCATAGGAAAGTAGGTCTGGAAAGGACCTATGGTGTCATCTAGTTCAACCTCTTCACAGCAGGATCATTCCTGACTAATCTCAGCCAAGTGTCTGTCCAGCCTGCTTGCCTACCCAGCTGCTAATCAGTTTTGTTGCTCTGTTCTGGATTTTTTCTGAGCTGTCCATATCTTTCTTGAAACATAGTGCCAAAAACTGGATACAATTACTCTAGGTGGAGCTTCATCAGTATTGAATAGAGTGGAAAAATCATTTTCCTTTATTTGCAAGTGAGACTCCTAATAATATAATCCAGCTAGTGATGGCTTTTTTTGGAACCAGAGCACACTGTTTATTCATATCCAGTTTATGGTCTAATGTAATCTCCAAATCCTTCTCTGCAGTATGGCAATCTAGCCAGTCATTCCCCAGTCTGTATTTATGCATGCAATTATTTTATCCCAAGTGCAGGATTGCACTGTCCTTGTTTAATCTCACTTTACTATTGCAGACCATATCTCTAGTCTATTTAGGTCCTTCTCTACCTTTTGGAGTATCTTCAACCCCACCCAACTTAGTGTCACTCACAAATTTGCTAATTGTGTATTTTATGCCATTATCCAAATCCTTAATACAGATATTAAACAATACCAGACCCAGGACCCAGATTCTGTCTGTCCCCACTTGATACCACCTCGCAACTAGACGTTGAACCATGCTAAAGTCTAAGTATATCACAAACACTGCTCTCTCTCCTATCATTTTTATCTTGGAAAAAAATCAGGGATTGGTTAGGCATGACCTTTTCTTGGTGAATCTATGCTGACTGTTTCTGATCATCTTGTTCTACTTCAGGTGCTTCACAATAAATTCCTTGAGGATCTGCCCTGTGATCTTTCTAGGTATCAAGTTCAGGCTGACTGGTCAGTAGTTCCCTGGATCCTTCTTCTTCCTTTTCTTCAAGAAGGGTACTATATTTGCCCCTTTCCAGTTATCCAGGACCTCACCTGACCTCCATGAGGCCAAAGCTATGCTGGTGACACCATCGACGTAGTCACTTGTTGATCTCCAGTACGCATCTGCTCCTAGCTGAGCCTTTACACCAAACCTCTGCATCTTACAATACTGGAAATTAGGAACTAAAAATATGCTGTTTTATTTAAAAAGATAAAAGTCTTGCATTATCTATTATAGAAACAAGTATAGTTTTTATCTGGAATATTTGTGGTAGCATCTAATTCTCAGTTCTAGTCTGATCTCCCATTAAAGACAACTGGTATTTTCTGTAAAACCATATAAGAGGTTATGGAATATACATTTTTCATATACAAATAACACTATACAATGAAAAATTGTTGATTTGGAAGATCTTTTCTATTTTTCACATCTTCAACATTAATATTCACTCAAAATTAATGCCACTTGAAGACAGTCTTGATTGCAGTGAGAGAAAAGAGCCCATTGCCCAAATAAATTGTCTGAGTTCTACGTTTCCACTGATAACTTTTAGTTTCTAATGCCAACTTCACAATAGGAATCAGGCTTACATGCCTGTACTTACCTGGCACTTTGTCTGTTTCTTTTTATTTATTTTTTTTAAACACTGTAAAGCTTGCCAATCACGCTGTACTAGTGGGAGCTTTGAAAACCTTCTTGGCAGCACTTCCTGTCTCTCCTTCAGTTTTTTCTCCTTGTTGGATGTTTTTGATCTGTGGCTGGGATTTATCAGTTTAATTAATCTAATCTCAGCAGTAGCATCCATGCTAACTGAAATGATTTCTAAAAATGTTTTGTTGATCCCTGTAGTTGCTGAATAAGAATAAAGATATGCTATGGCATATAGCAGTATTTCTTATCTGTGAGCTTAAGTTTAGCATTTTAATTTTGTTTTATTTTCCTTTTAATTGAGGCTATATTTTTGCTTAGTGATAAGTTCATTTTTCTATGTTTCCTCTCTGACAAGACTAGGTTTAAAATTCTCCACAAAAATATACTTCATTAGCAGCAACAAATTCACTACACCAAAATTACAGAACATTTCTCCAGTAAACCTTACTGTAGCGATGGTGTAGATTCTCTGCTTTTTCATTATAGTAAAACTTGTCAACTAATTTAGGTAACAAATTAGGATCTAAATATATGCATCTATAAAGCAGTGATCTGTCCAAACTACCCGTTGACTTCACTGGTGAAGAATCAGGCCCTAAACTGCTATCTCAAGCATTTTGTAATGTTAATGAACTTTATTTATAAATTACCAATCAGTCACGGGGTGCTCAGAATTGTCCCTGATATGACAGGGCCATCTTCTAAGGTATGAGCCCAAATGAAATATAATTAAATGCATTATGTTTCTTTTATGTTTAGAAATGGGATCCAAATCTCTGGATTACAATATTGCAAATGGTTTAGGTGATCATAGTCACTCCAATCTTTCTTTATGATTATAAATGGGGAGAAGATTCTGGCCAGATGTTAGTGGAGAATGGATAGGACCATAAATGGCAATATTGAGCATCATAGAATAACTTGCAGGTCAGCATTTCTGTTTACAATAATTGCATTTCAAGTATGTTGAAACATAAAAATATTTAACTTGTAATGGTTTATTCAGTCATAGTTGTTTAACATTTTCAGTTTTATTTTTCATTAAGATGACTGTCCAGTCTTTGGTTTATGATTTAATGCAGGTTTCTCTGTAATTCTTAAACTTATTATTGGAAATATCGCAAACATATAGGGGTAGCTATACCTGTCTATCCAGTGCAAAGCTATATTACATTAAGTGAAATAACCCCTAAAAATTCTACTACAAATGTATTTTTCATACTTTAGTTTTTAGAGGCACATTATAATATTTCTGATAATTTTCCTATTAATATTCTAGTTACTGAATGATAAACAGCTTTCCTACTACTTTGATACTTAATTACTTAAACCTGTGCAGATACAAAACTTTACCAAATCAGATGGTAGCATGACTTTACCAAATGGTAGCATATTGCAACTGTTTGTAACCAGTTCAAGTGGTTGTGTACATGACCATGCAAGGTAAGAGAGAATCAGGTGCTTTAATAAAATATATATTTTTGTGGAATATAGGAATTTCTCTTCATACTTTCTCTAGGGAAATATAATGAGCCCCAGAATGCTATTATCATGACACTGTGTGGAAGAAATGGCCTTAAGGGGAGTTTTCTTTACAGTGTATGCTGAAATACTCACATTGCTCTGCAAGAGCATTCTACCAATTATGAAAAAAGCTGGTGTTCATGTGCTGTCCTATGAATGTGATTTGATGAATAGCATTACTGGAAAATGTGCTAGGATGAAGCAGATTGTTCCAGACAGTGTAGGAGTGGTGTTTTGTTTTGTTTTCTGAAGATTTACAGTTTTCTAGATCTAAATTAACTCTCTTGAATTGACCTTTTGTGTGATTTGTATGTTTGAAATTTTACAGCATAAAAACAGTCTATTTTTTTCTCTGTGTTTAGGTCACTTGTTGAAGTTCTATCTTTCCAAAAATATTTTAATTATTGTTTAACCTATTTTTCTTGAAACTCTGGCTACGGAGAGTGATACAACTGTATTGGCTCCTAATGATATTTAAAAAAAACAACAGTACTTTTTTGGTCAGAATTAGTTTGGTGATGAAAATGAGAAAACCTACTAAAGTTTATGTGGACTTGATTATTTAGATCACAACCCCCCCTCCCCCCCGCCTCCATTTTCCAGCTAAATTTCCATGCATCATTTTCTAAAAGGAAATATGGTACAGGCCACATCCTCTTATAATTACAAGGCATGGATTCAAAAGGCAATCAGCTTCAGCTGAAATTAATGCAGAAGAGGATCTGATTACCCCCACACAAAAACCATTTGGATGTATTTTTTTACTAGAATGGGTCAGCATTTTTCAGAACTCTCCCCTTCCCCCCTGAAAAATGGCCTTTGAAATATCAAGAAAAACTGTTGTCCTATTTTGTTTTTGTGAGAGTATTTATGGCACATTTTATCAATCTTGTTGATATACAGAATTATTTCTTCATGTCTTAAAACCCATTTTGGTAAACAACATTTCAATAAGAATTTCAGGAAGAGTTGCCATAATAGTTTTGATAATATGTCAATAAATGCATTTTTAGAACATATTTTGGGAAGAACAAAAAAAAAACCCCATTAAAACTTTGAATTTGTACACTATTTTTTAAATACTTTGATTCTAGTTATAATATTTATGTTACAAATAAGTAATGAGTTCCAGCTATATTTCAAAAGAACATTGCCTGACATTGTCAAATTTGCATGAGTAAATTTAGATACCTTGATCTATATTTAGGCATGTAAATATTTAGGCTTGATATTCTTTTGTGGATTTTCAGCACCTTAGAAAATAAGGCCACTGATTTAGAAATCTGCTATTGTTTTAGATGCCTAACTTCTGGCAGACATTTAAAAATTCAGACTCTATAAAGAGATAATTTTATAGACTTGAAATGAGTTTCCCTTTTTAATTTTTTATTAGAACCTGCTATCTTGCATTACGATCCAATCTGTGTTTGAAATGGGAGCACTCCAACCAATACCTAACTGTTTCTGATAATTTCCCTCTTTGTCTGGATGAAATAAATATTTCAGAATAGCACCATTGTTGCTAAGGTGCCATATTTGTTTTACATAATCTAAGGTCTTGATTATTTGGGGTCGCTAAATGTCTCACTTTCTATTAGAGTTGATATATTAGTTCTTCTGTCTTGGCTGTAGTTCAGCTTGAGTAATTCTCTTTTAAACAGTTTTTCACAATAACAGCCACTGATTCATTAATTGGGTAAGTCACTATTGTCTGATTGTCCTAAATAATTGGGTCTTCTTGCTGTGAACTGCTAAATAATGGTACTTTTCACTTTTCACCCTGTGAGTACAGGTTTCCCTTGCTTTAAGTGCGTTCTGTATATGCAAATTTGCTCTTATGAGATGATCCTTTTTATACCCAAAATTCATTATATGCAAAGTAAATTTATTCTTAAGACATCAGCAGCAGGTAAGCCTGTGGGGGGAGGGAATAGGGCCATGGTTGGGGGACGGGGTCAGATCTATGCCAAGGCAAGGCTATGGGGAGGGGGAAGTGGGAGCTGTAGCCACCCCAAAATTCACCATAGGCCCCCCACAACCTCCTTTCCAGTGCCACCACCCCAAGCACACCACGTCCCAACTCTTCTGCCAGGAAGAGCCCAGTGCAGGGGAGGCCCCATAATCAGCCCTGCTCTGTGCACATCAGCCCTGATGTGATGAAGTTCTCCTGCACCCAGTAACGGGGACAGCAATGAAGCCTGGCCCAGAGCTGAAGGGATTCCTTGCCAATGTGCTGGCAGTGCCCAGGAGATCCCTCCCATCCTTCCCTGCAGCCAGTGCCCACCAAGCGCCAGCTGCTGCCTGCTGCCTGCTGCTTTCCTCTTCTGGAAGCCTCTCACCATGGGCAGGCCGAGATCTGGGTCAGAGATAACAGCAGGGATAGGGCTATGCTGGCAGGATCCAGGGATTGCCTGAAGAGACAGGACTGAGGCCAAGGAGCAAGGGGCAGGAGACTCTCCTCCTGGGGCTACAGACAGAAGGTTCCCAGCCTCCTGGATCAGCTCTGGGTGGAAGGTGCTAAGGCACCAGGGTGGTCCCTGCCCCTTGTCCCTCCCCCCCGCCCCTTCTGCCCGCACTTTGGGAACACCCAATGGGGATGTGGCCTGGTCTTCCACCAAGGCATGCCCAGCTGATCCCGAGGGTGTCCAGCAAACCAGAGGCACAGGGCATGTGTGTGTGTAAGCCAATGAGCAGAGAGACACCCTGTCATGCCTGCATGAAACCTTTGCATGCATGTACAGACACATGCAAAGAGCCACTGCATGCCCCCCCCAGTGCAAATGCACATGCAAGCACAGGTGTGAAAATCCAAGCATTGTGCATGCCCAAGTGTGCAAGCCAGGGGCTACAGTGAATTTTGGGCTGGCTGCAGCCCCCCCCACCCCTGTAGCCTTCCTCCCAGTGCCACCGCTTCCTGCCCTAATTGCAGCCCAGCCCAGCCCCACCCCCATTGGGAAGAGCCCAATGTGATCCTGGTCCCAGCAGACTTACCTGACCCTGATGCAGTCTCAGTCTTAAAACCTATCCCTACTTATTACTTTGTAAAGTGGATTCACTATATGCAAATTTGAGTTATGCACAGTTTTTTAGCAACACATCTACTGTATAAAGTGAAGGAAACCTTTGGGCACAAGTGATACTTGTACTTTGTCTATTTATGAGCTTATTTATATATGATCCTTCAAATTGAAAAGTGCTATATAACCAATGTATCATTTTTATTCTTCCTCTTCAATTAAGCTAGCCAGAAAAAGGGAGGAAAGGCAGGGGGCAGGAAATCATAAACATATTTAAAACGGGTGGAGGTTTTTCCTTACTTTTCATCATTGTTTTCCAGTTGGCTCTACTAATTAAGCTAAAATTGTCACTGTGCTCATCACTAGTGAGAGACAGGGCCACCATGACTCCTGAAAATAAATCATGTACCTATGTCAAGAGGCAATATACCCTCTAGCTATCTTATCATCATACTCTTCCTAGGTCCTTGAGCAAGTAAAATGCCTTCTTTGTCCGGAATATTTTTTCCTACTTTTTCAAAAGCTAAAGGGAAAAAAGGCAAGCAGAGGCTAAGCATATAAGCACATGCAGAGTATGTGCTTGCAGCAAATCTTCTATTGTCTGGGAACCAGTGGGTGACAAGTTGAAGATCAGAGGAACCCAAACAAGAGTATAATGTGACTTCTTCAAATTGGAGTAAGATAACAGGAGATACCATTCTATTAGATTGGTTCATACTGGCTGTTATAAAAAATGAATGCATTTAGAAGAATTCCAACAGGATATTTATGATTAAAGCTGCAATAGCTCCAATTTACAATTATGCATCCAAGATACAGCACACAGGGCATACATTTCTGCACTAAATAAAATGTAATTTCCCTGTATCCAGTGTAGTTATTTACACTAGTGCAAAGCATCCATGGCTCAGTACCTTTCTTATGTAGTAACAATTTATACCTACTGCAACCAAGCCTGCAGACCCGAGGGCTACAGTGTGTCTTCCTTTTTGACCTGCACAACTCTTACCAGAGGCTGCTGGATATCATGTGTTGCCATCTGGACATGATCTGGCAGCTGATTGCCATGGAATACATCTTCCTTTCCCCAAATCAGCTGCTGGCTATCCTGTGTGGGGCCAGCTACCAGACCCTGTGCCTGCCAAGTATCCTAGGCTGGGACAGCAGTTTCCACATGGCTGATGAGGACAAGGTTAACCAGGTAGCCATGGATGCCAGGGTGCTCTGGCAACACCTCTAAACCATACAGTACCAGTTCTGGGCTCATGCCACAAGCAGTAACTGGTGGGAGCCGTCAATTCTTGACACCTAGGATGATGAACAGTGAGTCCTGCCACATGTACCAGGCCACCTTCATTGACATTGCTGCCCAGGTGACCCCCACATCATGCACCAGGACATCAGCATGTAGCCACCCCTCAGTCCCCTCAGAGAAGTGGGTGGCCATCGCTATCTTGACACTGGCCACCCCTAGCAGTCTCCTTTATGTTACCAAGCAATTCAGTGTGGGCAAGTCCACATCCAGAAAGACTGTCCGGGAGTTGTGTTTGGTCATCCAGAATGTCCTGGCCAATTGCTTCATTTGCCTCATCAACCCACAGGAGGTGGTCACTGGCCACAACCACATGGGCTTCTCCAAATACATGGGGGCTATGAACAGCACCCCAAACCCCATCCTCTGCCATCCCCAGGTGCCTCGGGACCTGCTGGTGACTCCTTTCCCTCAGTGCTGACACACAGTGTGGGGTAGTAATAGCCCTGTCTGTGATAAGAAAGCAGGACAGCTTCTTGTAGAAGGGTATACTGTGCCTTCTGCTCCCAGACTTTTTACTGGTGTCCTGCATATGCTTATACTGGATCTTCATCCATTTAACCTTAGCCCAGCACTGCACCCAGTTTCTATTGTGGCCCCACATTTGCATCTCTTGGGCAATGCGCTTGAACACATCCCTGTTGCAGTGCTCTTTGCAGAGCTGAACCTGGGTCTCCTGATTGCCCCTGATGGCAATGAGATCCTTTCCCTCCCCGTGGCCCCAGTTGTGTGACCAGGGTTGGATATTGGGGGAGGATGGGACAGGGTCTTCCATGATCTTCAGTGGTGCCTGAGAAGTCTTGGCATCCATGGGAGGGCTGCCAGGAGGTAGGTGGATAGATGGATGAATGGGTGGATGGGTGGATGGATGGACTGGTGGGTGCAAGTAGGAGCAGATACTGGTGTGTGGCTCTCCCTCTAGCTCCAGCTGGGTACAGCACATGTTCCAGAGTGACCCAAACTTCACTGGCCGGGCCATACCCATGACCTCTGTTCAGGAGATACAGGTGTCTATACTGGCATCTGGATCACAGGGTGCCTGGCTCTGGCCTCTGAGATGTGGTGTACAGGAGCCGGGATGGGCATAATTGGGGCTGTGCCCAAGTACAGAGGCATAGGAGGATGAAAAAAGCCTAAAATAAGCGTTCATTCAGCACAGAATCAAGTGGTTAAGAACAATTTTTTCCTGCATGCCATATGTGAAAAAAAAATGTTAATTGTATATAAACAAATTTTAGGGCTCTGGGTAACAGCCAAAAGGGATTGGAATGATTTATATGCATAAACTCAAGGATGTTGGTATTACTGAAAGCCAGTGAGAAGATCTGCATGAGCAGAATGTTAAAATCAATGTGTATACCTTATTTAAAGAGAATGGACTGGGAAAAGGCAAGGGAGATGCACTTTGTGTCAAAAATGGCATTACCTCTTTCTGAGTCACTGACAACTCAGAAGAAAACAGTATTTATGGATCAATATTCCAGCACATGAAGAACCATATGAAGCAGTAGTCATTGACTGCCACAGACTACCAAATCACACTGGAGAACAGGATGACTGTCTCCTTAAACACTTATCTGTAAATGTGTATGAAAAAAGCTACATTGTTAGGGAGGATTTCAATCTGAATGACATATGCCACAAGTCTCATACTGCCAGTACTAAAATGTCCATGAAATTTCCAACAATTATTGATGACAATTTCCTATCTTAAAAAGTGTTCTACCTGACATGGGGTGAATCTATATTAGAGCTCGTTTTGACTGACAGAGGCAAACTGGCCACAGAATTAAAGCCTAGTCACATCTTAGGAACAACTTGTTGTATGCAAACAGAATATAGTCATTGCTGGTTGTATAGATAAATGTATATAAAATAATATTTGCTGTTTTAAAAGGCCCAACAAAGCTGGGAACAATTTTGAGCTATATGAGCTGGGGGGTGGGAGGTGGAGTGGGGAGATCATTCAAAATTAAAGACAGAACAATAATTGGGAACCGTTTTATTAAGAACTTTTTATTAAATGTTCAAAAAAGCCCTCAATCTCACAACAGAGCAAAACAACTCTGCTGTATTAAAAAGAAAGTGAAAAATAATAATAATGACAATAATAATAACAACAATCAATAATAACATAAATGTAAGAAAGGGGAAGCTGGCATTAATGAAAGTAAATGAAAAGAAAGGAAAAATATGGTGTGGCTAGAAATGATAGAATTATTAAAGATGATGCCAGTAAGGCAGTTGTGTTCCATACATGTTTCTGATCTATATTTAGGCAAAAGCCAGATGATGTTGTCAAGTTATATGATGATGATGATGACATATTTTTCATTCCGACAGCAACTTTGGGAGGTTGTTTAACCATAGTTACTAAAGCTAGAAACTTTTAAGACAGTAGGTACAGAACACTTATTTCTAAGAGTTTTAACAGAATAGGCCAAGAAGCTCTTTGGATGATTCCTTTAGATTTTTAATATTTCCTGGGATACCGGGCAACTTCCAGAGTACAAGAGGAAAACTAATAGTTATTAATATTTTAAATGGTAAACAAAAGCCATAGGTTACTATCAAACTGCCAGCATCATAGACCCAGGTAAAATAAAGGGACAGCTGATGTGGGACTTAAGTATTCATGAGTCAAAGAAGGGTAATAAAATTAATGACAATTAAATTAGGTATACCGAAAACATAGGCCATCAAACTAGTTTGGCGTCTTTAATTGAATAAAAGTTTAACAATAGTATTGGTATAATACCCTTTGCCTTGCATGACATTTTAAGGAATCTATAAAATCAACATGGAATACATTAAATGGACTAAAATTCACTGACTGTTAGATGACACTGAAAATGTAACTGTAACAAAGGATCTATCATAAAGTAGGTGCATCTGTAGACACTTGTCCAAACAGGCCTCATTCCGTCATTGGAAGTCAACTATCAGAGAAATACTGGTTAAATTATCTCTGTTCTTGACAAGTACTACTGAAATACCGTTGTGTCCAGTTGCACTGTCTGCAGTTCAAGAAGGCAAATGATAAACTGGAGAGGCTTCAGAGAAGAAAGGATTTGCTTGATCGTTACAAAAATAAGTATATAAATAAAATGTTCAGGAGTGACTTGATCACAACATGTAAGCATCCATTCAGGGAACAGAAAGTTGATTCTTTGAGGACTCTTCAGTTTAGCAGACAAGAGCATAACAAGAGCCACTGCTTGGAAACTAAGATGGACATATTCAGACTAGAGCTGGGTATGCTCTATTTCAAACAGGGATTTATTCCCAGTTCTATAGCCTTTGTTATACAGAAGATCATTTACAATGATGCCTTCTGGCTTTATAAACTCTGAATCTAGAAACTATATTATTGATCCAAATAACTTGTGGAAGCAGAATAAGGCCCTAGCATTATAAGAGAGAAGAGAGATTTCATAATGATATATTAATCTCAAGTATTATTGTCTTTGGATCTCTGGCCAATCAATGTGTCTGTTGAAGTAGATTTGATTTTTGAAAAGTCTTACAGACCCCAATAAAGATCAGCAATCATTAAAATTAACCACATGCTGATTTAATCAACATATAGCTTTGTTAATTACTAGCTCTTTCTTCATGTCCATCTGTTTTTAGGGTTTTAGTGAACCTGCAACAGATGTTCATGTAAATATAATAAGCTGGTTGCCATGTAAATATAATATTTTCAAGAATGTTTGTGTAACAGCCTTTCAATTTATGCGTGATGTTATCAGTATCATGTCTTTAGTAGCTTAAATACAAAACTGATAACTTTATTAACAGCCCCATTAGATACCAGTTTGTCACCAGGCATTTCTCCCCTCCTCCATTGTGTTCACTGCAACCAGACCCTGAGATGTACCATAATATTTTTAAGGGTGTCCTGTAACCATCAACATAAAAATGAAGTCAAACTATTCCATTCACACTCAGTTCAAGAGCATTAAAAATAATTACCAAGCTTACAATTAATGAGTCATTCATTATGGATGCTATATGTGAAAAGTAGTTCATGTAGCTAGATGTTTCAGCTTTGGAACAATCAGCCCCATTACAATCCTTCAGTCCACCAAGAAAAATATTTCAAAGAATTAAAATAAAGAAAGTAATACTTATCAGAACTAAACTTTAGTTCAAGGTCACTCTAACTAAATGGGAGAAGTGATCAAATGGAAAATATCTAAACTGGACAGGATTTAAATTACATAAAGCAAATTAAAATACCACCCCCATCACATTTTTAATAGAATAACATTCAGAAGAGAGGTATCTTATTATTTTGTCCTCAGTAAGTAAAACATATGCACGCGGTTGATCGACAATTTCATACAAATCAAACAGAATTTTAGTTATGGTTTAAAAAAATGGAGCACCCCAAAAAATTGACAAATGTCTCATCAAAGTAGAATTTCCAGACTGATGCTATTTCACATGAAGACACTTATAAAAATAAAAAAGGACAGCACAGATTATTAGTTTTGTAGCTATACTAATGCAGTTTTTTCCTTGGCAACCGGGATAAATTTTGCAAGCAGTTTCATTTGAAAGGTGCTGAATGGAAAAATCTTGAAAAATGAAATACTCTATGGAGTGAGAACTGGTTATTTAGATTTTGCTCTGAATTACACTGTGAGAAAATGATGTAGAGGTTTCAATGTTGTATATGTTCAAAGTTAATCTATTAACATTTTTCTATTGTGATTTTATAAAAGTGTTAGAGGTGCAGTTATTAAGGACACGTAGTTTGTCAGGCGCTGGAGGGGGTTGGGGGCTGCCAGGGCAGGGGGTGAAGTGTGAGTGGGTACAAAAATAGTTGTGACCGTAATGGTGGATGATCAGTACCTCAGCAGCCAGCACTGCCTCAGGCATCACACGCCTGCCCAGGGCATGGAGCTGCTCAGCTACACTTCTACATTTAATCTTCTTTTTGACAGGTACAGTGCAGGTAGCATGCACAGTGACAGGTACAGTGCAGTTTTATCCTTCTACTGTGAAGATGAAAAAAGTTTAAGCACAACAAGACACGAGTAAGAAGGCAAAGTTGGTGAAAGGGTTGAGAGATCTTATCCTGAATCAAAACTTTGAGCCCTTTAAGTTTATTCAGCTTTCATTTATTTTAATATATTCCCTTAAGCAAATATCGTGTTATCTGTTTATTTTGCATGCATCTTTTAAGCCCACTTGAACATGTTAGAGTAAGACTCATATTTTCATGGTTTCTAATGACGCTGTTAAGTAAAAGAAACTAGCTGTTTCCATTTTTTTAAATAAAAGACTCCAAGGGCTCTTTTCTTTTTGGCTTTGTCAGTCACATAGGCTAGGCATAAATAAAGAGCACCAGTCTCACTGGAGGAACTTGGCTGCTGAGGGATTGCCCCCAAAGTCCAGAATTCGGGGAAGGGGGAAAAAGAGTGACAGATCTATCCCAGCCAATGAAAGTCACAAAACTTAAAGATTTGCCCTTAGCTTCTCTAATAGGCCTAGGAATGTGGACAGGAATATGCCAGTCTCCTTCCTTAGCTGGCATCAGTAACTGAGTTATCAGTCACCCAGGGGAGTTGCTTAAAGTGACAGTGACCTTTATTATATTTTTTATTTATAATGCCTAAGGTGTCAGTCTTGCAAAAACATTGTTTCACACGCTTCCCATTCATGTGCTTGAGGTTAAGCATGTGTATATTTTCTGAATCCAGGCCATAGTGATCACTAAAGCCAGACTGCTGGTGGGGGAAAAAGTAAGTGTGAAAGAAAAATACAAACCCACTGTCATTCTGACTGGATGTCCTGCTTTCAGTGCATTGCAATGGGATAACTAGGAGGGATGGGCTAAGAGAACTTGCTAGGTAGCTAAAAGCAGTAGATTCTGGATGAGTGAAGCAGGGGGACAGCCATGAGGTAGGGGCACTACTATTAATGCCATGTTGAAGGTGGGAACTGAGGCACAGAGAAGCTGATTAACACCTTGAAAGGCTGGACATCCACAAATCAGCTGGCCTGATTGGAATGCACCCAGGAGTGCCAAAGAAACTAGCTGACATTATAGCACAGCCTATGGTAAGGATATCTGGGAACTCGTGGCATTCGGGTGAGGTGCCTGATGATTGTAAGAGGGCCAATGTGGTGGTGCCTATCTTCAAGAAAGGGAGAAGGGAAGATCCAGGGAACTACAGGCCAGTTAGCTTGACCTCAATCCCTGGAAAGATCGTGGAAAAAATCATTAAGGAAACCATTACCAACATCCTAACAGAAGGTAATATTCTGAGAGAGCCAATATGGCTTTGTGCCAGTTAGGTCTGATCTGACCAAACTGCTTTCCTTCTATGACCAGGTGATGCATCACCCAGCCAAAGGAGAAGAAGTGGTTATCATATTCTTGGACTTAAAGAAAGCCTTTGATCTGGTGTCCTATGATGTCCACATTGAACAATTGGGGAATTGTAGCCTAAACAATTTCACGATCCGAAGGCTGGGGAACTGGCTCCATGGACTGACCCAGAGAGTGATAGCCGATGGAACAAAATCAACTTGGTGTACTGTAACCAGTGGCATCCCCTAGGGCTCTATTCTCAGACTTGTACTCTTCAGTGTGGTTATAAATGATCTGGACTCAGGTGTTATAAGAGGACTGGCTAAGTTTTCTGATGACACCAAACTATGGGAAAGTACAGCCACCCTAGAGGATAGGCTGGCAATCCAGGCTGACCTTGGCAGGCTTACAAGCTGGAGGATCAAAACCTGATGGGATTCAACAGTGAAAAATGCAAGGTGCTCCATCTTGGGAGGAAGAACCCACACCACGCTTATAAGTTTGGCAGTGCTACATTAGCCAGCAACACATCTGAAAGAGGCTTGGGGGTCATGATTGACCATGTGCAGTCAGAAAAGCAAATGTAGCTCTGGCCTGCATCTTCTGATGTATCTCAGGTAAGACCTAGAAAGTCATACTCCCATTTTACTCGGCTTTGGTGAGACCACAGCTGGAATACCATGTCCAGTTCTGGGCTCTACAATTCAGAAAGGATGTGGAGAAACTTGAAAGAATCCAGAGGAGAGCTATGTAAATGATTAGAGGACAAGACAGCAGGCCTTATGAAGAGAGTCTGAGGGACTCTCCAGCCTGGAAAACCATAGGCTCAGGGGTGATTTGGTGGCAGCCTGTAAGTATATAAGGTATGTGCATGAGGAACTAGGAGAATGTCTGTTCACCAGGGTACCCTATGGGAAGACTAGGTCCAATGGTCACAAACTCTTGAAAGACTGTTTTAGGTTGGACATAAGGGAAAATGTCTTTGCTGTCTGAGTCCCCAGGGCCTGGAATAGACTCCCCCCAGAGGTGGGACAAGAACCTACTCTGGATTCCTTTAAGAAGCACTTGGATGCTTATCTTGCTGGGATCATTTGACCCCTGCTGATTTCCTGCCCTTTGGGCTGGGAGCTGGACCAGATGATCTTGTGAGGTCCCTTCTAGCCCTAATGTCTATGAAATCAATGAAACTTATCCAAGGTCACACCAAAAGCCTGAGGTGTAGCAGGAAGTTCAGCCTGACTCAACCTCCCAAGATTTGTGGGGAGTTTTATAATCACTGAACCATACTTCTTCTGAATCCTTGGGTGAAGATGATGAAGATGTAGTGGTAAGGCAGCTTTGCTTTGGAGCTTGCTCTCCCTTGGGGCTTACTCACTCTCACAATGTGATGGAGTATGTACTTTTTTCCTCTTTTCTTTGCCAAGGAAGCAAACAAAACTGTTCTTAACAGTTAGACATTCATATTAAGAGTACTTTATAATTAGAGGTTCCTCATAAATATTTAAAGTGATGAGAATAACAAAAACCCACCAGTTAGCGAGCTTAGTGAAATAACTAAAGAAAAGGGAGATAAATTCACTATTAGTTGGATTCCAACAACATGAATAAGACAAGTGTATAATTTTAATAAATTAAAAATTATATTAGGAGTTGAAATTCACATTCCAACACAATGTTATGGATACATTTTAAAGAAAGATATTGCAAAAAGAAACTTCAAACATTGAGAGCTAAATTAAGGGATGATGCAGTAATGAGACAATGGCTCATGATAGCTCTTTTCTCTACTCTGTTGTCTGTGCAGGTAGCAAGTATAATTGGGCTTCTGCTACCAGTGGTAGGTGTCCAAGCCCATGAGGACTGCTATCACTGGAGTGAATGCTCCTTAAGCAGTTATAGTAATGAGTAATTCCTCCTGGTCCATGACAGGCTTCTTGAGTTTAGTGCAAGGCAACAAGATAACAATAATCTCTTAAGTAACAAACAGAAAAGGGAAGAATCCTTAGCCCATTAAAGTTAATGGTAAGTATCCCAATAACTTCAGAAGGATCAGGGTTTCACCCTAATAGCTGGTATATTTGTATTTTTAGCTATATCATATTTGCTTGTTTAGATATATTAACTTCCAGAAGATGGCTTTTGGGTTTCTTGATTTTACTTTCAATAAAAGACAAGACAAAAAAGTAAAGAAGTGAAATTCTCAAACTTCATTTGCAAAGGCAAACATAAAGCTATGTAGTCTTCCTTAAAATGTTTAATTTCCAACGGTAAAACCTTTTTTATAATTGACCAGAACTTGAGTTACACCAGGAAAACCTAAATATAAAAAGAGTACTATGTTATAAAAGTATTGGTCCTCTTCACCCCCCCTTCAATATCCATGCATAGTCTAACCAGAAGAGGAGTGCCCTAATATCTCCTAGAACAGAAGCTCCCTCAGAAATATCCTGCTGTATATAAAGGTATCAACACAAAGCATAGTTCAAAAAAGAATGAGCACCTCAACTACCAGTTAGCCAGAGACTAAGTTCATTTTCAAAGCTTTCTTTAAGATTGATTCCAAAGATAATTAGAGATGACTTGTTACTAATGTCACCTGGTGGCATAATGGGAAAACTAACACAATGTAGAATTGCATATTCATAAAGATTTTCTAAATTTTCCATCTGCCTTCTTCAAAAAAGAATTCTCTAAGAAATAATAGAATTTCACTTGGTGATAGGGTTATTTTATCTCCCAATCCATTATTTTTTTCTGCCAATAGAGCTGTTTCTTTCCCTAACAGGTGATTTTTACTCCCTAGCCCTCCTGAAAAGTAAACATCCTAAAGGGTCCCACAGCTTCCAGGTTAGAGGGGCAACTAAATACCTGCTGAGTGAAGACACACTTTTTTTCCCCAGAAATGCACACTAACAAGACAGAGGAAATCCCTACCAACATAGACCCAGAATAACTGTCTGTGCATTTGCTGTCCCAAGCACCCAGGCATAGGGAACTTGAGGGATATAATCAGAAACCACTGGTCAGCACTACAGTCATTAAGGGGAGGCTGATGTTCTGGCATAGGTTAGATCACCACTGAAGCTATTCTCTTTTACGTCATGGTCTGAACTGGTGCCTGCCTGTAGCAAGGATCAAGGGGGCACAAAGATTTATGTCACTTTTCCTTTGAGTTCTACTGTGGAATAAGCTTGGCTGGACACAAAATAAAGGCCCTAGATTTCTAAATTTTTGACTGTACCCATACAATCAGATAATTAGGCACATATACATGCTAAAAAGTTCCATAGCCACAGCTGTTTGTGGGTATGGAAATTTTTATGTTTTTCCTGATATATCCAATTTCAGTTCCATCCTAGCCAAGGTCACTGATATAAATGGCAAGAACACATCAGAATAGAAATGTTCCCACACCCAAAACTAACCCATCAGCTAAAAAGAAGGAAGACTATACAGTGGTAGGGAATGGGAGATAAGGAATGGAAAAAGTAGAATAGAGAAATAGTGTAAATGAAGTGAGAGAAAGATAATATTTAAAATAGAGAGAAGTTATATATTCTAATATAATAGAGGGCTTAGTCTGTCTGTCTGTATGTCTATTTCTGTGTCTGTCTGTCCATAACACTTTTGGCCAACTGTGCATGCGCTGCCAAGAGGGTGGGTGGTGATTGGCTTCACGGGCTGCACAGGCCCAAGTTTGAGCCACTGCCGGAGAAGTTTGTGGTGGCAGCAAGCATGCCCCAGCCACCTAAGCAGTGGGGTTTCCCCATGCCTCCCTGCTCGAGGGCGAAGGGGGGGGTCATGTTGGTGGTGCCCCCTGCCGCCCATCCCCAATGCCCCCCAGAACAGCCAGCAGGGAAAGGGAGACAGCAGGGAAGGAGGGAAGGGGGAGGGAGAGGGGGAAGGAGGTGGGGGAAGCTCTGGAGGGGCGGAGGAGGGAGCCCTCATACTGGAGGCTGGAAGAGGCAGCGGAGGGACTGTTCACATGGCCTGCCCTGAAGGGTGAGAGGGGCATGGGGGGCAGGGGGCACTCCATCATTCATGATGGGCAATTGGCGTGTGTGTGTGTGTGTGTAATGGAAACTAGGCAAGGAGAAAGCATAATTAAAAAGAAGAAAAAAATAACTGGAAGAGAGAGCAAAGAGTAAAACTGGAGGAAATGACTTTTTTTATGAAGTAACGAAAATTTTGTTGTGTGGTGGTGAGAATATGGAGAAGTTTGCTTTGGTTTCACACTGAGGCTTGACTGAATGAACAATAACTGGTAACAGCTGCAAGCGGGCAGGTATATGATGGGTGGGTGTGTGCACCATAGCTTTCTTTCCCATTGCAATTATGTCAGTAGAAGCAGTGCCAGTTGTCCAAATTGCAGAAGCATTTCACAGCCCCTGGAAGCATTACCTTTAGGCATCTCATGGTATATATAGGACCTTAGCAAGTAGATTCGCGATATCCTTTTACTATCCTGAACACAAATATGGCCTCATATTTTAGTCCTTTCTTTTACCTTCTAGTTATTTTACGATCCGGCAGACCAGTTAGCATAGTTTCATAGTTGGTAGGGTCTAAAGGGACCTGAGCAGATCATCAAATCTGACCCTCTCCCATGGGCAGGAAAGAGAACTGGGGTCAAATGACCCTGGCTAGGTGTCTATCTAGCCTCCTTTTGAAGATCCCCAGGGTAGGAGTGAGCACCACTTCCCTTGGAAGTTGGTTCCAGATCCTAGCTGCCCTGACTGTGAAGTAGTGCCTTTTGACATCTAGCCTGAATCGACTCTCCCTCAACTTATGGCTGTTATTCCTTGTTACTCCCAGTAGTGCTGGGGGAAACAGGGACTCTCCCATTGCCTGCTGGTACCCCTTGGTCAGTTTATAGACAGCCACCAGATCCTCTCTCAACCTTCTCTTGTGGAGGCTGAACAGGTTCAGGTCCCGTAGCCGCTCCTCGTAGGGCCTGCCCTGTTGTCCCCTGATCATGGGAGTGGCCCTCCTCTGGACCCTCTCAATGCTGTCCACATCCCTCTTGAAGTGTGGCACCCAGTACTGGATGCTGTACTTCAACTGTGGCCTGACCAATGTCGCATAGAGGGGGAGGAACACCTCCTTGGACCTGCTTGTGATGCATCTATGGATGCATGACAAGACGCAGTTAGTCTTCCTGACCACATGTCTCACCTGTGTCATCCATTTCTCCATGTGAAGCATGTGGCCCAGTTATTCAGGTCCAGTGAAAAATGGCACAACTCATTTTAGAAGGCCTTAAGAGAGAGGATACAGTTAAGATAAAGCTATAGGAGAAACAGAAGGGTTTAAAGATGTGACAAGTGCTTTGGTTTATTTTATTCCTATTTTTACTATATTTCGTTGATTTATACTTCCTATTTTCATAGCATGCATTGTGGAGAGACCAAACCAAATACCCATGAATTGTATGGAAATGGATAAGACTATTTTATAACTTTCTTAGCTAGATCCCAATACCTATGACCATGTGCCCAGTGTACCAGAGAGGAGGGTATGATCAATGTTTTCTTTCAGTGACTGGTCTATGACTATGACAGGCTGCTGCTTTCTTTCACATCTGTGCTGGTGGCTGTGTGCACCTTTCATCTCTGATTCTATCAAAGACCGATTTGTTTGCTCAGGTGTTGTTAGGGTGTTGGGCTGTTAACAATAGCTGTTCAGTTTCTATCTGTGTCTATCTGTGCATATATAATAATGGTTTCATTTGAAATTGGAGCTCTAAGTAGATCCAGGTTGCTTGAAGCAGGTTTCCCAGATAGAATCATAGAATATTAGAGTTGCAAGGGACCTCAGGAGGTCCTCTAATCCAACCCCCTGCTCCAAGAAGGACCTTCCCCAACTAGATCATCCCAGCCAAGGCTTTGTCTACCTAGGTCTTAAAAACCTCTAAGGATGGAGAATCACAACCTCTTAAGTCTTAAGCCTGTTCCAGTGCTTTATTACTCTCCTAGTGGCAAAGTTTTTACTAATATCTAAATTAAACTTCTCTTGTTGCAACTTAAGACCAGTGCTCCTTGTTCTGTTATCTCCCACCACCTAGATGAATCTAGCTCCATCCTCTTTGGAACCGCTTTTCAGGTAGTTGAAGACTGTTATTTAATCCCACCTCAATCTTCTCTTCTCCAGACTAAATAAGCCTAATTCCCTCAGTCTCTCCTCCTAAGGCATGTGCCTCAATCCTCTCACCATTTGTGCTGCCCTCTGCTGGACTCTTTCCAATTTGTCCACATCCTTTTTTAGGGGCCCAAAACTTGACACAGTACTCCAGACATGGCCTCACCAATGCCAAATACAGGGGGAGAATCACCTTCCTCGATCTTCTAACAATACTCCTACCAATACAGCCCAGTAAGCTGTTGACCTTCTTCACAATAAGGGCACACTGTTGGCTCATATTCAGCTTGTTGTTCAATGTAATCCCTAGGTCCTTTTCTACAAAGCTGCTGATAAGCCTGTCAGCCCTCAGCCTGTTCCATCCTAAGTGCAGGACTTTGCACTTGTCCTTATTGAACTTCATGAGAGTTCTTTTGGTTCAGCCCTTGAATTTATCTAAGTCTCTCTGAATCCTAGCCCTACCCTCCAGCATATCTATTACTCCCCCCCAGCTTGGTGTCATCTGCAAACTCACTGAGGGTGCAATCCATCCCATCATCCAGATTGCTGATGAAGATATTGAACAAAACCAGCTCTAGTACTGACCCCTGGGGCACTCCACTTGCTACTGACATGCAACTAGACATCACACCATTGATTGCTATCCTTTAAGCCCAAAAATCCAGCCAATTTTCTATTCACCTTATAGTCCATTAATCCAACCTGTATTTCCTTAGCTTTCTTGCAAGACTATTATGGGAAACTATATCAACAGCCTTGCTGAAGTCAAGGTATATCAAATCAATTGCTGTCCCCACATTCACAAAGCCAGTCATCTCATCACAGAAGCAGGCACAGCTGGTGAACTCAGACTTGTGGGGCAGTAGAACATCCCATAGGAGCGCTGAGGAGAGGTATGTGCAGCCAGCAGGGAGCGGGGTGGGGTCTGCAACTGGCTGGAGGTGGGGAAGGGGTTTGCAGCAAGCCAGGCACTCCGGCTGCTGGTGGGGAGGCTGCAAACCCCTCCCCTCCACTCCTGACTGGCTGCAACTGCTCTTCCACTCAATTGGCTGGCTGTAAACTTCCCTCCCCCCCAGCTCCCATGAGACACTCCACCGCCCTGCCAGTCTAAGTTCACTTGCCATGCTTGCATAGAAAGCAGTCAGGTTGGTCAGGCATGACTTGCCCTTGGTGAATCCAGGCTGAATGTTCCTAGTCAATGTTCCTCCTCCAAGTGCTTAGAAATGGATTCCTTGAAGACCTGCTCCATGATTTGCCCATGGACTGAGGTGAGGCTGGCCAGTTTATATTTTCACAGATCCTCCTCCTTTTGTTTCTTAAAGTTGGGAACAATATTTGTCCTTTTCCAATTATCAGGGACCGGTCCTGATTGCCATGAGTTTTCAAAGATAATAGCTAGTGGCTCTGCAGTCACATTGGCTAACTCCCTCAGCACCCTTGGTTTCATTGTGTCTGGCCCCATGGACTTTTACATATCCAGCTTTTCTAAATAGTCTCTAACCTGGGTTTTCACCACTGTTGGCTGCTCACCTGCTCCTCCCTAGTAGTTGGTCCAACTTTCCATTTTTTGTAAGTCTCCTTGTTGTTTATCTTACTGAAGAGTTCCCTGCTAAGTCAAGCTGATCTTCTACCATAGTTATTAGCCTTCCCGCATATTGGGATGATTCATTCCTGTGCCCTCAGTAAGGTTTCTTTAAAGTACAGCCAGCTGTCCTGGACTCCTCACCCCCTCAAATTGGCTTCCCAGGGGATCTTGCCCATCAGCTCTCTAAGGAGTAAGTCTGCTTTTTCAAAGTTCAGGGTCCTTCCTTCCTTTCTTTAGGATCCTAAACTCAATCATGTTGTGGTCACTGCTGCCCAAGTTGTCATCCACTTCTACGTTCCCCACCAATTCTTCCCTGTTGAGCATCAGGTCAAAAAGAGCATGTCCTTAACTGTCTTCTCCAACACTTGCATCAGGAAGTTGTCTCCAACACTCTCCAAAACTTCCTGGATTGCCTGTACACTGCTGTATTGCCCTCCCAGCAGATGTCAGGGTGATTGAAGTCCTGTTGAGAACCAGGGTCTGTGAACTGGAAACTTCCGTTAGCTGTTTGAAGAAAGCCTCATTCACCTTGTCCTCCTGATCTGGTGGTCTATACACACACCATCATGTCACTCTTGTTGCTCTCTCCTCTTATCCTAACCTAGAGACTTTCAATAGGCCTATCTCCAGTTCCATTATGAACCTCTGAGTAATCATACAGCTCTTTTACATAAAGAGCAACTCCTCCTCTTCTCCCCTGCGTAATAGAAAAAGCATGTCCCAATATATGTAGACCTGGGTGTAACTTTATGTAAGTTGTTTTGTTGAGTCAAATGGATTACTCACATGCTTTCAGACTTTGCTGGACTGAGGCCCCAACTGGTGCTAATTGCATATGATCTTGTCTTTCTTTTATTGGCTTTCTTAGTGATGATAACAGCCTACTGCATGCTCAAAACTCTGTATAATTGAGAATACATAATAAAGTGTTGATCATTCAAGGAAAGAGAGACCTAGTTAGTCTGAAATCAAGTAAAAGACTAACCTAAGTAGATAGAACAGGTTTTTGTGAGCTTGTAGCTCACTTCCATTACAAATAAGTATGATGTGTGTGTGTGTGTGTGTGTGTGTGTGTGTGTATGTGTGTGCGCACGTGCGCGTGCACATCTACTTTGGTTAGTATATAAGGTGCAAATTTACACTGCATTCAGGGAAATCCTGATGGACACAGCCTCATGGAACCTGAGGCCAATCACAATTATGCTCACACTGTGAGAATTTATGTTTCTGTAAGTATTATCCAACAGCCGATTCATACATTTGTTGAAGATACTTTGAAAAATAACACGTTCATTTGGTGGAGGGGAAGAAAGGGAAAGACAGAATAAAGACAGAAAGGAAAAGATAGAAAACTTCCTGCAGAGAACTGAATATAAGTTTTCACTTTCGTTTATATCAGCCCTTGAAAAGAACTCTTCTTTCAGATTCTCCTCTTATTTCTTAGCTTCCGAGGATTTTGGTTTGTGCAGATATGCATTGACAATTACTTCAGGGGCCAGGAGAGGGAGACAAGAAAGTGAAGGCACATCATGAAATGTCTCTGTTCAGGCTTCTTTTGATCTTTTTAGTAGTTGCTCTCAAATTGGCCAGGTAGGTTAGTGCTGAAATATATTCTTTTCATAGGTTACACCATTTGCAGTTTTTGAAAGAAGGAAAAACAAGAAGCCAGGAAACTTTATGATTGACTGAAAAATCCCAAGAGCAGAGCATGCAGTCCCTGACATGCCTCTTTTCAGGATGCATGTGCCTTTTTTCTTTCCGGTTACCAGGAGGAGAATTGAGGTCAGATCCAATCATAGATCCTCTGCATTTCTTAATAAGAGTAAATCAGAATAGAAAAATTACATAATTATAGAAAATAATCCTCACTGGTGAGTAGAAGTTCATCTAAACTAAACTCACTTGATTATTTATATGGATATATTTTTACTATTTCTAGCAGTCTGTGAATGCCTTTTATTAACATTTTTATCACTTTTATATATCAAAAAAAAAATATCCCCTCTTGAATATGAACCGACCCAACAACAGGAAAGCCTCTATTTTCCCATACTGCTGAGTTATACTGTGATAAATTATTAAATTTAGAAGGACAATGGAAATTAATAGCAAGAATGAAATCTTATAATTGAAAATGAAATAACATTGAATCTTGCAGATAGCCTCAACTTTAGTTTGTGTGCCTAAGGAATAATTGTGCATTGGACTCTTTTTCATACCTATTACTGAGAAGCTGTGAAATTCATTTTAAACATACTAGATAATTAGATATTTATGGGGCCAAATCCTGAAGCCCCCCGCCTCCTTTTTGTTTATTTACCTTTCATTCTGGAAAATGACCATAGTATTTTAGGATATAGCCTCTTTGTATTTATAGACCTGGATTTATTTACAACATTTACAACTCTTTATTCAAATTGAGACAGGAATGTTGAACCTCACATAAATTTTGAAGTAGCAAGATTGTCTGTAAGCAATCAGATGATTGGGCAGACATAAAATGAGACGTAAAAATTAGTTTTTCTTATTCACCATCAAGGGACACAAGGGAGAATATGTGCATGTGGATGTTCATGGGTTTATTTATTTATTTATTTCTGATCACTGGTCCATTATCAGTGCTTGAGGAAAAAAGGTACAAATCATAAAAAGCTTCCATTGCTCTAACAGAGTGTCTCTAACTGTATACGTGATGAGTTGTAAGATCTTAAAATATGCATTATGTTTGCAATATTTCTTTTCCAACACATTTCATTTCCAACATGGTGAGTATGAACAAGCATTCACTGCACCCAGTTTAGGTTTAGGAGGCTTACCATAAGCAACCTAAACTAAAACTTGGAGTGGCATGTGCAGGCATTTACTGCTGCTGGGAGCATCATAGGGACCCCAAAATAAGTAACGCTCTGTGGTAGCCAAAAACTTGTTGAGTGTTGGAAAAAGAGAGAGTTTAATGTTTTATGAAGCTAGTATTTACCACTATTATTGTTACTATTTTCAACTCTAATAGTGCTAATTGAAAGGTGGATTATTCAGATTATATGAAGATGTCATTTTTATCACTATTGTTTTGAAGTATTATATAAAATAACATTAGAATGGAGCCAGGGAATAAAAATAAGAAGGTGATTAGAATGAGGCATACTATTTTTAATACCTTGTAAATTGATGGGATGAGAAACAAAATCTTTACGCCAATAGAAACCTTTTTACCAGCATTTTCAAGCTTAGTGGCAAATTTGTCAATTATGGGTTCTCAGAAAATTCTTGGTAGTGTGGTTATAGCTGTAGTGCTACATGGAATACAGGAAAAGTAAGATTTGCTTGGTAATATTTTTTATTGGACCAACTTTATACTTTGGAGGGATTTTAGTCACACCTTTGAACACAAAATGCCATTCCTAATACAGATATAAAGGAAGGGTAATTTGTTCCTGAAAGCTTGTCTTTCTCCCAAGTATGAAGTTGACCCAATGCAAACTAATACCAAGAATATCTAGTTATTTTCATGAAAAAATTATTGTGGTCTGATCTAAGCATCTGGCCTCATTAAGACTTATATTCAATTTGGTATGTGGATATAGTCTAACACAGGGATGGTTAATTATTTGGGTCTGGGGGCTACACACAGAGTTTTGGTGAACTGTCATAGGCTGGGTCAGTGTCCCCACACAACAGCTCACCAAAACTCTCTAAATGGCCCTGCTCTGCACTCAGCCCAGCAACCGAGATGGGGCCGGGGGTGGGAAGGGAGCAGCATCCAGGAGTGGGACAGGCAGGCAGGGCCACGGCTGGGATTGCAGGGCTGTGACAGCATGGGGCCAGCATCTGGGGCAGTGTCACACTCCACTGCAATGGGCACCAGTTCTGTGGGCAGGGGCATGCAGGAAGCAGATTGCAACTCTGCCTTGGGCCTTGGCCATGCACTGTCACTGCCCACAATCTTGGTGTCTCCCTGGAGACTGGCTGGGACATGCATACGCAGGGCATGTGCCCAGGTGGATAGTATGGGACCGTGGATGGGCAGAGAGCTGCTTCTGAGAGTGGGATCTTGGGGTGGTGACAGCATGGGTCCAGGGCCCAGGGCAGAGTTGTGATCTGCTTGCTGCATGCTCCTGCTTGCAGAATCTTGCAGGGCCGTGGGGGCAGCAGATCATGGCTCTGCTCTGACCTCAGCACCATCACTGCCCTACTATTCTGGCCCTGTCTGCTCATCTTGCTCCCAAACACTGCTTCTTGCCCATCTGTCTGGCTGTGTACCCTGCCCATGTGGGTCCCACCCCCAGTGGTGGGTTTGGGCATATGGGCAGGATGCCTGGGCAGTGGGGCAAGGGCCAGCAGCAGTGTCAGCTAGGAGGATCCACTGCTGCTCGGGCTGCTGGGAAGTGAATCTGGCTGCTGCCAGAAATAATAAATACAAAGCAAATAATGACATACATGGGGTTTTTGTTGGTTTCTGCAGCATCAGTACCTTTATGATGCTCTGATGCTATGGTGCATCCATATACTTAAACATTTCTCCATTTCTGTAGGTATTTCCTTTATTTTAAAGTGAATTCTCTGAATAACTTAAGTCTTTAGATAGACTCCTTCTTCCTGTAAGACAGATGACGATATAGAGTTCCAGAATGCTATGGAATGACAGAATAATATTGAGGATCTTGAGGAAATGAATTAGCTACAAATTGTCATCTCTACAACACCAGGTAGAATTTTGCCCAGTAAAATAGATACCAAAGTTTTGCTTCTAGTGGTTGTTCCATGGTATATATGAAATTATTTTGATGGCCCCAACACAATTCCTGGTGAGCTAATCATATCACAGGCTAACTTTAATATTGAAATAAAGTGGAATTATGTTAGTAGTCAGATATTGACTTGTCATGACACTGACTGACCCGTTGTTTCAGCATGCTCACCCCAATCATGATAACCAGCAGGAAAGAACTATCAAGAGAAACTGAAGGTGTGAGTCACCTGCTTTATGACCATGCTGCAGCACACAAATGTCTGAAGCCATGCAGGAGCTTCCTCACCAGCACCCCAGCAGCTGAGTTTTTACCATCAGGGGCTGACAAACCATGACAAATGTAGCGATAAGAAGACATAAGAAGATCACCCCAATCCTAATGGTAGTCCTGGGTCTCCTGTTTGAAAGATCCTAAACATATTCCTAACCCTAACTTGGGAAACCTGGTTGACCCTAACTGGAAACCTTGCTTAATGTAAATGAAATCTAAAACCTGGGATCCCCTGTGAATTAAACTCTACCACAGAGCGCCCTGTGGACATTGACTCTAATGTTAGCTTAAGCCCTTTCAGGCATGTCTACACTACACCAACATACTGCATTTACTTGCTTTCAGGGACGTGTTTCAAACCTGAAAATATGCTGGCATTTGTGGACTGTAATGCACAAATCATGAATCAGATTTGCTGATACAATGCGTAGTAATTTGCTGATACACTGTTTGCTGATACAATAATTTGCTGATATAATTTGCTGATAGCTAATGGTAAACTAAGTTTAGATTTGCTATAGGGTGTGTGATCCCTATTGACAGCTAAAGATAAACTGTGTCTAGTTTTATAGTTTTTTTAGTCTGTATGGACTACATTATTTGTTATGAATGTGTTTTCATATTTTTAGAGTGTGACCAGGATTGAGTAATATGATAGTAGATTTCATAGATTTCATAGAGATTAGGGCTGGAAGGGACCTTGGAAGATCATTGAGTCCAGCCACCCGACCAAAGGGCAGGAAGTCAGCTGTGGTCATAGGATCCCAGCAAGATAAGCATTCAATTAACTCTTGAAGAATTGTGTTAGGAAACTCTCTCTATATGTTAAAGACTGGTTCTGTTGGGTCCGAGTTTACCAGTTAAAGAGAAGAATAATTGGTAGCTCTGATTTTAATAAAGATAAACAGATTACAGTTAGGGAGACCTGAAAATTATGGGACATTGAAACAAATAAAGAAAAGGAAGAAGATCCTTGGGACAGTCAGTGCATTAAGGCTAAATCAGTTTATTTGTGTGTTAACTGTTAAAAAATAGAGGGGTTTTTTTGTGTAAGAAGAGTTACAAAGTTAATACTTTAGTGGATGCAATGAATATTCCTGGTCGGACAGCGTGTGGAACTTAAATGAATATTATAAAAGAAAAATAAAGAAAAGTCAGTGATTTCAAACAGGCTGTGGTTGGATATCTAACTTCGAGCTTAGTAGTATACATGAATAAGTGGATCAGCTGATATATACATTTTGTGTGTGAGCCCTATTAAGAGGTTATAATATAATACAATATAATACAATAAGAGCAAGTTAGAGTAAAATAACCATCTCGATTTATAATATCTAAAAATAAATATTAATAATATTAACATCAAAGACATAGCAGGCCGGAAAATCGGGAGCATAACAACAATTCAAAAAATACTGGCAAGTGCAGACAAAGACAACATAAGCAAAACACGACAACAGAGAAACCCAGAGTAGAGGTAGTTGTGTCTGGCAGAGGACCCCAGGCTTAGGTTAGGGTTGTCTTTATCAGGGGACTCCAGGCTAGGATTAGAGCTTCATTTGACAGGGAGTGACAGTTTGGGGTTGGGTACAAGCATGGGTGATTGGTGCCTCCTTAGTGAAGGGGGGTTGGGAGGGGTTCCCCACACCCAATCTTGCTGCCTGGGCCAATCCTACACTGGCCATTCACTAGGGGCAATAAATGGAGCTGCTTCTGGGAGTGGCTGTGGCTGCTTCTGGGAGTAGCTGCAGTGATCGCATCAGGGACTGTGAGCAGGAGATAGACTCCTACTGCCAGGCCCTTCTCCCCCGGGAGCCTCACGGGAGAGCTCCGTCTCCCTCTGCGGCTAAGGAGGACTCTGGGACCTCCTGCTCTGCCCAGTCAGGGGCACAGACCAAGGTAGTCAAGGGCCCCAAGGCCCGCTGCACCAAGGCCCCTCCCTCGCCAGAGTTTAGCAACAGGTTTGCACCTCTCGCAGCCCCAGCAGAGCCTGCTCAGTTGCCGGCTCCCACAGGAAACCCAGGCTCAACCACAGCTACTGCCCCCACTCTCCCCAAGACAAAACGAAAGGTGTTC
>NW_017728907.1:65414554-65474618 GCF_001723895.1 Crocodylus porosus | reverse complement strand
CTTCCTGCCCTTTGGGCAGGGGGCTGGACTCGATGATCTCCCGAGGTCCTTTCCAGCCCTGATGTCTATGAAATCTATGAAATCTATGATCGACTGGTGCTTGCAGGGGGGCACCGGTGCTCCCACCTCATCCCCCCCCCACCCATCGCCTAAGCAGTGAGTGTGGCCAGTCAGGGGGGGCACCGGCACTTTCAGGGGGTACATGTACACCCTATGCACCCCCTTCGTGTTGCCACTGGGTCCAAGGGGGTGCCATGGGCTACTGTTACAATTGGGATCAGGAAGGGACATTGAGCTAGGGTTAGGGCTATTACAGTTGGCAATGGGCCAAAGGATATATTTAGTGCAGCAGGACACCCTGAACTAAATTTAGGGCTGGATATGGCAGGGGTCAATGGCTAGGATTAGGGTGATTGCATGTTGTAGAGAAGCTTGTATTATACTTGGAGTTCTATAGTAGCTGGAGAAAGTCTTGCAATTTTATCAATGTTAAATTCACTTAATATTCTAATATTAATGCAAAAAAAGAAGACAGTGGAGCAAAAACATAACCCCTATGTAATTGTTCCTCTGAGTATTACTGCTGTCTGGCAGCTGAAGTAATTTTTTTTAAGATTTAATATATTTTTACAGGATATTTATATTTTATATAATAGATTCAAGAACATCCTTTTTTTCAGCTGACTCTCTTCAACTCTCTGTTTTCAAATGTTACATTTCCCTGCATATATAATTAAAAAATGGCCTTTAATGTGTAGGAAACGAGATGTTATTAAATGGAAAAATGCAACAAGAAAACCTCTTCATTTGCACTTTTGTTCTGAGTACAATACATGTTGGATTGAGAAAACTTGTTGGATACATGAGTATTTGTTTGTAATGAATACAGCCTTAGGCTCAAACCCTGCAAACACTTACATGCTCAAGTTTATGGAAATGAATAGTCCCACTGAAGTCACGTGCATAAGTATTTGTAGCACCAAGGCTTTAGGTCCCCATCAAAGCTAAATAAAGGCAATGGAAGCTTTTCTAATGACTTCAGTGGGGTTTTGGATCAGGTATACTATTTGTTACCTGTCATGCCCCAAATATTGCTTGTTGATTGACTAGGATGATGACTATGCCCTATGGCTTTATTGCAGGAGTGTCAAACTCAAAGAGCACTTGCAACACTGGGTCCAGCCTACATGCTACATGCAACATGTTCCAGCCCCGGCGTCAGCACAGGACACATTGGCTCTGCAGGGAGCACAGAAGGTGAATCCAGGGCTTTGTATGCAGTTCCCCTGTGCAGTGTGCAGTGCTGGACCCAGCCTGCATGCTGTGGGTTGCTCACTCCAGCGGTTTGTGCATAGCAAGCTGCAGAGCCAATGCATGCTGCACAAGGGATGCAAGGCTGGATCAGCATCTGCAGCACCCCATGGAACCCAGACTTACAATGCAGGGCTGGTCAGCACACACCAGCCCAGGGGCTCACTGTGCACATGGCCCTTGGGGCCAGCATGGGTTGTGTGTTGATTGCAACATATGGACTGGACCCTGTGCTGCAGCAGGCATGGGGGGGCAGGTCATCTGCTGCATGCAGTGCTCTGGACCACCCCCCAGCCCGTGCTGCCTGCAGCCTATGCACTGCATGCAATGTGCCAGGCCAAGTCTAGCACATGTGGTTGGTCCAGGACCCACAAGTTGAATCATACGGCTTCACGGGCCAGCTGCTTGACATCTCTTGTTACAGAGACATTTAAAAAAATGCAGCTCTTCATATCGAAAAAAAAGCCTTTAGCATTTCCCTCTTTATGACTCATATTTCTATAATAGCCCTTAATTTCCTCTAAGCTTCTTAAGTGTCTGTGAAACCAAAAAGCTTCAGTTCCTATTTTTACTGATATCTTATTGAGGTGTGAAATATGTGGTACTTCCATTAATAATTCCATATGAATCCTTATATTCTCTTTTAAAACACCTGCGCGAATGGACAGAAAATTCAGTATTGCAGATATTATTTTTAAAAGACCTGTTTATCATTGTGAGAAAGGCTATCAGATACATCAATATTCTCCTTCTGGTAGGTGGGCTTAGGGTGAACATTTTATAGCAGATTTATAAAGAAAAAATTCTCTGATTGATTAACCTAGTATGAAAGTGAATTAAATATGTGTAATGAGTATCCATTTATATACTGCATCACACCTATGCTTATATGAAATCAAATAGAAAGAGACTCAAATAGTCAAATTTAAGAATTTTCTAAATCTTACTTTCCTTTGATTAAAAGTTCTTTTAAGTGGTACTTATAAATGAAATATTAAATCATTGTATTTAGGGCTCAGCAATTTCACTAAACCAAATTTGGAAATTAATATCTGAAATTATTATAAATTTATTTTCATGAAAGGAGGGAATGATATTATGCATGTTGACATTCTCCATAATATTGATGTTTTATATTTATCTTTTCCTACTGTATCCTATTAACCCAGGGGCAGGCAATTATTTTGGGCAGAGGGCCGATTACCCAGTTTTAGCAAGCTGTCAAGGGCCCCATAGGTATCCCCACCCCTTGACAGGTGCCCTGCCCCCTGGTCACCATCTTGGGAGCAATGTCCCAATGTCTTGGGACAAATTTCTCAGAGCCAACACCAGTGGGGCCCAGAGCGGGACGCAGGCTGGCAGGGGTCTGTGGAACTGGGCTGGGGTGCCCTGGCTCCATAGAGCCTCTGCCAGCTGGGACCCTGTATTTCTGCCTCCCTGCTCTGGGCCCCATCGGCACTGGCCCCAGGACACTGGTTTGGGCCCCACACTCCCGCTCATTCCCAGCGCCCTCCAGCCCTGCGGTACAGATGGGGGGCAGCGAGCAGCTCTTACTCCGTGCTCACCAGCAGGGAACGAGCTGGTGCTGAGCCCCGGGAAAAGTGGCCCCTTGTCTATCCCATAGCTGGCGCTCCCTGCTGCAGCTGCTCACAGTCTGTGCAGGGGTGTTCTGAGCAGGCAAAGGCAGCCCCAAGTGGGCTGCAGATGGCTGCAGCATGGGGCATCAGGCACGGGGCAGGGGAGGGGCCGCTTTTCCCCATGCTCAGCCCCAGCTTGTAACCCTGTCCCATTGCCAGCCTGGGCCCTGTGCTGGCTCCAGACTTGCCCATCAGGGCTGTGCCATGGCAGCAGCAGCTGCTGCGTCCCCAGGCACAGTGTTTGCCAATGCCACCCCTGTGCTGCCCAGCACGTGAGCTTCGGGTGCACGGCAGCAGCAAGCACTGCCTGGTGCAGCAAGCTGGAGGGCTGCAGCTGCTACTGTCATGGCACAGCCCTGACAGGTGAGCCCAGAGCTGGCACAGGGCCCAAGCTGGCTGTGGGGGCAGGTTACAAGCTTGTCCCAAGCATGGAGAAAAGCAGCACCTTGCCCGTCCTGTAGCTGGTGCCCCACACTGCAGCCGCTTGCAGCCCATGTGGGACTGTCTGTGCCTGCTCAGGACAGCCCCACATGGGCTGTAAGTGGCTGCAGCAGGGAGCACCAGCCTTGGGGCAGGCAAAGGGCCCCTTTTCCCTGGGGTCCTCCCCTGCCCTTGACCTTGCCTGCTCCCCCTTACCTGAGTTTCCAGCTCAAGGCAGCCATGTGGTTGCAGGCCAGAAGCCCCTGCTGCAGCAAGCACATTACAGCCAGTTATTGACAAGGCTGGGGTAGAAGTGCTGGGTTAGGTGACCCGGAGGGAGGATTAGAGGCCTTATAATACCAGGACTGTGACTGAGGCCTAGGGAGAGAGGGCCTGACTGGTCAAGAAGGAAGGACTCTAGACTGTGGGGAACTGCAGGAAGCCTCTGCACCCTTGGCAGCAGAGATAGGCATTTTGGCCCTGTATTGCAGCTCATTGCCATAGTATGATGTTGACCTAGGGTTGGGGGACAGAACCCCCCTGTGGCTCACAGCTGGCTAGGATCAGAGGCTGTCATTGAATCAGGTCAATGGCAGCCGAGGGGGTGGGGTCATCCCCACATGGGGAGAGCAGACATGTTCTGCCTGAGGCAAACATCCTGCTTTGGATGTTGGCACATGCAACCTAGCTGAATGTCTGATGGATGTGATGCAGATGTTCATAAAAGTGCTCTAACCTAAAGTGCTTTACTCTGATAGCACATCCATTGAGGGTTAACTGAGAGCACAATCTGTCATGTTTAAGCACCTTAAGTGCTATGAATGTCTGTTCTGTTATGGCTTTCAGGTGCTGTCTGCATGACTAATGCACATGAAGTGTAACATCTGTACCTATCCAGGGACAAAAGGCTTTCTCTGGGGTGAAATGTAGTGTCTGCTTATAGCCAAAGATTCTGTGGTCTTTCGCCTGAACCATGCGAATTTTAGATGTAAGCCTCAGCAAGATGGCCTAACCATTTTTAAAATGTCCTCGTGTCACCAGATGGGGAAGTAGCTATAGAGCAACTCACACATAGCTGATGGAGAATAGGTTTAGGTTAGAGATCAGAAGGCAATATTTTACAGTTAGGGTGGCCAAAATCTGGAACCAGCTTCCCAGGGAAGTTGTCCTTGCCCCTACCTTGGGCAAATTCAAGAGGAGGTTGGATGATCACCTGTCTGAGGTCTTGTGAACCCAGCATTCATTCTTGCCTGTGGCAGGGGGTCAGGCTAGATGATCTGTTCAGGTCCCTCCTGACCCTAGCTACTATGAAACAAACATGGGTAGAGGTCTTCTGAGCTCAAGCACACTGAACTTCTCTTCTCTCACTAGTCCCTTAGACTGAGACAATAGCTGTGAGGAATCTAACTTGACAGTAAGTAGCAGATGGCAAGTTCCCAGAGAAGTAAAATCTCCGTGAAGAGGACATCTTTATTAGAGAGTGGCTGTTGAAGTTTTGAATCCTAAGATTAGAAGGCATTATAAGAAAAGAAGGTTTGAGATTCACATATTTAAGTATGTAAGTTAGTAAAGAATTTCTCTAAGGTGCTGGAAAGCAAAAAGTAAGAAGTGGCTAAGGTGGGATATGGATTAAGAAAATGACCCCTACGGCAGCCTAGACTAGGTAGAGGTAAGGGAATATGAAGTCCTGGCTGTTCCATCCTTTCTAGTAGGGAGACAAGTAGAGGAAATGCCCTGGAACTAAGAGAAATGGGTTTTTTTTCCAGTGCTGGCTGAAGAAGAAGAATAGCTAGTGTCAATAGCAACATGAATTGCACCATTTTCTTACCCCTCCCAGTGACACAAGGAGCAATGTCAGGGGCAGAGATCTGGACTACACAGCAGCATGACTTCATTTTCTTTCAACAGATCTGCTGGAGGGAGACTTGGTCTTTGTGAAGGCCCTGCTCAGTGAACTCTACATCAAGTGGGGGTGGGAGAATCTCTAAACACTACCATTTCCCTGTCTTTTCAGTCAATAAATTAAGTCTTAGTACTAAAGCGCTCATACTGAGTCAGAATCTCAAGGCATATAGGTAGGCCAGCATGAAATATGTCTATGCTGGTCAATACTTTGGATATTGAAACATCATTTCATGAGTAATGTTACATGTATATACATGTATATATGGCATGTATACAGAGAAAGAACAATAGCAATACCATGAAATACACAAACTGATCAACATAGGATGCGTACCAATGCGGTCTCATTACAATAGACTACATACCTTAATTTCAAATGCTCAGTTCTGAAAAAAGTTTGCATTTTTCTAAATTACAGCTGATATGCCTGTCCCCCTGTATTAGTACAATTGCCAAAGCACCGAAGTCTGATATGTTTGCTGTCTGATTAGACATACAGGGCTAGAATCTACTCCCAACAGTATGACCATAAATTTAGATTAATTTAACTCAAGTCAGTGAAATTAATTTGGATTTACACCAGTGTTTTAGATTAAATCAGCATCTTATCTAGCAGTTTAATGACAGATTGCTTTCCTTTTTATGAAGTATTGTATGTGTGATAATTCATGTTGCACACCAAAGACTTGTAGAAGTCTGACATTTAGCACTGAAAAACAATTAGAAACATTGCTCCAATTGATTCTTCTTTGTTGGTAATAACTTAGGTGGCTGATTTGTCAGTAATAGCCTTTAAATATGCTCCTGCTTTGGAGTGAATGATTTATGATAGTGCTTTTTGTGTTTAGTGCCATTTTCAAAATGAATAGTATCATAAACTTTGTCCATTTACAACACTGATTTTAACAATGAATAAAGCTTATAACCTAAGTGATAGGAAATAAACTAAACATTTCTATGTTGACAGACAGAGATTTTATGGTCCAAAGGGACTATCATGATCAGGATTTTGCCTAGGAAATCCTGTATTAAACACAAACCTTGTGGTTGAGCTAGAGCAGTGGTTTTCAACCTGTGGTCCTTGGACCCCCGGACATGCACAGACTATGTCTAAGGGACCCACAAAAGATGACGACGATCAACCAAAAGTATGTGAATACCCACACTAACAATTCAAAGGGGTCTGCACCTCAGAATTTCCAAAGGGGCTAGCAACCTCCATTTAAAAGTTTTTAGGGGTCGACAAAAACTGAACATTGGTTGAAAACCATTGAGCTAGAGTATGTATTTTAGAAAGACAGGCAATCTTGAAATGGCTTTAAATGATGGGAGAAATCAGCATGTTCCTAGGAAAGTTGTTCCAGTAGTTACTTACTACCAGCACTAAGAATTTGCGCCTGTCTCTTTTCCTCTTAGTGCCTCTTCAGCTTCTTGACAGGGTTACACCTTTGTCTGATAAATTAAAGGGTCCTATTAATAGCATAATATTTTTCCCTACCCAACTCCTTATAGATTATGATCTTTGCCTTCTTTTGAATAAATGAAACAGACCGAGCTTCTCAAGTATCTTAGTCATGTAGTTCTTCTCTGTTCTCCTTCCAAATTTTCCGTACTCTTTTTTTTGAAGTTTGGACAACAGAACTGGATGCCAAGGAGACAGACAAAACTTTTCATGCAGAACTTTTTTACCTAAAAAAAATAGCCTCTTTGGATTATCTCCATTTAAGTCAAATGTATAAAACTGATCTGGTCAAATAAATAACTTTGATTGACATTGATTGAAAATATTTTGTTTTGACATTTTTAAAAATTGTTCAGATTTTTCATTTTGAAAAATTTAAATCTATTTTTTTATATTTTATTTTATGTTAGATGAACTCAAAGCAAACTCTTTTTCAGTTTTTCAGTTTAGTCAGCAAACTCAAGAAATCTAGAAAAAACGCCATTTTTTCCATAGCCGTGCTCACAATGAAAAAGGGTTTGATTTGTTATATTTTTCTATGTTGATTGGGGTGATTATGATAGACATATTTTCCTAAAATGGATGTAATGTAAACTGCGGTTCCTGGATTTGATTCACCATGATTTGGTAGAATATAAACTTGAGCTATTTCAAATCAATAAATTAGAAAAAGATCCTCAGTTCCCAAGTGTCTTAACCAGTGTAAAACTGCATAGGGCATAAATAAATTTAGGACTTTCCTGATTATTTTAATCTCAAATTAGACATGAATAGGCAACATAGAATTTCTATTTTACAATAAAGGTTTTGGAGTAAGAAAGTTTTCCCTAAATCCACTTGTTCACTTGAATAGGTCAAGCAAATAAGTCACAAAATGGACTATAGTTAAAAAAATAATCCTCATAAAAATTGGGGACTAGATCCTCAGATGGTAGAAATTTAAGCATACAATATATGAAAATTATTTGATTATCTGGCTCAACTATATTGTAACATCATCTATAATTTTTCTGGGATCCCAGAAAGGTCTCATCAGCCATCTTTGGATACACAGATAAGATGATCATGGAAGACAATCATCCTGGGGTGCGAGGGATTGCCAAAGACAATCATTTTTATTACATGGAGTATGTACCGAGTGTCTTCCTGTACAGTTATCTGCTGTTTCCTGACAGCTGCAACAATACTTCATTGAAATAAATGTGTGTACTGGTAGATATTTATTTGTTTAACATGGCATGACTTGTTTTAGAGTCTGTTCACTGGTCCTCTCGCTCTCTCTGTTATCCACCTTGGGGTTAATGAATTGAAACAGCCTTTCAAACCGTTTTTGGTCTTTGCCTCTCTCTGTTTGGGGTTACTATATTTTCCGTGTATAGATACTTTTCCATATATACATATCATTTGGCATGACGAAAAAGAAAACAAAAATCTATTGTTAGCTTCTGCTTCCAATAGAGCACCTGCCATGGAATTACTTTATACTGCATATTTTCCTAGCATTGGTAAAAGACAATCTTTCTTTGCAAATATTTTCCTATTTTCCCCAATATTTTTAATATTGGAGCATAATTTTTTAAAAACAGATGCACTTTAGCATGCCATGTGGTGCATACTGTGTAGCATCTGTTGTGTCATATCTGCTTACACTGTATTTGTGTCCCTGATGAAGCCGAGTAGAGAACCACACTTGGATGTCCCACAATGTAATGCTATGAGATTACATGAAATATGGGGGAGAACAAAACTATGACCCTTTGGATCAGTGGCTAGCACATCTTCCTGCTTCTATATGTTTAAAGAACAACTTTTACAGCAGCTCAGATCCTGAGTACTTCTTTCCCCATGTTTGGTATGAAGTATATGCAGCAGTTTAAGGACAGTAATGTATGGCAGGAAGCAGGACAGTATTTTTACTTAAAAAACGATGGGCAACCTCATAGTTCAACACCCACAGGATTTAACTCTTCCTTATTAGATTTGTTTCTGTAAAGAATAAACTGATCCAAAACATTTCATATGTGAAAAGTTTACTCTTACCTGGAGTATTTACTTAAGCCTGTTGTCAATAGGAAAAGAGTCCCTCTTTTCTCCTGGCCACCAGAAATTGTACAATGTTGACCTGAGAAATTGATACAGTTTTGCTCAACTCCTTTATAACTTTCTCTAATCTGGGGAAGCTAGCATAGATCTGAAAGGAAATCAACCAGAAAACAAAGACAGCAATGCTACAAGCTGTTGCTTTTGTTTGCCTGCTTCAGGGCAAGCTGGGTTTGTTCAACAAACCACACACACTAAACCCTGCTCTTCCAGAAGATCAGCTGAAGCAGAGAAGACATTGAGGATGGATTTGGGATTTTATTGTGATAAATCTGTCAGCTGTGTTCACATCAGCATAATATTGTGTGACTCAGTTTACCTCATTACCCTGTGCATAGAAAACGAAGGGTTATGGGCCAGGGCTGACTACCTTCAGGAGGCACAAGATGGATCTTAAGCATCAGGCGAGTCGTGAATGCCTCTGTTGACATATCAGGAAAGGTGAAATGCCAGATCCCCAGCAGTCCGGCAGCTCTACACAAGTAGACGAGCTTTGGAGAGTGGAAAGACTAGACAGGGACCAGCTGAGTAAGTTTAGGGATGTTCACAGCTGTGCAGGCTGCCCTGGGGACAGAGCCCCTTTGGAGGAGGAGGAGGCAGAGAACCTCTGCCTGGCTGAGATTAGCCTCAACAAATGCCGGAGCTGAAGAGCTTGTCTGCTGTGCTGTCTAGGACTTGGGCTTGTGCTCACAACACCCCCTCCGCCAACAGAAGGTGAAGCCTCTCTCTCTGAGGGGACCTGGAATCAGGGCCATAGAGAACCAGGGAAGGTAAAAGATCAAAATGCCTGTGTCACATAATGGGACAGAGCCTGAGCTTCCCCCCTTGCTCTAGAAACCAACCCTGGCCTCACTTCTGGGGACTCTTTCAGAGACCAAACAGGTCTGCAGCAGTCCCAAGGAAGCACCCCCTGGAAGGCACTCGGTGTCAGGAAGAAAGAATAGAAATAACATATTTTTTAGCAAGGAGAAATGTAGCTAACCAAAGAAGTCAGTATCCGAAAAAGCAGCCCTCTTCTTGGTTAGCTGTAATAGGCTTTTGGGTTTTATTCCTCAAACTCTCTATAGACTTCCAAGTATGAGAAAAGAGTTAATGGAGACACTGAAACAGAAAACATCCCAGCTGGACCTAATTCCTGCTCCTATAAAGACTGACTTCTCAGCAAGAAGAGGGATTTTGCCTGCGTGGGGCTGGCTGGGATTTGATCAGAGTAGCCAGAAGGATCTCTGCAGTGATTTCTGCCTAGACAGATGTATGCTTCCAGACAGTTAATACACTCAGGTTTGGCCTAATTGGAGCAATCTTGCAGTGCTGACATATTACTGTTAGCATTTGTATCGTTCCATGTTGACGCTGACTGGAGAAAATGTGATTTAGCAGTGGTCATATATAGTAACAGCTCCCATAGTAATTCATTCAGGTCTAGATTTACTTTCTTGCTGTGGGGGTGTGGTCAAACATGATGGCATATAGATTGAATTCAGGTCTCTAATGTACCTGTTCATTGCTTCAATATTATGTAGAGCATGCAAATGAAACTGCTGTCCTCTTTTGTTTGACATTTGTATAAAATATGTTCTGTGGGATGGTCCTTGCCCTGAAGAGATTACAGTCTAAACAGACAATACAAAGGATTAGAAAGAAGCATTTGTATTTTCTTTTTAGATAAAGATCAGAGGCACAGAGAGATCAAATGACATGCCTCAAGGAAGGCAGGAATTGAATCTAGAACTCCTGAATGCCCGCCCAGGGCCTGAATTACAAGCTCAACTTGGTATCAAAATGACCTCCACGGACTGCAACACTGAGGGAGGGAAAAGCCCTTTGAAAGCCTCGGTTTTTTTGTCTGCCTGTTATAAATAAATCTATTTTGTGACCCTCATTCTTGATGTTCTCTCTCGCAGCATCTGGTTATCTTTCCCATCTGCTTTATAAAATGCCTATATTTCAAAATCTGTGGATCAAATTCCCTTTTCTTAGTTTTTTAAAATAAACAGCCAAAAATCATTCTTGCTATTAATTGCATACTAAATTGCTTTACAATTGAATCGGAGAAATCCTATTTACTTTTTTCTGAGTGAGAGATCTTTATCTCTGGATGCTTCCCGGAAAGGAATTTTCATAACAAGACACTATAAAAAGATGCTTACAGACTTCCAGGCTTTCTGAGAGGTTAAAGAAAGAAAAAAAAATGAGCTGAAAAATGGTGTGACATGGTACACATTCCAGCTAAAGTGTCTGTTGCTATAGCAAATGAAGGAGCATAACTAACCTCTAACACAGCCTGCTTTGAAAATCTGTTGCAGTTTGTTGAGGCTCTTTTGTTCCGATGCACTTCAGTTTTTCCCTTACGGTTTGCTAAAATGATCTCAAATTATTGGAATTTACTTTCAGAGAAAGCTTTGTTTGTTCCCTGAAATTAAAAATAAATTGAACAATAATAAAAGTCAGTGAATTCTTTTTACCTGTGATTTTATTTTCTTTCATTGGTAAGCTAGAAGGAGCAGAGCACCATTTGCGAGGAGGCAAATTCAGTTATTTCTGAGACGAAAGATGGCTAGTGGTAAACTGTTCCTGGCTAGACACTCAACAGGCTTCTCTGTTTGCATTACTCTACACTTAGCCCGTATGCTCGTAAGCTTCCCTTGTTTTGAGTAAGCTATAGCACAGTTTCTTTCCTTGATTTCCCTATGGGAAACCAGGACCTTGTGTTTTTCCCTAAAGCCCAAAGTTCAATGCTAGACTTCTCAGACTCCAAATGGTGCTCAGGAAGAAAGCCTTTATAAAGTGGTTTAAAACCCCCTATCTCTTTCCTTTATGTAGCATACAAAAGTATACAGATCTGGTCAAAATAATAAAAATATCTGTGTGCATTTCCCTACCTCAATAAGTTTCCTTACCACTGAGCGTTCTTCGGGATGAGGTCAGAGTCCTCTCCGAAGCCTAGGATTCTTCCTCTCTTGTATGTGGCTTATTCTCTAATCTAAATTAGAGTATTTTCCTTTCTGATACCTGCAGTCAGACCCCTCTACTCCCCTTCTCTCCCCCAAACTTCCACCTCTCCATCCCTCCCTCATCCTGTCTTTGCTCCTGTGATCAGTGTCTTCTACTGTGACCCATTGTTTAGGTACAATCTTCCTGGTGGGCAGACTTGAAAGAGGAAAGAAAACCTCAGGTTCATCCTGAGTAGCAGTCATCTTTCTGACATAGGAGATATTCATGCAGGTAGAACTATCAAGGTCTAATGATACACTTCTGTTTAGCTTTCTCCTCCTTGGATTTTAGTCCATCGGAACAGAATGGGCAGCTAACTCCCACATTCAGCATGGAATTTGCAGTCTGACAAATACACATGAAGCGCATCTACATGAGACGTTTACTGCTGTGTAGACTAATTAGCTCCACAGTAAATATCTTGTGTCTATATTAGGCCACAGGAAACTAATTAACTTTGCAGCAGAGCAGACCTTGTAAATGCAGGTACTATCCTGCTGTGGAGTTTTTTACTGTGCAGCACCAGATGTATAGACACAGCCATGGCTGACCGGGGCACAAAGGCGCTTCAGTGTGGGGCTGCCTGCCAGGGCTGCGCCCACCAGCCCAATGTGCTATGGTCCTGGGCGTATGCGTAAACAATAAACATCAGATCAATCTAGGAGCAATAAACTCCGGAGCAATATGAATTGGAGTTTATTGCTGCGTGCTAATAGCACATGTATATATGCCCATGGAGAGACTCCGATACCAAACAAAATTCATAAATTATATATAAACAGTCTCCACAAACCATTACAATGTTTTTAGAAAAAAACAAATGGAACTATACTAGAAAGTAGAGCAGAAAATGATTGCTAAAATCAAATCAACATAGTAAAATAGAGAAAAGATATTAAATTAAAATGAAGAGTATGTACTGGAGCTGTGCAAAAGCAGTATTGTTTGACCGGGCCTGCTTTCTGTCTTGGTGTCTGACACTTACTGACCTATCCTCCAGCAGCTTAGGAACATTAGACAACTCCTACTACTACCATTGATTTGAATGATTTCCTACTTGCTAGCCTAGCAAGTGGGATTCCCCAGTATCTCTTCCTTTCTTTTAGATCCTTTTATATTATTATTATAATCATTAATTTAGTCTTTTCAATTTTACAATTATATTGGATATTACACTATAGAATTTATATTGGGAGGCAGATACATTTATATAGTTTTATAAAAGCAAGACACTATGAAAAACACCATGAAGCATGGTCAAAAGGCAGCTGGCAAGCCTTCAGGGAGGGGCAGAAGCAGGAGTAGAGTTCCCTTCCCCACCTCCCAAGCTGAGATGCAGCCTCTTTCCTACAACAAGCAGGGATGAGGCTTCCAGAAGCAGCAAGGAGAGGGGAGCAGTGCCAGTGCCACTGCCTTTGCCTGAGTCTGCATCCTCTCTAAGAGCACCAGCCATAACACCCACCCCACCATGACAACAAGCACCAGCAGCAGCACCAGCATGACAGTCTCCTCCACCCCCATTTCACTTCCCATGCTGAGCCTTCCAGTGCTAAAGGAAGAGCTGGAGCTAGATCTGGATCTGGATCTGAGTGCCCTAGTAAGGTAAATTCTGGGAAAGGAGGGGAAAACAACTGAGTTTGTGCTCCCCACCCCTCAAGTTTCCCCCAGAGCCCAGTGTCCTTCCCCAAATGCACTTCAGAAGAGGCTGAGGAGGTAGAGGTTGTGGAGGCAAGTGGCTCAGCTCAGGCCACTCCTTCTGTTGCTGTGCCTTTGAAAATTGCAGCATTCACACATGCACCCTCACCCCAGAAGTGAGCGAGTAGTGTGATCTGTGATCATTTTGAGCTGGCAGATGATCCCAGGTATGCTATCTGCCTGCACTGCCGAGCCAAAACTGGCTTGGGCAAGGGAACAAAACACATGAGCACCATGGGGATGCTGATACATCTCCACAGGCACCATTCCCTTGTCCTTGTTCCTCCTCAGCCTGGCACCAGTGGGAGTGTGCCCAAAGGAAAGTCCCCCTCTCACTCCAAAGCCTCCATCTGCCTGGAACACTGGGAGAAAAGCAGACAGAAAGGGGGGGTATATTGCAAGGGTGAGCAAGATCACCCAGAGTATTGGAGGATGCTTGCTGTGGATTGCCAGCCCTTCTCCTTACTTGAGTAACCAGGGTTCAGGCAGCTCACGGTGCTCATGGACCCATACTACCAAATGCCTGCATGTACCACCTTCAGGTGGTGCCCTCCCTGTATGAGGCATGCAGAGCATACTTGAGGGAGGAGCTGCATAAGGCAGGTCTGCAAGTGGCATGACACTTCATCTCAGACATCTGATGCAGTCAGGGTGGCGATCACGCCTACCTCTCCCTCACAGGGCACTGGTGTGACCAGTCAGGCCATTGGTGGGCTCTCCTTCAAGCCGAGGTGATGGATGAGTCCCACACAACAACAGAGATCATGGGGCAATGAACTACTTGGTGCAGGGGTGGCTTGTTGGGCAGAGTGAGCTCACCTGTGGGTTCATGGTCACTGACAATGGGGCAATATGGTCAGGGTAGTCAGTGATGCCCCCTTTGCTGGCATCCACTGTGTGGCACACAAGTTCCACCTCGTTGTCAGGGATGCCTTGGAGAGGGACAGGGCTGCTGGTGATGGCTCCAGCACCACCAGCAAGCTCATTTCCAAATGCAGGAATGTAGCAGGCTACTTTCACCCAAGCATCAAGGGGGGCAAGATGCTGCAGGACAAACAAGCAGAGTTGTACATCTTGCGGCACAAAACCATGCAGGCTGTGGAGCCTCAGTGGAATTCCACATACCTGATGCTCGAGGGCTGGTGCAACAAGAGAAAGCCATTCATGAGATGGCCTTGCTTAGGGAGATTGGGATCAGCAGCCCACTTTCCAGAGCTTAGTGGGATACCATCTCCCAGATCTTGGTGATCCTCAAGTCCTTCCTCAAGGCCACCAAGACCCTCAGAGCTGGCAATGCCCTCCTTAGCCAGGTGATCCTGGTAGTGAGGGAACTTCAGAGCCAAATGGAGAGATTCCAGGGGATCAATGTTCCCAGCTGGGGTAAGCCACTGTCACCAGATGTGTAGGCACTGGTGAGGTGGCTGAAGGAGGGCATCAGGAAATGGCTTAATGCCTTGTGGTCCAGCATGGTCCATGTGCTGGCCACCATGTGTGACCCGAGTGTGAAGGGCAGTGTTTGCAGCAGCCAAAGCAAGAATCAGTGGGTGGAGGTGCTAGTGAAGAGAATCAGGGAGGCAGAATGGGAGAGGTGGGGGGACATTGAAGAGGGGGGATCCCATGCCAGCATGCCATCCACCAGCCAGTCTCAGCCTCCAATGTGGGTCAAGGGCATGGCTTTCATGGTGGGGTCCAGAGGCACCAGACCTCACCATCAGGCAGGTAGCACTCAGGGCCTTGGTGGCTGTCTATCTCACCGAGGATGTGGAGATGCTGTGCAACCCCTTGGCCTACTGGGCAAGCTGCAGCCAGATCTGGCTGGATGGTCACGGTTGCCCTGGTCACTGGTAGGTGTCCTGTTCACCTACCAGTGTTATGAGAGATAGGGTGTTCAACATTTCTGGGGATGTATTGACACCCCACTGCACCTGCTGGTTTGGTGAAACATCTGGTGAACTTCTCGCTGCTGGGGTTCACCAAACTCCAGGTACAGATGGAATGAATGCCTCCCTCCTTACTATGTCTGCACCTATTTCCTTTTTTAATTTTTTAAAAGCCATTTAATGCCCTGCTTTCAGAGCTGGAGTGGGCACTCATTGCATCACCAGCCAGCAGGGGAAGATCATTTCCCTACTGAGCTTTCGTGGCAGGATGAACTTGGAGGTATGGGCTGGGGCTATGGGGTAGGAGGAGGCCCCAGGTCCAGGGCATAACCACTAAAACTGCACTGTGCCAGGGTTAGGGAGGCCTAGTGGGACTGTCGGCAGTGTAGCAGCCCCAAGAAATGCCAGGACTGAGGATCCCCCTGGTGAAAGGTGGGTAGGAGGCACCATAACCTCCAGCTACCACAGGCATGCACACAGTCCTGGCTGGAGAAAGGCTGGGGAACCATCACATCTTTGACAGGCCTGAGGCTTGCTGGTCGCAGTGGAGTTGTGAGGCTCCAGGTGAGCTCAGCTCAGCTGCCTGGGAGCTGCTTTCAGGGTGAAAATCCCTTTGTCAGGCTGAGGAAGCACCTACTGTTGGTGTGTGTGTGGTGTTCCTGGATGGAAAGAATAGTAAAGAATCCAGAGGCTGGCATACAATGCGGGCAAGAAAGCCAGTCAGTGAAAATGGAAATGGAGGTATCAGGGGGTGAGGGACAGGCTGGGGTGGGGGTGGGGAAGAGGGATGTAGCAGCGCAGGTAAAAGCAGAAAGGTACCTGGGGAGTCAGATGTCCAACAGGTTGTAGTGTGTCAGAAGTCCAGTGTCTATACTCAGTCCATTAGTTTCTGCATGTAGGAGGTTGATGAAGTGCAGTTCATAGGCCCATTTGTGGACGGTGGTAAATTCACTTTGAGGATCAAGACTGAGAGCTGGAGATAGAGTGGTTTTCTTTTGAGGAATGTGCCCCCACAGGTAGTTGGGTATTCTTGTCTGCAGTAGATTCTGGTGTGCAGTTTGTGGGGGTACTGGAGATGTGTTGGCAGGTTTTGCATGTCTTGTCATGGCATAGTCTGGATCCATTCAGTGTGTTTTGGGCTGTAGTAAATTGGCTTCTGGTGATGAGGTTAGTGAAGTTTAATGCTTGTTTGACTTTTCACAGATGGGCCTATGAACTTTATTTCATCAATCTCCTAGATATAGAAATGTATGGAGTCAATATAGACATTGGATTTATGACACACTACAACCTGCCTGACATCTGACTTCTAACATAGCAGGTATCTTGTGACATAGCACTTTTATCTGCTACATCCCCCTTCCTCCACCTCCTTCCCAACCTGTCCCTCGCCCCCTGATGCCTCAATATACATTTTTACCGACTGGCTTCCTTGCCGGCATTGCATGCCAGCCTCTGGCTTCTTTACTATTCCTTCCATCCAGAAAGAGCACACACACCTACTAGATGCTTCCTCAGCCTGACAAAGGGCTTTTAAACCCAAAAGCTTGCAAACAAGAATTTCTCCAACTATTCCATTGGTCTACTAAAAGATATCAGATTGACCCTAAGAACACTTGCCTTGGCTATGTCCTTAGGCCAACACAGCTACAACCTACACTCCTTAACATGCACAAGTGACGTGAATTTTGCTTTCAGCAGTTGGAGGTGGAGTTTCACCAAAACTCCTGCACCATTCTGCCTGAAACCTGGCAGGCCTCCCTTATGCCCACATGATGGGCAATGTATGTGACAGGACTGGTGCTTATGAGGGTCACCATTTAATGCCCTGCTCTCAGAGCAGGAGGTGGCAGTTTAGTTTCCCACCAGCACAGCCAGCAGGGGAAGAACATCTTCCTGCCAAGCTCCTGTGCCAGGAAGAACTTGGAGGTATAAGAGCTGGGACTCTGTGGGGAGGAGGAGGCCCTGCATCATTCTGGGCATGACCTAAAACTGCACCCTGCCAGGGTCAGGAGGCCTGGGTGGGATTGTTGGTGGCACGGCAGCCCCAGAAAATGCCAGGACCACAAACCTCCCTGCAGAAAGCTCTGTAGGAGCAGGAGGCACTTGATAACCTCCAGCCAACAACACAGCCCTGGCTAGGGAAAGCCCAGACATGTAAGATCTTTAAGAGCCTCAGGCTTACTGGTTGCAGTGCAGTTGTGAGCGTGAGAACAGGGACTACCATCTCTGCAGTTTTCACCCCGCTGCACCTTAACACACACACAAGGTCACACGTCCTGAGTTTTGCTTTGAACATTTTGAGGTGCAGTTTCCCAGAAGCCCCTGCACCTATCTCCTTCAAACTTGGCACACTTCATGGCCTCTCAAGGGGCTACAACCTCTGCAAGTTTTATCTGAATCAAGCAAGAAATGACAATGTTATAGGCAGTTTTGTCATCCCCCATTATAGCCTATGGCTGAAACACCGAAGCACTGTCAAAATTCCAAAACAGCTCGGAAACAGAACGGGACAGCAATTCGAAACACCGAAATGAATCACTGTCCCTTTGAAATGCCCAATCCAAAATGAAATGAAACACAGCTATTTTGGACACCCCTACAAAATGCCGAAACGAAACACTGTCCCTCCAAAATGCTGCATCTAAAACGGAAATGAAATGCAGGCGTTTTGCACAGGCATCCTCTATAGCTTCCTTTACAAACTGTGGAGGTGGTATGGTAATATTACAGGACACCATAGACCCAAAGGTTTCACACACATATATTCACATAGCACAAACGTCCCGAATAGGAGGACAACAGGTACATTCTCTGTCCCTTCCCATACCTAGAGTGGGTGCAGTTCAACTGTGCTTTTAGGGTTACAGAGGCTTGGTGGCAGATAGTCTAGCCAGGATGTCTTTTTTGTCATATTTGCTCATTGCTTAAAACTAAAATCCTTTTTCTGATGGTCTTAAGAACTGGTTCACAGTCTTTATGTTTCTGAAATCAGAAACAGACCCTACACCTCATTCACTAATTTAAACAGATGAATGTTTACTATTTTCATTTACAATGTTAAGTGCACTATCATAATGTCAGGTTTTATCTCGTGCCATTAAAGCCAATCTAGTTCTGCTTTTGAATCAGGCAGTTATGTGTCTCTTTAGTCTCTTATGGGTGCAAAAATAAGCTGGTTTTTGCTAAGCAGCCATATATGTCACACATATGTGTGTTTGGGTGATTGCATACAGTAGCTCACGAATTTCCCTTTATTTGGCAATATATACTAGGAGAACATTGTAAATGTTAGTCTGCACTGTATACCTATCGTTGTTACTGAATAAAATATAGCAGCCTCCTTAAGCAGGTGATATAATTCAAAGCAGCCTGCTGATGTTTGTGTGCAAGTAAAAAAAGGAACTGTTCACTTTTGTTGCTGCCATGTCTGATGTCCTAGACCTGTCCTCCACACTCTCAGTAAATGAAACAAGTATTTTCACATGATGGGAAAGGAATATTACTTATAGTGTCCCAAAGAATCTACTGCTACAAAAGCTTATTAAACTCCATTATTTTCTGTATAGGTCCTTAGTTTGAAGATAAATTTAAGGAAAATACATGAATGTGGAACAAAATTGCTGTGACAACTGGCCCTTTCTCTACCATCTTATCTCTACATTTACATGAAATGGCTATTCAGTGAAATAGAGAGAATCCTGTTTCCATAATTCCCTTATCCAAGTGACATCAAATTTGGATCTAATAGGTGCAGTCTGCTCAGAACAGGATCCTAGGACAGTAAATAAAATCAAGTTCCGTTACCAAATTACAGATAATGATAAAAAATAACACACTAGAGATATGTGTTTAAAAGACCGATTTACAAATGTACCTTTTACAATCTGCATCTGCTTTGGCAGTGTTTGGTAAATGTAAGTACTTAGCCCTTGGGTTGAAATTTACTGTGTGAACTGAAGTGAGAAGAATGAAGCACAGTGTCCCTATTATCAACACTCTGGTCATCCCAAATTTCTCACCTGACTGCCCAAATTGCTTTCTAAGGATCTGGTCCAAAGTTTGTTGAAGTGAACAAGAGCCTTTCAATTAACTTCAACAGTTTTTGGATCAGGCCTGCCTTCTTAAAAGGCTGGTACATGGAAGTGATCATATTTGAGTTAAGCAGTATTTTTTATGAACTGCTTCAATAATATTCTCAAACAGAGTCCTCAAAGTGCAAGACATAAAACAGATTTTATATAACGTTAATCGTAAACTCTAGTACCTATAAACAGAGAAATATATTCGCCTTCCTTATATCTGAAAGGTCAGATATCCATCACAGCTTGCTCAGTGCCTTGAAGGCAGAATGAGATCGTACCAGTCTTATGTTCCTTGGCTTGTTCCTGATTTATCACTCCTCTAGCTATCAGTGATGCAACATTTACAGTATGCTGTGCACATAAGCTATGATATACATGTAAAAGGATAAATATTAAGGTTCTCATATGGCTGCTACAGTAACTAGAATTTCTAAAACTTTAAAAAATGTTCCCATCATTCCAAAGCACTGCTCTCATGAAGCAGTTTAGTTCATTGAATAACACAAGAACACATGTGCAGCATATTAGAGCCACATATTCCATCAAGGAAGGCAGAGGATATAAAGTAGTTCCCTTATTTTCGACAGGAATTTGATGTTTTATCCAGTTTTTCCACCAGAGTCTTCTTTAACCTGGTTTTCAGAGCACAGTCCTGCTTGCAGAGTCCACAAGCAGCTGCCACACATCAAAAAGAGTCAAACCATTGTACAGTAGAGCTCAATAATTAAACAGGAAAGACTGTGTGAAAAAGAACTTAAGTGAGGCTGGACTAGATTCAGCATCAGAATATCAATTTGAAAGAACAAGGCCAAAAACTGCATCCTGCAAGGTCTTATAACTATCAAAATATATCTCTGAATTCATGCAGAGGGGATCAACTTTCTACTTAAACTTTATCACATCCTCATCACAGGGGATTCTTTTTAACTTGGAGAAATCTCTGACTTCTAGTATAAATTACTGTAACGGTATAGTACAAGCATGACACTTTTAACTGTCTGATCACCACAGTTAAAGAGAACTGTTTAATAAATAGTTGATCATTATTTCAGTAGAAATCAGTGGTTCTCCAAGTGAGGTGCCGCAGCACCGCAGAGCATTGTGTAACATTTTCAAGGATGCTACAACACTGGCACCAAAGCTGCTGATGCCGTTCCTAGATAAAATTACCCTACTTATCTCTGGGCCATGATAGATGTTACACATTGCAACCCGATAATGTGTTACAACCCATAAAATGATACACATGCATAGGGTTAAATCTTGCTTAGGGGCCCGATCATTGTGTGATAGCTAAAGCTCAATAAATGTAGTTTAGCTGACCCAGATGTAGTTGAACCAGGTTCTGTAATGTCTATCATGCAAATGTGATTAAGGGTGTGTCTGTGTTAAGAACTATGTAGTTTGTCCATCAGGTATAGCCTGTAATTTCTTATCTCCACACTTGAAGTGGGTGGGCGTGAGGGAGGTTAAATAGATAACGCAGGTTTTGTTTCTGGAAGGGCAAAGTACTCATTTATCACCTTGGTATTTGCCAGCTTGAAAGTTCAAATAACCACTTGAGCTAGGAGTTTTCAGCAGTGGGATCCTGGATCCTGGACTGTCCTGCAGCTATAATGGCTCAGACACGGGTGTGACAGGGTGCTGAGTCTAGGCATGGGCAATTGGTGCCTCCCAACTCTGTGGGGGCACCAGATCACTGACAGGGGTGTCCCTCCAGGCTGATTGCTGACAAGGGGGAGTCCCCCCCATGGCTGATCACAGACCGGGGGGGGGGCGGGGGCCCAGTGGCTGATCGCCAAGTGCAGAACCAGAAGTGCATTTCCACCGGTACTTCTGGTTTCATGGCTGGGGCTTTCAGGGGGTGCACAGCCAATCTCAGAAGGTGCACGTGCACCCATGTACACCCACTACCCATCGCCAATGAGTCCGAGGCTCAGACATGGGTGTGAGATGGAGCAGAGGCCAGGCATGCTTGGTGCAGAGCTCAAACATGGGTGTGAGATGGAGCTGAGACTGGGCACACTCTGTGCAGGGCACAGACATCAGTGTGAGAGGGAACTGAGACCAGGCATGCTCAGTGCAGGGTACAGACCTGGGTGTGAGATGGAGCTGAGACCAAGCACACTCGGTACAGGGCTCAGAAATGAGTGTGAGGGTGCTAAGACCAGGCCTGCTTCTTGCAGAGCACAAGCACAGTTGTGAGATGGAGCTGATATTTGGGATTGGCAATTCATTGTTCTAGGAGGCTTCTCTTTTATCCTCCAAGCAATCAGTCTTGAGGTGGGGGTGAGGTGCAGTGGGGTTGGTATGCTTAAAGGCCAAGCTTAAGCTGGAGTGTTACTGATATTGAAACTGCTAGTTTTCTGCCAGGAATCATGGCAAATTCTGCAAACTCAGTTCCTCCAAATAAAGACAGTTCTGTTGCTAGCAATGCTGTGCCAACACAGAAAATTCAGGTACGCATACAGATGCAATTTAAGACTGTCATGGTCTCAACAATGGGAGGGGCAACTAATAAAAAGGTCAGACTCTATGTTAGGTGCAGTTAAGGAAATGTTAAGGTAAGAAAAAGCAAAGGCTTTTAGCCCTGCAAAGAAACAATCATAATATGACCTTCCTTTATGTTGTAGCAAAAAACCGTTTTCTTTTTCTTTGGAGGGGTAAAAATGATGTAGGTTGCTGGAAGCATTATTACTACTAATGAAGGAACTTTGTCTTAATATCTGTCTTGTGTAGTGTGCAGCATGAGGAATTAATATTTTGAAAGAATGAAAAGTATATAGCCTGTCTGTATAATTCATCTCTATTGTTTTCTAGCCTGATTCAATGAATAAAGGAGAGCAGCGATATGCGCTCCAGAAGTGCAAAATACAAGGGATTTTAAAGCATTTTGTAGACAGACTTAAGCCTTGAAATCAGCTTCTGAGTAACACTGAGCTTTACTCGGTACAGTTGTATTTTGGGAACGTGATGGGTGAGGTGTGTGACTAACAGCCAGAGCGGAGCCAGGAACTGAGCTGCTGGGGACTTGTGGGGGTAGTATGGGTGTTGGGGTGGGTGGGGGCTGGGAGCTTACACTGGAGCCCTGGGAGTCCCTGGCCTGCTTAGGCCCTTCAGTCCTCGCCACCAGCCCCCTAACCTTCAATGCAACCCCCTGGGACCCGGAAGCATTTTTTTCAGCTAAGCTACAGTAAAGAGGTGCCTGAGATTTTATGGTCCTATGTGTTATGCCCTGTTAAATTTATCCTTATGCTAACCTGCAATAATTTTACCCTTATGATAGCTAGAAATACAGGCTGCTATAGTCAAAATAAGAATGCCTACACAGCCTTTAAGTTTCAAAGCAAATGGATAGAAACTGTGAGCAATCAACTTGGCAATTGCTACTACTGTGAAGTCAAGTGGCCCCTTGACCACAAACAATGGTGGGATGCCCATCACCCGCCCCCACCCCAGAAACCAGACTCAGAATAGCAAGCAAATACATTTATTCTTTACAGAGAGGAAAACTTTAATTTACTTTATATACATACATATATACATATATTATTAATTACAGCTAAATTAAAGCTAAGCTATTAAAGTTAACTATTTAAATCTTAAATATTTAAGCTTTTAATATTTATTTAACGTTAAGTATTTAAGCTTTCAGCGTACTTAAAATTAAAGCTAAGTAATTAAAGTTGAATTAAAATTAAATAGATATATTTTCTGTCTAGGACAGCACCACCCAAAGCATGACGATTCTAAGTAAGTACATAAATCTATTCTGTAAGAAAAAATCATGGTGTGTAAGCACTATCCAGTGGCACTACAAAGTACCTAACTTAACACACGTGACCGAATGAATGTATATCACCTTCGTCTAGTTCAGCATTCACCTAAACCAGATGCAGTTGAATCCACATTTAGATAAACCACTTGGACATGTATCAAGGCCTTCTGTTTCCAGGAGGGGCCTTTAGAGTTGAAATGGGAAGCGGCTCCTGCAGGAATGGGTGCTCCTGCCTGCATTAGATTCCACTAATTGGTACACTGGGACATCCTAAGAGTGGTTCTCAATCACGGTGCTGCCAAAAAGTTATGGAGGGGTGCTATGAGTCTAAAATGGTTGTGAGCTACTGGTATAAATGCTTTCTATTAATTAATTATGCATAATTAATTTGACAACATAAATACAATTCCTTAATAGTGTTAAGGAAATATACTCATTTAGTACATAGTGTTGTTCCAAGATGTACAGTGGTAAGTATACACCTCCCCATGAAACAGCAGTTGTTTAGAAAACAATGTTTTGATTCTTTAAAGAAAATTTGGCAGCGTGATGATGACAACAGTGACAATGGCAGTAATTATAATAATAATTATAATAATAACAACAATAATAATAATAAAAATAAAGTATTTCCATTTACATAGCATCTCTCCACTGCATTCAAAATAGATCATAACTGGATGTAACACCCATATTTCATGAGAGGTTTTCTACTGTGAGCATTCAGAGTAATATTCAGAGTAATATTTTATCTATTTTGCAGATGAGTAAATAAACGTACAGAGAACCTATGTGCTGCACACAAGGTTATTAAGTAAATCAGTGGGAGAGGAGTGAAACATGAAAAAAGGTGCAGATCCCACTTCCTTATTTTAAAAATTCATGAGAAACCATCAATACCTGTATGGTAGAATTAGATCTGATTCTTATGAATACTGCAGCAAGTAAAGAATAACATGAGAACACCCACTTGATATTTCTAGTCTTAGTTTTCTTAAATTAGTATGAACATAATGATCCACTAGTCTGACTTTATGAAGAACAAGAGCTTTCACCCAGTTGGTCAATTCCTGCATCAAACCCCTCATTTCCAGTTGCCCTAGACCTTGAATTTTAGAAAGAGGATTTCCAGTCTGTTCAAAGATATCTAGTGATGGAAAATTGAACAGATTCCTAGGAAAATCATTCCAAAGGCTAATTACTTTAATGATTTTTTTTCTTTGCTTTTAGACTGAATTCTGCTAGCTTCAGTTTCTAATAATTGTATTCTAATCTATTTCTTATGCCTTTAATTGATCGATTTAATGGAGACATCTACTTTCACTTCTCTGATCCATACCTCAGAGGAACGCTGTGGAAAAATAGATTCAAGAAGAAGAAGGCATATGCATATACTTTCTCTACCTGTGTGCCTGGCTCCCTTTATTGAATGACTCTACCATTAGGCACAATCACAATCTCATAAGGCAGCTGCCCAGTTGCATAGAAAATAAGTGCAAATTTTCTTGCCTGAATGCACACTTCACTTGGAGAAATATATTCAACAGCTTCAAGGACTCTACCATGAACCCCTCCATAGAATAAGGTATGCATGATTAAATGCATTAGCCTCTCAGGGATGATGTTAAAAAGGATTGATATGAGCAAGCAAAATTGGACAGCTACAGTATAAGTTTATTTTACATTGTAAATATTTATTACATACATATGCTTGAGCATTAAAGAACAAAACACTGCCCTGGACAACAAGAAGGAATACGCTCAACAGTTTCAAACAAGTGTGAATTAATGATCAAGTGCTTTTTGCTAGTTGAACTTGCCAGCTTGTGTTGTGCACACATGATAGGTGAATATAATGCACTTATAAAATTTATTTGTCAGAAAATTGGTTCCTCAGAAACATACAGATTTACTACATCAAGGTTTTTATGCTCTATCTATGCTGGGGACTGGTGAAAAGACTAGATTCACAGCAAGGTCATCAGGGAGGAAAATTCAAAGCTTGTACAATTCAAGAGGGAGGCTACTACTATAATTAAAGGACTGGCTTGACTTTCATCCCCTAGCCCCAAACTCCCACTTCATCTTACAAGAGAAGTGTACCTGGCTCTAACCTCTGAAGCGTGTGCTGGTACTTAACCCCAATGCAATCTCTTTCAGGGATGTTTTCCACTCTTCAGATAATTAGTAAAACTACTTTGTGGAGTGGCTAGGAGTAATCTGATGGCTTCAGCTTTATAACATGAGACATTTTACAAGCAAAAAAAGGCTATTCATTTTACCCCTTCCACCTTTAAAGTATTTGATTTGCCCTTCGGTCCTTTCCTCCTTCTTTCAATTTTTTCCAACCAACTCATTTCTCTCCTTCTCCTCTCAGAATAAAATGGCCCCTGAACTTACTGACTAAAGTCTTTTTCCTCAGTAACTAACTCCATCTATTATACTCTTAAAAAACTATAAATAAGAAACAAAATTTCCTAATTTCTGGTTTTCCCTTTTCCCCTTTATAAGGTAAAATGCTAGACCATAACACTTTTTGTGATACTTGTGTATCCTAGCACTATAAAGATAATCACTAGTACTTGCCCACAAGTCTTATTAATGCCAGTAGGAGATGTAAATAGATGGCTGAGAGAAGTCTATATATCTTTTTTTCATATCTCAACAATATGCAAAATACATCACTACCAATTTTACTATGTTCCCTGATTTTAGTTTACTTTCAAAACATAAATACAGCTACTTTACACTTGATATCATTTTTGCTGTTTCTTCAAGAGCACCAGCAGAGGCACAGATATTTTCTTGCCCACATAATGATTCTACTAAATAACTGCTCTATTTTATGCCCTGCTGGAAGCAATCTGCTACAGATCTCCAAATCAGGAGTAGGAGATGGATGAGGCATTTTTCCAATAATTAAATATGCAAAGAACAAAAACCGGTGGCAATGAGAATTTTACCTGAATGTTGGGTAAGCAAGCACCATAAGAGGTCAACAAACCTCCCAAGTTACTGGAATGTACTGGGGAAAAGTTTGTTTCACATGATGGAAAACAGTAGATAGCTATTTTTTTAATTACAGAAAAAAATGGGAAGTAACTGAAGTTCATAAATTCTTGAAGTTATAAACTTCAGGAATTTATGGAGAACTAATAAGTAGGGGTCTGTCCAATTCAAGGAGTTTGTCAGCTGATTTCACAGGAGATTGTTGAGCCAGCTGCCATCTGTGGGCTGGTCATGGCGGGGTTCCCTTCACGCCTTTGATTGGCCAAGGGCATCCGGTGACCCCGCGTCTCACCACTGATTGGTTGTGAGGCCTTTCTGTTATACAGCTGTCATACAGCTACCCCTCACCACCAAGTAGTGGAAAGAGGCAGGGCCACACAACAGGCAGTCTTCTCAGCCAATCAGTGGTGAGGAGGTAGCAGCCACTTTGGGCTCTCTATGTTGGCAGTTCCACCTTCCCCTCTGGCGGGATGTGCAGCCAAGCAATAGAGCCACAAGGACTGCTGGCTTCCTCTGGGGAGCCAGCATTTTATTTTCAGTAATATTTTTTTCACAGATCGTGGGGACATTGCCCAACATCACGATTTCTGTAATATCCTTGATATCCACAATATCTGCAAAACTGCAATTTCAATAGGTCCCTACTGATAAGATCCCAGATGACAGTAGATATACATAATCACTTCCTTTATAAAGGAAATCCCATAGAATTAGTGACCTGTAGAATTAGCTTAACTTTGATACCAACAGAATACTGGAACACATTTTTAAAATAATGAATTTGTAAGCACCTAATGGACAAGAAGATGATTAAAAAAACAGCCAGCATAGATATGTCACACACAAACCTGATTAAAGCAATCTATTTTCCTTTTTGATAGGATAACTGTCCTAATGGATAAATGGGAGCACTCGATGTGATATATCTTCCCTGAAAGAAGACTTTTGACATTGTCTCATGTGTCTTTGGATAAAATCGCCAAAGGGTGGGTGCAAGCTGGTCAAAAACTGCATTCAGAGAATAGTTATCAATAGTCCCTAAGCACTGTAATAAAGGACTACCCACATCCCCTGTTCAAAAGGGGGAAAGGAAAGAAAGAAAGAATAACTTGCGATGAAACTTGTGGTGCAGGTCATGGGGCTCAGGAGAAGCAGGGAGAGGGGTGGAACTGGCCTAGTTCCGTAGCAAGGCGCTCCCTGCCATTCACCATGACCTGTGTGTAGCAGTGAGCAGGGCTGGGCTGCTGGCTTCAATGCATGGAGCGCCCCGTCAGAAGCATGTGGCTCAGGCAGAGAACCTGGGAACTGCTTGCAGGCCCCATGTGATGGATCCAGGTGGACCCTGTGCCTCTGCCGGCCCAGGCTCCACACTCCTGTCATCTGTCCACACCCCCCCGCCCCAGATCCCCACTGACCCTGACCCTGAGGCACTGGCACAGGTCCTACCCAGCTGCCATTTTGCTCCCACCTGCCACCAATGCCGCCACTCCCCCTCACCACTGCCACTGCCTCCACCACTGCCCACACCCCTGCCCATTGCTGCCACCATTTCCCTGCACTTACCTACTTTCCACCCACTACCATCCAGCCTGCCACTGCTGCCACTTCCCTCCCACTTGCCTGCCCACCCATTTCTGCCACCACCACTTTCCCCTGACTGCCACTGCTGCTTCCCTAGTTATAAGGGTGGGGTCAGGGTGCGAGCACAGAGAACACTACCTCTGCAGGAGTGTGTGAGGCTTGGCCCCATGCAAGGACAGCAGGGGCACCCTGGGGGCCAGGCCAGATGCAGTAAATGGGTAGGAACCCACCCGCAGACTTGATTAAATGGTCTGGTGGGCCAGTTCTGACCCAGAGGCCATATTTTGCCTGCACCTCTGATAGATGGAGAAGGAACTTGTTTTCTGGAATGGTCAAAGAGAGCCCCAGCTGGTTACCTATGACCCTCTGGGGAATGAGGGGACTGTAAAATGACTAAGGGCAATTGAGGTTCCTTCCAAGACAGGAGTGACAGATGTAGATTGGGAGGAGATGAATCACTTTTCAATTAGAAGTACCCACATGAGGGTAAACAGTCTGTATGGAATGCAAGTCCAGGCAAGTTGCCCAGCTCACTCAAGAAATAAGACATATTGACAAAGTGAATCAACATCAGCATGACTAGGTGTGGTGAGGACAGGGTGTGCGGGAGGTGGAGCCCTGTGGATGAAGCCATGCCATGTATGCTCCAATAGAGAACAATTTGATTGCTGACCTCCCCATTCTTATTATTTTTTTGACAACAAGGTGTGGCAGGTGAGTGAAGAGGAGGACCAAGACAAAGACTGGAAAGGACAGGCACCTAATAGGCATCTCCACTCACAGGCACCTTTGGAGGTTATTTCAACTGGGGTCCAACAGGGTCTTTTCTTGGTTAAATTCTATTTAATATTTTATTAACACTATCTTGGGTGACAGAGCAGGGACTAAATCAATAAAATATGTGGACAACAGTAGTGTCAGAACATGAGAGCTTTGAGAGAGGATTAAAATTCAAAATAGTCTTGATAAACTGGGGAGATGGTCTGAAATAAATAAAATGAAATTCAGTAAAAACAATAATACACTTAGGGAGGAAAAATCAAATATATAAATAAAAAGTTGTTTAATAATAGGAAGCAAAACTACTGAAACATTTTTGGGAATTATAGTGGACTACATACCGAATATAAGTCAATAATGTTATTCTGTTTCAAAAATGGCAAATATCAACAGGAATGTCACATATAAAACACAGGATGAGATTGCACTCAGCATTGGTGAGGCCTCAGATTGATTTCAGTGTCCAGTATTGGGCAGCACACTGAGATTAAAGATGTAGAAGCCTGAGACAGAACAATAAATTATAAGAGATTTAGAAAAAAAATTTATGATGAAAAATTAAAGGAATTTAGTTTATTTACCTTAGAGAAGGGAGAGAGTCAAGTCTTCACACATATGAAAGGTTGTTATATGGGAAGATGGTGTCATTTTTCTTCTATGTTTACTCAGTGCAGGACAAGAAAGTAGTATGTTAATTTGTTTCCAGGGAGATGAGATTAGATATTAGGAAAAGGTTTCTAACTATCAAGACAGTTAACCACTTGAATGGACTGCCTAGATGAGTATTAGAATCCTTGTCATTACATTTTTTTAAGATGAGGTTAAATAAATATCTGTCAGGGATGGGCTAGGTGTACTTGATCCTGTTTCAGAGCAGGAAGATAAATTAAATGACCTCTTGAAGTCCTTTCCATCCCTACATTTCTATAATTTGGCATTTTCCACAGTTTGTTTCTTTCCCTCTTGAAAAGCAATGTTTGGTGAAATTTGCAAAGGTGGGTGTGGGAAGTGATAAAAGAAACATGACATTTAAGGGTAGGGAAGAAAAGGAGCATGTGCTGTAGTATATTGATGCAGTATATTATTCTCTGGCTGGTGAATGCACCATGAAGTGAAAATGGACCATAATTTAAATCCAAATGTGGATCCCAAGTTTCCTAAAAAAAACCAGGGATGTTTCTGATTTGCGGAATTCGATTTGGCCCATTAGCCAACAGCCAGCTGAGAAGTTTAAGCCTGGATGTACATGAAAAAGTTTATACATATTTGGAACAGCCATTTGGTTCAGAACAATGAACCAATTTGTATAAACAATAATATTAAAATGGGATAATAACAATAGAAGCAAGCTCCTTTATAGTGTAATGCTAAATTATTTAGCTTAAGGGCAATTAACAGTAAACTTTGCCACTGACTACAGTGATTACAGGATCAAGCCTATGAATGTATAATAATTTGCAGATAACATAAAGGTAGGAGGGACTTCAAGTACTTTGGAAGATAGGATTGGATTGTATTTTATGCTTGATGGATATGCCTAAACATGCAACTCGATGTGCATTAGTCTTTTTAATGCACATTACAGCATCACAAAAAACCCCCAACCCATGCTCTTTAGCGAATGCACTTTAAAGTAGGCTAATGTATATTTTTCTAATACTTCACAGTGGAAGTACTAAATTTAATGCGCATTACCTAAAGTGCGTTAATGAATGTGTTGACACACCTATATGTTGTATCAAATATTTTTGTAAGGCATTAGTATTATTATCCCCACTTTACAAAGGGGAAAACTGAGGTACACAGCAATCACCTCACATGAGTTTTTATACAACAAAACATTTTCTCTTTTTTTAGACCCCTGACACATGTTCAGTGAAAGGTGCCATGGTATCTAATCCTGCCATGTCACACATACATTTTAGGAGGAATGATTGTGGAATCAGGGGTGAAATCCCAATTTCAGCCTTTCTACTTGCTATGGCAGGGGAAGCCAGGGATCATGAGCTTCCTTCCTGTATGAGAGTGTTGAAAGTTAGATGCCCACATCTTGGAAGAACCCAAGTCCTGGGACTGGGCTGGAAAATCAGCTGATTGTTGGCATAGAACCACCCCAGGTTCTCGACTCCAGGCTATTCTGGGTCTGGGACCAAGAATCAGACTGTCAGCTGTAATCTCACATAGATGCTGGTTAGATTCACCAGGAGCTGTTCAGGCCAACCATTAGCTTACTGTCAACCCTGACAGGGAGAGCAGAAGGGCTTTGCCTTCTGGGACTTTAAAACCTGTGCCTAAACTGTGCCTGGCAGTTTTAATCCTCTGATCTCCTGTAACCCATTGGAATTTCTGGGCACGGCAGCAAGGGAAGCCCTTTGGCTCCCCGCCCCGTTCCCACAGTCTCCTCCCCACCTCACTCTGGGAGCCTCTCATTCCCTGCTCCTTTCCTTCATGCCGGCAATAAGACAGCCCCAAGCCCAGCAGGAGAATCAGTGTTCCCCTGGGGACCAGTACCAACAATCAGCTGGTAGTCTATACCAGCCCTGGGGCAGCCTAGGCTAGTTGGAGACGAGAGCTGCCCCAGGTTGGTGTAGGCAATATTATAGGCACACAGGTTAGAGACTGGAGCTGTCCAGGCTGGATTCTGAGTGGCAGCTAATTGTCAGCCATCAGACCCAGAGATCCCAATGTGTGGACATGCCACATGTTCAATTTAAGGTGCCATACAAACCAGGCATAAAAAAGTTCTACATTATAGGTGGAACACTTTTATGCCTCATTTTTCATTTTATGGCACCCTTGCCACTTACGTTACAATTAACACATTAATCACAGCATAAATATAGTATTTAGAGGGGCCCTTACACAAATGTATGTGTCATTAAGTGACTTGGTAAAGGATATTGTTTGAATGGTAATTCTGCATATGGAGTACTTAAAAGATCAGGTTCATGTTCTATAGAAATAAGGAAAATGACAAAGCATCTTTTTAAAAAATAAAATCTTTCATCATTTGTCCATTTCTAACTATTTTATTTAAATAACTCAGTAAAGATCATGTTCCTTCAATGATTCCCAAACCATCACTTGAAAAATATAAATCGCCCATAACAGCCATTAATATTATTAATGAGTATAGGTGATTCAAAAGTTAAAAAGCAATGGCTGACCGCAAGAAAACAGTAAATGTTATCATATTACTTCTTCACTATTGTTGCATATAGACCAACTGAAATTGAATGCTGCTGTAGATGATATGATACCAGCTACCATGCACATATGAAGCACAACATCCCTTTAACAAAGAATCATCTTTAAGCATTACAACATGCTTAACTGAATGGCCTACCTAGAAAAGAGCACAAGTTCAAAAGGTTACTTTTTTTTTGGTTAACTACAATTCATTGCATTCAAAAGATAGCTCATTCAAGTAAGGTCCTATATGGCAGTAATAAAGGGCAGCAACTACAGACATTTAGAAAGGGACTTTGTCAAATCTTTAAAACTTTCCTAAGGAAAATAAGGTGTGTCTTTTATAAAATTTAAAAAAAAATCCAAATTAGTTGCAGAGTAAGTAGTAATTTCTATGCATTATTAGAGTTCACTGTTCAATGAAGTTGCAGGGACTTATTCTTTTTGTCTTTTAATTTTGCCTTTAAGCTGAACATTTGGCTAACACCTTCAGTGAAACTTATATTATTACCATATATTGTATGTTTTTGAAAAACAAATAGAGACCATTTGGTATAGATACGTAAGATTATTTAATCATAAAACGGCTTTCAGCTTTAAATTTTAAGAATACTGGCTTAATGTAAAAGAACATGTATATATGTATAACTTTTCATCTACAAACTTTCACAAATATAATAGACAAAACTTGTAACTATGATAGGTTTTTAAAAAGTGGTCTAAAAATTAGGTTGGGAAAAGTCATCACTTACTAAAAAAGGACATTTTTAACTGTAAAAATCTTTCTTAAGGATTTCCTATTTCTAATTTGATCATTATTCATTCTTTTAAAAATATTTTCCAGCACTGCCTGTTACATCAGGTAAGGAATAGATTTGACCTCAATCTGAGTAATGTCAAAACATAATGCAACAATGGTGAATCTGAAAATAAAAGCTTTTTTCTGTTTCTCTGTCTGGACACCACTTGGAAATGCAAGCTTGGCATGGGAAAAGGTCTGATGGGAGCTGTCTGTTTGATCAGAGTCCTAGAAACAGCAGATGACTTGGTATTTCCTACCTGCTTTCCAGCTGATGTGAAATCAAACAGCAAATATTAATACAAATATGCTCAACCACAGATAATGACCAGATCTCTCAGCCAGTGTAAATCAATGTCACTGTGAAGGAGTTTTGCCAATTTGTACTTTAATTCTTCAGCTAAGCCCAATACAACTGGCTCTCTTCTTTTATAGCTGGCAAAAATGTACGACTGCAAAGCCCAAGGAAAGAAGGATTTTCACAGTGAAAAACCGAACCTGAGAATTTACTGTTGAATAAGATATCTGATAAACCAATGGTAATGAAGAAATCACAGCACCAAGGATCAGCCACCTGTTTTCAAAATGACTGTGTAACATTGATGGAGTATGAAAAGATGCTAAAGAGAACTTCACTATATCAGATCTAGTAACATGTACAAGTTGGACCATGCATAGCTTGCTTTATGAAAATAAGTGATACACACATAATTATGAAGGGATATTTGGTAGTAAGATATTGTAAGAACATACTATAATATTAACTATATCAATTATTAACTAGAAGGCACACACAAACCAAGATCCCAAACAAAGGAAGATCAAGAAGATCAAGAACCAACAATGGTTCTCTGCACTGCCCAAGCACATTGTTTCAATAAGCCCCTATTACAAAAAAAATACGATATAAGAAGACAAGATGGACAAAGGGTGAGAGAAAGAAAATATTTATGTCTTGGTTTTACAAAAGAAACCCAAAATACTCAAAGATCTCAAGAGATGGCTAATTTCTATTGGTTTAAATAATAGTTAATTAATTTACCCAAAGTATAAGGAAGGAAGAACAAGGAAGTGAGCCTGTTCCTGAACCAAAAGCTCTTCTCTTTCCTTTCAGTAGTACACTGTGTTCCTGGAGGTATTAATTATCTTTATTTTTATCACACACATTCAAAAAATAGTCACCACAATAGCAGTTGGGTGCTGACATCTGTTAACTGACACTTAAGATAAATTCTGTTAAAAGCAAAGGATTTCAATCAATGCAAAATTTGCCCAATCCAGCTTCAGCCAACATAGTCCAAAATTATGAAAATGCATTTCATTGCATTTAGACTAAAAGAGTTGTTTCCATTTAAATGCATTCATAATATTTCATGGTTACAAATAACTAAGCAAAAAGATAAAAAACTTAACCTGAAGACATGACTGAGGTCTAATCTTTCATTGGAAAGCATTTCTCTTTTCCAGTTCAAACATAGCGTGTTCATGGTCTTCTGAACAGAAAAGTACAGCATTGTCTTGTATGAACTACTTAACCTTCACTGTTGCTTCTATAATTGTTAGTTTCTCATCAGTTCATAAATTGTTCATGATCCTGAATATCAAAACACTCTGATGCTTCTCAAGATGAAATATTTGCTACCATGTTCAGCTTTACAGGAAAATCACCATTTTGGATCAAGAGAACAAAGTGACCTTCTCCGGTCATCTGGGATCCATAGGTAGCTTAGGAAGAAAGATATTTCTCATGAATCAATTCAGTAGCACTACAAAGCATGTCAGCTAGAAAAGTCCTGTTTTCTTAAACAGAGGAAAAGGCACAAGCTATATCTTCAGTGCAGTCATAGAAATGGATAAAGTGTAGCATCGGGAAACCTCTGCCAGCTTTAAAGGAGATACCTTGTATATTAGCCACAGCCTCAGTCACAGCAGTACACAGATCAGTGTGGGCCACTTTACCCAGCTGAGATGATAGATAGATAGAGGTTTTTTTATTGTCTTATCTTTCATGTAGGTCAAAAGGTTATTTGCAAGTCATGCTATTCTCATATGGTACTACTGTGTTTTACCACAAAACTCAAAACATGGTGGTCTTGATATTTTTGTATTGCAGTGCTTTGAAGCATTGAAGTATTATACTAGAAGATGTTTCTAAGAATAGGCTTTAGCTGCATACCTCCACAACTACCACACCCGGGAGAGTTCATCTTATGTCCTGTGTTAACCTAGGTACCCTTTGTGCTAGTACACTGATCAGATTGGACTACCTGTATCTGAAATATGCTAAGATATAAAATAAGTAATAACTATGGTAACTTAGTTGTTGCAATATGAAAACTTTACAAGCCATATATTTATGCTGCAATGAAGGAGTTCATAAAGTAATAGTGTTTACATAGAACATGATTCTTCAAATGAGCATAAGTGTTTCTTGTTTTTCTGTATAGTGTACCCTTAGCTCAAGCATGTTAAAATATGCTGGAAGGGTTCAGTATTTCAGTGACTTGGGCTATCAAATATGGAATGCCCACTCAAATGGGAGGCATTAAGCACACACATTGTATCAATAGCGCTACGTTATATTGAGTATGCTGTAGCAACAGAAATTATTTTAAGCATTGATTTTCATAAAACATCCAAGATTTAAAGGTCTTAATCTATATTCTCTACCTATATACTAAAGAACATGGGCCTTTGATATATATGCCATTCTTTCTTTTGATATATGATTGTGTCAGTCATTGCTTATTTTAAAACTGCAGGGGAAAGTAGTAGGAGCAAAACTTCATACTGGGAACACCTACACATACAATTAATGTGACTGAATATACTCTAGCTCAATCTGAGCCAGAGTAAACTAATCCCAGAGTCACAATCTACATGTGCATTTAAGTGCAGTAATTTACTGCATTGCCAGATACCACTTGTATGTAATGAGAGTATCTGGCAGCACAGCAAATTAGTCTACAGCATCCTAATTACCACGTAAGTGTAGATGGTGATATTTTACTGTACAGCAAATTAGTCTGCTGCACAGTAAAGCATCTTGTGTATACATACCTACTGTAGTGAAAACTCTTAAGAGTGCCCCCTCTGCTTCTGGGTCAAAATGGGAAAAGGGTTTTTCAGAATCCTTCATGTATACATGTTCTCTACTTCTGCAGTGCCCTCACAGAGAGATTACAACAACTAAAATTCATTACAAACCTTTAATTGCCAGTTTCTCCAGAAAATAGATGTTTGTGTGCATGATTCATAATAGTTGCCATTCATTATGATGGAGCTCTTGTGCTGCATAACTTTAAATAAACAGCAATGTTTTTATAAAGTTTGAAAAAGCATAATTAGTCCTGCAGACTCAATATTTTCAGATTTCAAACATTTGTTCTCCAGCTGTACTTTTGGGGTTTATAATTTCAGAGAGACAGCTGATCACAATCTCCATTGAAGTCTGAGGGTAGTTTCTTTCATTGTTGTTTAATGGCTTTCAAAAGCTTATTCAAATATGTGTACATTCCGAGGTGCAACAGAGCAAATTCCTTATTTTCTTTCTATAACTATGGTAGATACACAGAGCAAACAGAGAAAGAGTTTAGTGTGAATAAGTCAGGGTTTTTAAAAAAATAAATGTTATTTGTATTTAGGGGAATACACTCTTTTCATTTATTTTTTATTACTCTTGTAGACTGATGGGCATTTGAATGACTGTCACATACACTTAAAAAAAGCCCTGAAAAATAAATACTGTATACAAAGTAAATATTTCCTTCTAACAAGTACAGAAGAGAAAATTATGACAAAATGTGACTTATTAGTCTCCACATAATAAAAGGAAGGGAAAAGATTTTACTTGGTATTTGCTGGGATGCCCCTGTCAGTGTATTATTCACCAAAATGTCAAATCCTCCAAACATAACTCCCTTTTCCAAAAGTCCAAGACCCAATCTCTGTTAACCTAGTAACATAGCTAGTGTTAGCAGGATGATGAAACTTATGGTATAGACAAACATATATTTGAAGCTATTTCAAAAGGGAAATGTTTAAAAAAGGCAGCAGCTGTTAAGCTTTAATTGTTATATGTAGACAAGCTGGGAATGATATAAATGTAGTCAAGCTGCTCCAACTTTAACACTGGATAAAGCAGTGTTAAAACTTGGAGCAGTTTTGCTGATTTGTTCACAGGTAACAATCAGAACCTAACTGCTTCTACCCTTTTGAAATGTTCCCCTTTTGAAATGGCTCCAAATATATGCCCATAAACTAAGCCCGTTAATTTGTTTTGCCCAGTATGGATACAGTAAGATGAAATATACAGTATCATTCCTACTAGGATTGTATAATAATTTTACCCCAGCTCATCTACCTGTCTCTGAAAGAACAAGAACAGGAGCATACACCAAGGATCCCAACCATTAGCTCAGGTTTCCTTGTAATGTAACTTGGTCAGTGGTACACCACTTTTTCTGAAAGCCAGCATGTTCTTTTAGAGTTACAGTCCTTACATCTGACATAGAAAACATTTTTGAAATGAGGCAGAAAACAGGTACAGTCTATATCAACCATACAGCCACCCATGGCACTGGCATCAAGGCCTCAAATATAAGCTGCGCTCTATGATACCTGACCGCAAGCTACGTGTTTTCATCTTAAACATGCTCTCCAGTAAATCACTCAAACTCACTACCAGCCAAGGAGAAAAGAGCAGAGTATGAACTTTGAAAAATGAAGTCCCCCAAGGATCAGTGCTAGCACGAATACTTTTGAATGTCTGTATTTCAGACTTCCCACATATAACATTTAAGTGATACATGTACACTGATGATGTTGCCATAGTAGCCCAAGGAATTGACATGACAGAACTGGAAAAAATACTGAGTCCTGATATGGAAGTTATCACTATCTCCACAAGTGGCACTTAATGGTGAGCGTCAATAAATCAGCATCATCACTCTTCTACCTGGACAATCGTCAAGCCAAAAGTATGGTGAATATCAGAGTGGACAATCACATCCTTCCCCATGAGCATACCCCAGTCTACCTAGGAATCACAGTAGACCATTCCCTCACCTATAAACGTCACATTCAGAAGGTCAGCAGTAAAGTTGCTGCACGGGTAGTTGCCTCAAGACGTTTAGCTAGCATGACATGGGGTGCTAACTTAGAACTGCTGAGAACCACCGCACTTTGAATCTTGGACCGTCCTCAGTTTGAATGCAGTATCCAACAAACAGCACAGCACTTAATCGAAAGCTGCAATCTTTACAAATGCCTGGGCGGGGTGGATGGAATCCTCACTTGGAGTGATAAAACCAGACAGTGGCTCACAGATTTGGATGTTGATATATGATGCCATGCAAAAGAGAGGTTTCCTTACATCTGATGCTCCACAGTTGCAACCCTTCCTCTTCCTCTCCCTCCCGCCCATGTAGTTCTACTGCCCCAAAACACATGGAATCCTTCTCTACTTGTGACCCAATATGTTTTAGAAGATGACATGTGTCATTAGTGTTCTTTCCTTTCAGTTTTGTTAGATCCTTCTCTCTCTGGTTCATCTTAGCTTTCCTGAAACATATGCACCGTTTCCATGGTACAGCAATATTCATGGTAATGTATCATATAAAATCACACAGTATTTTGAAAACAGTGTAATTTCTGTGTGGGTTTCAGCAAAAAAGCCAGCCTGATAAAGACGGTGAACTGTTTGAAAATAGAAATTTTATATCCAAATTGCATTCACTCTAATATTGAAATATATTGAGTTATGATGAGTTTGTGTTTGGCTAGGCTTCCTGCCACAGCTGTAGCCCTGGGAGACCCCCAGGACTCCAAGTAAGGCTGCTGGGACCAGCAACTATGCTGGCCTCAGCCTCCCCTACCTGACCTGGGGTTAACCTGCCACACATGAGAGCACGCATGGCATGGGCATTTCCCAGGGACAAGTAGCAGCGGCATAAGGTGTCCCCAGGGAAACAAATATCCATGCTCATCTGGACACAGCCTAAGTGTGGTGCATGTACAGCCCAAACTACAGTGAAAGGGTGAGTTATTTATTTATTTTGCTCTCTTAAAATGTCAAGATTTAATGCTGCTTCAACCTTAGCTCAACTGTTTCAGTATAAGATCTTCATAGCTGCTTACAGAAAGAAGTCAGAGAACATTTTTACAGATAATGCATAAATTCAGTTCAACCATGACAGAGTCTATCCAAGATGTGGAAAATCTCTACAATATTGTTAAGGGTATTCATCAAAGATTCCAAATGAATATTTTTTAAGGAGAAAAGTGTGTGTTTTTGGAATACTGTGACTACAGAAACCTTTAACAGATACAACTGTTTAATTTCTTTTAAAGTAAGTTCATTTTTAGACTAATACAGAACACTTACTTTCTCAAAGATAAAGTGTTATTGTAAATAAGAAAAGAATTGGGTGTCATAGAGGAAGCTGACCTTGGAAAACTGGGCCAGATTCATTTTTGGTGTAATTTCTTTGTTGCTCCAGGGATGAATTTTGTGCATGGTGACATTCAGATTTGTCAGTATCTTTACTTAGGAAAGGTAAATGAGCATATAGGCTAAATACAAAAGGTCAAAAAGCCCAAGGCTGAATCGATTCAATCTTTGCAGGTTAGTCTAAGCTGCATAGATTGAACAAATAAGCAAGTGAACAGACATTCACTTTTGAATTCAGAAATGCAGCTACAAGCCTACAGTGGCCTAAGCCAGAAGCCAGGGGGACACTGGAGCATGCTTCCCTGTTCTCCTGGAGCAGACAGCTTGGGCCAAGGCTAGCCCACCCACCCTCCAAGGGGAAGTTTGCAGGCAAGATGCAAAGCATTCTAGGGGGCTAGGTGACTGTGAGTTAACTTGAATCTTGGAAGGGATCTGGGACAGAAGTGCAATAAACTGATTTAACTTAAATCAGTCAAGTCTGATAGTGCATCTATCCAGGTTTATATTAAACCAGTTTCAGCCATTTTGAAAGCAGTTTATATGCACTGACCTTCTGTTGTCCTTACAGTTTTGAACTAGTTTCCGATCGCATATACTGATTTATGTGTAATTTCTGCCTGTCCCCCTAGTAGATCTGCAACTGTTTAATTTTAAACAACTATCTGAATGCCTAGTATAATGGGTGTGCTAGCCTTTTAAATAAATTCACCCAGGCAGAAAAGTATTAATTGTGACTAACATCCTTTGATCTTTTCAAATTCCAGTTGAATCATTATTGAACTGTTCACTGTATCTTTGGATAATGCAACACTTCTTTTTAGCCCAAAGATAGGGACCGAATCAATGGGTAGAGGACATGGATTTTTATTTGAATACTGTCTGTGCCTAAGAGGAAATAGCAGGGAAAGGTAGCTAGAGAAGCTCAAAACATGAACAATAGCTGTTTTTTGAAGCTCTTTAGGAAATTTTTGTTCTTGTGAATTAGACTGGCAGGTCACACCCAGTCACCATCTGAGAATGAAGCCAATTAAAGTGTGTGTGTGTCACACACACACATATGTGCATGTGACAGGTGAAAACTATAGGCATTAAAGACCACTCTGTAGATTTAACAAAAGAAGCACAACAAATATCTGCTGCAATGCTTCAGTCTCAATGTCTGTACTACTCTGGAGACAGTTACTTTTGTTTGTTTGTTTGTTTTTACGCTTTATTTTCTAGGGAAGTTTTCTATTAGAATAAGGTTTGGTCCACCCAGGTATGTTTCATGCATGTGGAGGAAGAAGCTGGTGGGGGAGCACAACCTCTAGAACATATAGATAGCTATTGGCTAATTGCTTTAAGCAGAGTTTTCTCTCAGGCAGAGAGAGAATGGGTCTGAACTCAGTGAAGTGAAGGTTCCCAAGTTCTGACTCAGCTGGGCTTCTGGGGAAAATAACAATGATCTGTAAAATTAGAGTCTTACAGGACTCTAGAGAATGGCTGTTTGAAATACTGGTCCACTTCAGGTATGGACTGGAAAAAACAGGCTCGCCATTAATGCAGCTGCAAAATTTACAGAGCATTCATCTTGTAACCCCAAACTGGCCTTTGCTTACAGAGAGACCTAGTTAGACTCAGCTTAATCTGTCCCCAGAATGGCAGGTTTAAAATCATGAGTACAGTTAAATACAAAGACTTAAACGTGTAACTACCAGCTTTTTACATTCAGTCAAACAAATGAAGGAGAAAATTGAACTGCTTTTAAAAACTCAGGTCATATAATTTGGGTTCTTTCCTGCATATTATAGGAGATGAAAAAGCTTTTTCCTTCTTACTTACACTCCCCTCAATCTTCTAATAAACATAAACGACCATAATTACAAGTTACATTCCTGTGCTCGTACTTTTGTTCTGACTCCAGTAGTACTGATTGATAAAATATTGATGTTTAGCTGCTGGGTGGAACTTCCAAACAAATAGATTTGAAGTCCATCTTCCAATATTTGTACTGACTATTAATTGTGAATGCAAAACTAGAAAACGGGCTGAGGTCTTCATTAAAAATTGTCTTAAATTAATTGATGACTGTATGCTTAGACCAATTAACTCTCTCTCCATCTTGGTTTATTCATTTTCCTTGTGAAGTACTAAGGAGAATTAACAATGACTTTCCTACAACCTTAGTGGCATATTTAATTCAGCTTTTTATCTTAACTCAAACTAGTAAAACTGTGTATTACTAATATGCCTAGTGATACCACAGTCATAATATATGCAGTTTTATGATCTGTATTGAAAGTTATTATATTATACAAAGAATTCCATCATCGCTATTGGAAGTACATAATGCTGTAATCACAATCACTTGAGCTAAAAACTTGTACATAGTTCAGAATACTAGAGTCACAGCCACACTATGAGAAATATTTTTTCCCTTGGTTTTTCATATAGTTAAATAGTAGCCTCTTGTGTGGTCTTTGCTTAAGTGGCTGGCACTCTACACTATGGTTGATAGGACTGTATAGCATCTATTTTCTAAGATTCAGTGTTGTAAATACTAGGGCTGTGTGAAACAGCACCATTTTGTTTTGACTTCCATTTTGCTGTTTTGATGGGAAAGTGTTTCATTTCAATTTTCATTTTGTTTCAAAAGCACTGTTCCGTTTTGTTTCGTTAAAACTGTGTCACTGTTTCAATGCTATTTTGACGTTTTGCCAGAAGGCTATAATGGGGAAACACAAAAGTGCCTATAACTTGGTAATTTTGGGGCAGATTTGGATGGTAGCCCCTGATGAGGCCATGAAGCCTGTCAAGTTTCAAGGAGTTAGAGGCAGGGGTTTCTGGCAAACTGCACCTCAGGATGCTAACAAGCAAAACTCACTGCATATGTGAGTGTGTGTGTGTTAAGGTGCACCCTCACTGGCACTGAGGCCTCTACACAACACAGTAGTGTGCTCCAATGAGGTTTCCTCCTCCCCTACAGCCTCATTCCAGTCCACCACTTTAAATGACAACAGGTAATAAGTAAGCAGCACAGTAGCACCAGAAGCATCTCAGGCAGTCAAAAAAGCCTTTCCTTCTTATCCTGCAGGACCTTCTTCTCCAGCAGCTGCCAGAAAACTCTCTCCACCAGCCCCAGCCCTGGCGCTTAGATATGCCCAGGGCCCTGCGTCCTTCTGGTCAGCTGACTGGGGATGGATGGGTTACAGGGGTGTTGGTCTAAGGATATGGCACTTACAGACAAGGTCCTTTGGGTAATCTGGTATTAAGATTAGATTGAACCAAAGGACCATAACTATATATTTCTCTAACTATCTCCTAAACTGAATAGTTAGAGAAATATATCTTAGCAAGCTTTCAGGTTGAAAAACCCTTTGTCAGGCCGAGAAAGCACCTGTAGTTGGTGTGTGTGCTGTTCTTGGATGGAAGGAATAGTAAAGAAGCCAGAGGTTGGCATGCAATGCAGGCAAGAAAGCCAGTCAGTACAAATGGAAATGGAGGCATCAGGGGTGGAGGAAAGGCTGGGGAATGGGGGGGAAGGGAGATGTATCAGCGCGGGTAAAAGTAGAGGGGTACCTGGGGAATCAGATGTCCAGCGGGTTGTAGCCTGTCGGAATTCCAATGTGTATATTGAGTCCATGAGTTTCTGTACCGAGGAGGTTGATGAAGTGCAGTTCATAGGCTCGTCTATGAGAAGTGGTTTGTAAATTCAAACAAGCACTAAACTTTGCTAACTTCATCACCAGAAGCCAACTGCCAATAGCCCAAAACACACTGAATGGGTCCAGGCCATGGCATGACAAGACATGCAAAACCTGCTAACAGTATCTCCAGTATGGAGATATCTTCACAATGCAATACGTATCTCCATCAGGCACCAAGCAACACAAAATCATGCAGAAAACTAAATGTAAGGCATAACACTGAAGGAACTCAAACACAAACTTCGTGACTTGCCAGTCCATTAAAATTAAGGATCATTTCTATATTCCTGTCAGACAATATTGTACAACTTTATCATCACCAGCCATCATAAATTATTTTGAATGTCTCATCACAGTTTAAGTCTTTTTCTCAAATTTAGTCTAAAAGAAAAATCTTGTTCTTATCATTGTCATGTAAATTAGTAATATGGGTACCGGACAATGTCCCTGTTCATATTTGATTGTTTCTGGATGAGTGGCTTGGTGAAACCAAAATGGTTACAGAAGATAATGGGAATACTTTGTTATAGAAAGAGACATTGTCAGGCTCTTGTAGTAATATTTTATTAAACATCCAGGGATGTTTTAAAAAAATGTCATTTTGAGAGCCTTTAAATTAAAAACTAATAATACCTATAAAATGCTATGCCATTTCTCGTAATACACCCAACAATTATTGTTGTGATAACCATCTTTTAAAGTAAAACAGATACAACAAATATTGAATTGAGTTGTTAGTATGTTGATGCTACTAATATCCTTTAGAATTAACCAGAGAGAAATTAACAGAGAGAGAGAGAGAGAGGGAGACAGAGAGAGAGAGAGAGGATAATGTATTTTTAAAAACAGGTCAATGGTTGTATTTGATCAGTTATATTAAAGAACAGACATAGATTATTATTTTCCCCTGGGTGGGAATATTAGACGTATAATGAAAATAAATGCTCAACTACTTAAATAGTTTTGCCCAGTCTGAGATTGTATTAGAGATTAGAGCTAGCAAGAAAACAGAATTTCTATTTCAGGGCAGAATGATAAGAAAAAATATCCCCCAAAGAAAAAAAAACACCTCATTTTTTCTGGAGATATGAGGGGCAAGGATTTTTCATGTTATATTTTATTGGACCAACTGTATAGTTAGGAGAGCTGTTGGATAAGTTTTTTGGGTATCAAGTGCCCTTTCTCAGGTCACGTGCTGTCTGGAGACAGAAATCCCTGAGAATTCTCTTTTGTGAGAACCTAAATGGAATATCTGAGTTTGCTGACTGGCCTCAGGAGCTTTTTGTCAAGTCTACTTCTTCTGAAGGCATCTGGAGATTCAATGCCCCAGCTCGCCATGAGATTCTATCTTCGTCCCAAGGTGTAGATGTTGTTTGTTAAATGCTAAAATGTTGCTTATTCCTTACTGGCAGAAAGTTAACTGAAAAGGGCATTCTAGGCATCCTGCTGATGAGTTCTCATTTCAGTTCTCCCCACTGAAAATGGAAATTTTTGAGCAAAATCAAAATGTATTTGTGGAAGTGGATTTTCCATTGGAAAATCATTTTCATGGAAAATTCTGAACTGGCTCTGTTAGTTGCAACATTCAAATCCATTTTAATTACTCTCCATGGACAGAGTGTTCAGGGCAGATGGTTTGGTTCAGCAACTATATAGATGGAGAGCCAGATCCTGAAATCTGTATTTAGTGCAGGTTTTGTAATATGATCCACCACTCTTCAGCATATATATAGATAAGCAAAAGTAGGGCAACATTTTCAAAAGCCTTTTGAAGTTAGTGGATGTTCCACTTCTACTTCAGTGGGAGCAGAATTAGTTGACTGTAGCCATTTTGACTGTCTTACCCTCTATCTAATTTATTCATGAATCACAAGTAAAGATTCTTCATATCTCTAAATCATAGAGTAACTAGGTGCAACACTCACTCTGTTTTCCGAATTTTAAAACTCATTTTGATAACTAGTTCAAAACAGAAACTTCAAAAGATTTATAACAACAATTGTCTGAAATAATGAACAAGTTTAAGATGTTGATACCTCAAACAGAACAGGTAAAGCTCCCTGAGGTAGCCTTGCTTGGTAACAGGCACTTGTTTATAGGCAGAACCTCTGATCTAAATTTGCTTGCTTCACTTTGGGTTTAAGCTAAAGCCTAAGGCAGTCTCATTACTTCAGTAATGAGAGCACAGGTTAAATTGCTCATGTGTTGGTAGGCCTCTAGAGCTGACCACAACTCCCCTCCATGACTAGAGACAGAAGTTACACATAAAACAGAAGCTCAGTGCACATAAACCAGCTTTTAAATGACTGAAACGTGTTTAAGATAAACCTGATTGAATGTAGTATCAGACTTAACTGATTGGCATCAAACCAGTTTATGAAACTTCTGTCCCAGACCCCCGTCCTGGTTCAAGTTAAATCAGAGTCTTCCAGCACCCCAATTGCTTTCCAGGCCTGTGCTGGGCTGTGCTATACTGAGCTGTCTGCTCCAGCAGAGAAGGATTGGGGGGGGCGGGTAGGAGAGGGAAGAAGCAGGGACTGCCCCCCAGGAAAACTGTTGCTGGGGTCTGGGGCCAGGGAGGGGATTAACTCCCTCTTCCCTTGGTTAAACCCCTTTTCCCTCGGTACAGAGCTGCCCTGCTAAACTAACTGAAAGTTACTGCAGGCTGTGACTGTGGACTACAAATCCCAGAGGCATCTGGAAGCAGGAAGAGGAAGTAATGAGCTGCCCTTCAGAGTCCTGCTGTTGTGATACTGGACTGCAAATCCCAGAGACCTCCCGGGAAGCAGGAAGAGGAAGTACCAGAGAGCTGTGCTCTACTGCTCCCTGGCTTCTGGCCTGAGCCACTGGAGGCATGTGGCTGCATTTCCTGAATGAAAGATAAATATGTGTCTGGTTGTTTCTCAGTTTAATCTGTGCAGTTTAGACTAACCTGCAAAAACTCAGGCTTGGGCTTTTTGACTGTCTTTACTTAGCCCATGAGCCTAGAAGGACATGTATGTCTTCTAAGAATGTGCTGGGTTAGCTTACTGTTGCCCAAAGAACTGTGGGTTCTGTGTACACAAGTCCTAGTGACACTTGGGTAAGTGCAGCACAGCTAAGAGTACAACAACTCGAGGATGGGTTGGCAGAGTGGCTGTTGGAACTCTGTACAAAGACGTGTTTTACTATCCTGCAACAAAGTCACTCTCTTTATGCAAAACAATCAGAGATTTAAGGCTCCGATATTATACTATTACTCGGATTAAGAAGAGGTTGTTTTGATATCCACAGAGCTGTAGATACCCTCCAGTATCTTTGGCTCAATTGTGTATGCTATTTTGTCTGACAATTATATATTTGATCATAAAGATTGCAAGCAGGGCCCATTATTATGACACTTAAATGCATTACTAAAAAAGGCAATGATTCTATAGGGTGTATCATGCAGGTGGACCACAACCTCCATGCAGAGTTCCAGCTAGTATTAGAGTTTCAAATAAGTTCAGCTTCCATTTAGGTGCCAAAATAAACACCACGTTTTTAAAAAAGTTCAGTACACTGGGTTTTGGCTTTTTAGTATTCCCATATTCCCTTCCCATAATCAATCTTTCTATGATTCTAAATGGAATCTGAGCTTGTTTGAAAATGTAGTCTCAGTTAAGGGTCATGAGCACTGAAAAGCATTTTTCAAAACCTGTCTATTAATATGTACATTGCACAGACAAAGATCAGTTGTACCTATGGTTTTGGAACATTAAAGGGGCATCTCTCCTGGAGTATCTTTCTGACCAAATCACGGGTTTATTTAGCCATTCAGTACAATTCCACATAGCATGGAGTCACCCTACAGGGATCTGATGGCAAGATTTGCACCTAGATGAGTAACTGAATGATTTTTATACCAAAACAATCTCCCCTTCAATTGTTATTTTTTATGACTCAGTGGCTAACTTGTGTGACAATAGCTAACTTTGTGACATAACGGCTAAGTTTTCAGGGAATATTTGCTGCAAATGCTGGTATAAACCTTCCCAAAATACATGAATGTAAGCTCTAATGACTACCTTACAGCTTTATTTATGCATAGATTCTGCCCTGGGCTTGTTCCACTGCCCCCGTTCACCATAGAGAATTGGGCCCAAAGTATTTTACACACATTGAAATGCTTTTTGTAATTCTGTTGCTTTATTTCTTGTTTTCTTTAGAGATCTTCAGGGAATCAATTGACTTCCATTACCATAATATACTTTCAGGGAAATTCCTATCTTTAAAGAAAAACAAATGCATTATTTATTTTAAAACTGAACATGATATTCAAATAATTTGTTCCTATTTGGCTGACATAGGAAGCATTATATATATAAAGTGTGTGTATGTACAGTCTGTATATATACAATGTGTTCATTGTATTCATGTGTATAAAGTGTGTATGTATGAACACGAGTCTTTCTGATTGTTCTTACAACTGCTTTAATATTCCTTTAATGCTGCTGCTTCACCTCTTCATCTTAGCTAGACATGTGTAGTATAGTCTAGCTATTTATTCTAATAAGCAATAGTAATAATTAATTGTTTAATACTCTACCTGTGCGTATCATAATCTAGGGTGGAGATATCCCCACATAATTTTGAATGAGTAACGAAAAACCAGGAAAAAAATACAAACCTCATTACATCCACAGTGCCTCTTTTAGAAAAAAAAGTTTCCAACTCGATGTCACCAACTAGATCCATCACTAATGACTCTCTGAATACAGGAGTTCCAGTCTTATATACTGTAATGAAGTTAGGGAATGGGACATAAATGCATGAATCACCCTCACGTGGCCCAAATTTGGCAGTCTCCAGGAAGATCAGAAAGGATTTCATGGTAGCTGTTTGGAGGGCCAGAAGCAGTCACAGAGCCCAGGTAAATACAGAGGTGCTAAGTGTAAATGCATAAATAAATGTAAATATAAATATGCTAAATGGGAATACTGTTATTGGTTCATGTCTTAAGTAAGTACAAACTGTCTTCTATAACTTGCCCTTGGTTTGTTCTCTTACATACATATATACAGACATACAGACATATATATATAAAATGTTTCCATCCTTCACATTAGAGTTTTCAGATTTTCTTGATGGTGATGCCCATTTTTCTTACCTCAGTGCCCAAAAATAATTACTTCATACCACTTTGCGTAAACAGACCTGAATTTATCCTTACAAATTATCATTTATACCAACAAATGAGCTTACTGAACATTTAGGTCTAGCACCCATTTTCCTGTGCTATGTTTTGCAGGCAGTTTAAGTCCACTTTTGGAAATACAGTGCTCTGCGATGATCAATTGCACAGAGCTATCAGCAAACCTGTTCTGTTCACTGTTACTATTTCACTGTCTAGCTTTCTCCCAGGGTGTTATTGCATATATGACCCTTTTCTTTACCTCACCTTCTTGGTATCAAAGTTAGGCTAGGTCAGCATACCACATTCAGAGCTTCGGTTAGCTTGTTCTTTTCCACCCTATTTTGTGTTCAGGGTGATTTTGGCCTTTTGTGTTCCTCCCTTTTGTTCACTCCTCTGTCTACAGTTCTATTGTCTGTGGTTGACAAATCTCTAAGGCAAATTTTCCTGATCTCATGATGCCGTTAAAGAAGAATGCCACTTTCTGGAAACTATTATATATCAATTGAATAGGACTGGTGAACGCAGTCAAAGGGAACATTACTTTTTTTTATGTTGCCACTCCATATTCCTGCTTGCTTTTTTCCTAGGTTAAATAAAATGCCAACATTCTATCAGCTTAGAGCCCAACAACAAAGAACTAGCTGGTGTAGTATTGTGTCCCTAATTGTATTTTTTATTTTTATTCAACATCAGCAATTCAGGCTCACAAGAGAGAGTTTTACCTTTTACCCTTTTCTCCAGTATGTTTTCAATTTTATCCATTCTGAAGAAATGCTCACTAAAGCACCTAGTCCCAGCCTAAATGGCTTTGTTCAGATGCTAGTCTCCATCCAACCAGCTTTACTTTTTATATGCAACAGTTCATTGAACAGAAAGAAAAAAAAAGATACAATATCCACAACACTCATTTTCTTGGTGTAAGTGTAAAGAGACAGCTCTTACCTCCAAGTAGTATACTTCATGTTATAAAGTCTGAATGTTACCTTGCACAACTTATCAGACCCTGGTAGTCATTAATTTTACGTGAATTTCTAAAACAAAATCTAACTCCAACTTAGAATACTTGGCAATGAGTCTATCTTAAGAAACAGAGCCTACTCACACTCTATCTGCTCTAAAAAAAGAAATAGCACATTAGTATTAAAAACATGGCTTAGCTTTTTAAATGTCATGAATAATACAAGAAAATCAAAGTAAAAATGTATAACAGACAGCCTTCTGCCTTTATCCATGTTCACTTGGAGTAGAAACCAAAATAGGCATTGAATTCTGTTCTTTTTAAAGATGTATTTGGTCATTTTAAGCAATATTTTTCATTTATTTTATTTTTGAGGTATTAGTTCTTGATCCAACAAGGTACTGAAGCAAAATGCTAAGGAGATAAGCAGTTCCATTGACTTGAGTGTTAACATTGATTTCACTGGGGTAGGCAGCATGCATAAATAAAGGTACCATCTAGTATTACCAAAGATGCAATATTTTAATATCAATAACATCACTCTAGAAGAAAGATTAAGATGTTTTAGATTAAATTAAATTAAGTTGCATTTCAGATAACGAAGTCCTTTTCCATGTTAAAACTTAGATTTAAAATTAAAAAAATATATATTGCACTGGAAAAATGCACAGAATTTGAAGCTGTCCCTACCTTCCAGTAACCACAAAAACATTTTTACGCTTGTTTGTAGGAAATGTCATTGGTTCAGTTTAATTCTCTCCTTAAAAAAAGGATTTATTCTGTATAACACCCACTTGAGACGATTTTACTTTCAGAAGATGTGCACATTGTTGTTCACAACCCTCCCCCCTCAGATGCATTTAACCTCCTACTTCAGAAGAGATTCTTTTGTAATATGAAGTCTGATTAGTTGTGACACAAACTATGTTATCTAGCTAATTAGGTGCCCTTGTGGGTTAGACCATGTTGGGAAGATGCTCTGACCATTAATGACAAGTATAAATGAGCAGAGGAACTCCATCTGATGGGTGAAATGGAGTCTCCTGTTGAAGCCTATTTTATGTATTGGAAAATATTAATAATATATCATTCTTATATAGCAGTTTATATTTTTCAAAGTGCTCTATAAACACTGACTATTACTCACAGTACCACTCTGAATAACATGTTATTAATAGGATAACACTTTTGTTGTTACTTTTTATTATTGCAGACTTAGTATTCTATTCTGCTCTTTTCTACTCCACTGCTAGGTCTACAGATTCCTAGCTCATCACTGTAGTATCTGAATGCTGCCAACGGCACATTAGTTAACATAAGTGTGACTAACATCTGTCATGTTTGTTTTCTCATTCTTTCTCCTGAACAAGAAGTGTGTGGCAGTATTTTTGCTATAGATTTTTTTTTTAATATATATGTTTGTGTCTGTGTATTTATGGTAGGAAAAGGCAAGGCTAATGAAATGTACTACACACTTGGAATAGAAGGTGTTGAGGTTTGTGATGGTTCTTGGTTGTTCTAGATAATTTTACAGTCCTCTGACCCAAACAAAGCTCTGCTTTTCACCCAAATAAGCTTTACCATACAGCACAAAATCCCATTGGGCCAAAGAAGCAAGGTTGTTTGTGGAGTCCACCTATTGGTTATAAATGTATGTTCTAAGAAATGACCTCGTTTGTGAGATTTGTATATTGTTACAGGGTTTGTAGAGTGTTGCATTTCCTACTGTAATAAAAGAAAAGATCTGTGAGATGTTACTAGGAACACAAGATTTGCCACCATGGGTCTGGTCAATGGTATTCCGCTCAAGAAGTGGTCATGGCCATATGTTTCAGGCCACTGTATCTGGGCTGTCATTTTCAGTGGGAATGATCAGTACCTCTGAAAATCATGTTACATTTGTTTATGGAGGTAGGTTCCCAGTTTGATGCACTTATAAAATGTAGCATAAAAATAAAAATCGGTCCTAAAACGTATCTGTAAGCCTTTAGTGCCTGAATGTTTGCAAAACATGAATACAAAAGTAGAATAAACACAGCTGAAGCAAATTCATTAAAATTTAATGCAAATATTTGTGGAGATTTTGTTTGCAGCTTTTTCACACTTTTAGTGCTAGGAATGGAACAAGGGTACCAAGATGAAGGAAATCAATGTAAGAGCCAAAAAACCAGAACTGCTGTTGAAAGAGATTGTTCCCCAAAGCTTTCAGTTCTTCACAGCAGCATAAATAGGGTGGGCAAGCTGGGCACCAGCTCTGGACAGTGATTCAGAGGGGGCACTAGTATGGCTCCCTCCCCGCAGGAGTCTTTGTCATGAAAAGTGCAGCTCAGTCATAGGAGCTAGGCAGTAGGGCTGTGTGTAATTTCACCGGCTGTTTCATTTTGACACTGTTTTGACTAATTTTGAGCTTGAAACAGCAAAATTGAAATGAAGTGAAGGACTTTGAAACAGCCTCGAAACGAAGGCAATCAAAATATTTCAAAAATTTCAAAATGTTTTGAGTTTCAAAGGTCAGCTTGGGCTTGCCTGCAGGGAAACAGAAAGTAAGGAGAGGGAGGGGGAAAGAAGGGAGAAGGACTGACAGTTACTGAGCAGCTCATGAGTGTTACACAACAAAGGCCACCACTACCATTGATTTGAATGATTTCCTACTTACTAGCCTAGCAAGTAGGATTCCACAATACCTTTTGCTTTCCTCTAGACTCTTTTATTTTATAATTGTATTCATTCATTTATTCTTTTCAATTTTATATTTATATTGGATATTACACTATAGAATTTATATAGGAAGGGAGATACATTTGTATTTTATTTCTATACATTTATACCTTGTGGCATATTACATACATTATATAATTTATATAGAAGCGCAGGTACAGTTATATAATTTTATGAAAAAAAGACACCACAAAACACACCATGAAATGTGGTGGAAAGGCAGCTGACGAGCCTTTAGAGAGGGGTGGAAGTTGGGGTAGAGGGAAAGGTGTAAGTTACCCCCTGCACAAACTGAGACACATCCTCTTTGCTACAATTAGCAGGGATGAGGCTTCCAGAAGCAGCAAGGAGAGGGGAGCAGTACCAGTGCCACTGCCTGTGCCCGAGACTGCACCCCCTCCAAGAGCACCAGTCATTCATAACGTCTCCCTGCACCACCATAACTACAAGCATCAGCATCAGCACCAGCACCAGCATGACAGTCACCTCCACCCCCATTTCATTTCCCATGCTGAGCCTTCCAGTGCCAGAGGAACAGCTGGATCTGGATCTGGATCTGAGTGCCCAAACAAGGGACATTCTGGGGAAGGAGGGGAAATCTGCTGAGTTTGTGCTCCATACCCCTCAAGTTTTCCCTAGAGCCCAGTCTCCTACCCCAGAAGGCACTTTAGAGGAAGCTGAAGTAGAGGTTGCAGAGGCAAGCATCTCAGCTGAGTCCACTTCTCCTGTTGCCGTGCCTCTGCCTGCTGAGGAGGATAAAATTGTAGCATTCACACATGCACCCACACCCCAGAAGTGAGCAAATAATGCGGTCTGGTAGATCATTCTGAGCTGGCAGATGATCCCATGTATGCTATCTGCCTGCACTGCCGAGCCAAAACCAGCTGGAGCAAGGGAACAAAACATATGAGCACCATGGAGATGCTGATGCATCTCCACAGGCACCACCCCCTGTCCTTGCTACTCCTCAGCCTGGCACCAGTGGGAATGTGCCCAAAGACAAGTCCCCTTCTCACTCCAAAGCCCCAGTTCCCCTAAAGCAGAGGCAGGCCACCCTGGTACCCCTGGGAAAAGGCAGACAGAAAGGGGGGCACATTGCAAGGGCGAGCAAGATCATCCAGATATTGGTGGATACTTGCTGTGGATAGCCAGCCCTTCTCCTTAGTTGAGTAGCCAGGGTTCAGGCGGCTCATGGCACTCATGGCCCCATCTTACCAAGTGCCCGTACATACCACCTTCAGCAGGATGGTAGTGCCTTCCCTGTGTGAGGTATGCAGGAAGTACTTGAGGGAGGAGCTGCACAAGGCAGGTCCACAGGTGGCCTGACACCTCACCTCAGACATCTGGAGCAGGTGGGGTGGCAATAACACCTACCCTCTCACAGGCCACTGGTGTGACCAGTCAGGCCATCGGTGGGCTCTCCTTCAAGCTAAGGTGATCCCACATAGCAATAAAGATCATGGGGCAATGAACCACTTGGTGCAGGGGTGGCTTATTTGGCAGGGCTAGCTCACCCATGGGTTCATGGTCACTGACAATGGGGCCAATATGGTCATGGTGATCCATGATGCCAACTTTGTTGGCGTCCACTGTGTGGCATACAAGTTCCACCTCATAGTCAGGGATGCCTTGGAGGGGGACAGGGCTGCTGGTGATGGCTCTAGCACCACCAGCAAGCTCATTTCCAAATGCAGGAAGGTGGCAGGATACTTCCATCCAAACATCAAGGAGAACAAGATGCTGTGGGACAAACAAGCATAGCTGAACATCCCACAACACAAAACCATGAAGAATGTGGAGACTTGGTGGAACACCACATACCTTATGCTCAAGAGGCTGGTGGCACCAGTCCCCACCATCAGGCAGGTAGCACTCAGACCTTGGTGGCTGCCTATCTTTTACCAGGGGGATCCTTGGTCCTGGCATTTCCTGGCAGGCAAGAAAGCCACTCAGTGAAAATGGAAATGGAGGTGTCAGATAAAAAGTGGTTTGTAAATTCCCTTTGAGGACCAGGCCTGAGAGATTGGAGACAGGTGGTGTTCTGTTATTCTCTTTGATAGATTTTTGGTGTGTGCTCATTCTACAGCACAGTTGTTGCTTGGTGCCTGATGGAGATATGCATTGTATTGTGCAGATATCTCCATACTGGAGATATTGTTGGCAGGTTTTGCATGTCTTGTCATGGCATAGCCTGGATCCATTCAATATGTTTTGGGCTGTAGGAAGGTGGCTTCTTGTGATGAGGTTAGTGAGGTTCAGTGCTTGTTTGAATTTACAAACCACTTTTCACATATGAGCTTTTGAACTTCACTTCATCAGCCTCGTAGGTAGTTGATACAGAAACTCATGGACTCAATATAGGTATCAGGATTCTGACACACTACAACCTGCCGGACATCTGACTCCCCAGGTACCTCTCCACTTTTACCTGCACTGCTGCACCCCTCTCTCCCCCACCCCAGCCTGTCCCTCACCCCGTGATCCCTCCATTTGCACAACACCAGTGTGGGCATGCCTTAACACACACACAGTGTCACCCATGTCACGAGTTTTCCTTGTCAGGAGTCTGAGGTGCAATTTCCCAGAAACTCCTGCACCTATCTCCTTGAAATCTGGCAGGCTCTATGGCCTCAGCAGGGCCTAGCATACCTAATGCTATACATTTGTTTCTTCATTTCACTGTGAAAAGGAACTTCAGCCTAAAACTGCAATAAATTAATCAGTGGTTTACAACTTAAGTTCATACCTTGAGGCTTACATGGATAAAATAGAATGTTGTGTTGTAAGGAAAAGGTGGACAAAGAGTAATTAAATAAAGCCTACAAAATGTGTTTAGGGACTCACTGAATGCTGTTCAGTGGTATTACTTGAAGGTCATATTTAGTCAGAATGAGAAATATGTGGAATGTAGGGATCTGGAAGGAATAATCCAGTTTTTCAAGGATATGTTCCTGAATGTTGCTGAATTCACTAAAAGAATAGAGAAACAATTTAGAAATTCCTCTAAAGTGAGTTCCCTAAGCTTGGGTCCATAGACCACATCCTGGAGATCCATGGAGAATTAGATGGACAGCTAGAGCTGTGTAACAAGGGACTTCTGCTCCTTTTACTAGAAAGGCCTGAGAAAGTGACAGACTCGAGACAAGGAAGAGCAGTAAGAAGTAGCAGGCCAGGTGGACTGGGTCCAGAGCTAATAAGACCAGCTACACCTGTCACTGGGTGCAGAAGACCCTGTCACATGGCTGAAAGGGGAGACTGGCCCAGTCTTTGCCCATGCAAGAAGTAGCCCCTGCCTGCAGCAAGGAGAGGAACTTGTGGGAGTGAGGGGCTGCTGGAAATGGACAAACAAGCCCTGCAGGAGAGCTCAGGAAGGAGGCCCCAACAGAGGTAGAGCCTATAGGCAACATTTACACTATTTGTGTTATGAAGCAGCTGGCTTGTGATTTTGTTCTGTTTGTACTGAAGGACTGGATTATGGCTACAGAGGCAGAAACGTTCCCCTGCTACTTGAGTCAGAAGCCAACCCTAAACTAAAGTGGTGCAGACTGGACTCAGTCTGACTCGACTCAGACTGAGACCCCAGCAGGGGCTGCTGCTAAGGCAGGACTGACACCTGGGAGCTGAGGTCTTAAACAGTAGACTAAGGCTGAGCGTGAGGCCCAAGAAAAAGGGGGCCCCTGCTATGGCAGCTACGGCTCTGAGAAATTCTCAGAAGCCTACAACAGTACTCCCTTTAAAAGGGAAGCACTCAGAGGGGAGTACAGGCCACAGGCAAGGCAACCAGTGAAGTTACTCCCTGCCCCAGAGACCATCTCCCTCTACAACAAACACAATAACATCAAAGGCATGGCAGGAGAGAGACTAGAGGTGAAGTGGGCTGAGGGTAGGGGACAGCCTGGTGTTGGGGTAGCAGCATCCCCAAGGGTACCACTAGCTAGCTCTCTTCCTTTTTTTCAAGATCAGGGGAAACCAAACAGACAGGAAGGAAAAGAAATGAGGAGCAAGAAGAGACACTATAGTTATTTACTAGGGCTGTGTGAAGCTTCAGTCCCTGATTCAATTTGGCAGAGATTTGGCCTGATTCTGTGGCCATATCTTCAAATCCAAATCGAATCAGAAGACCCTTTAATCTCTCCAAATCGAATTGGAACCTTCTGTATCGATTTGGAGAGATTCAGAAAGATTCGGCAATTCGGACATAGATGCAGCTTTAAATGTTTTTTCTACATACCTCAAGGTACCAGGCAGCCCATAAATGCTATGATGGTGGAGCAGATGGAGTGTCCCACAGGAGCACAGGGGCCTCCTCAGTGTGCTCAGCAGCAGACCTGGAAGTGAACCAGAAGCACTTCTGGTCCTTCTCTGGGTTCACTGGGGAGCATGCTGGGGGGCCTCCCTGTGACTCTCTAGCTCGGCAACTGGTGCATCCTGGGTCTGGGTGGGGGGCACCCAAGATCTCCCCACAGCTGATCACCGAGCCAGAGGGCGATGGGGCATGCTCCCTGGCAGACCTGGTACTTGGATTTGACGCCGAGCATGTGGGGGGCGGGGGAGGATGCCATGCTCCTGTGGGACACTCCACCTGCCCCAGCATCGCAGCATTTATGAGCCACACCTGGTACCTCGAGGTATGTAAAAAAAACATTTAAAGCTGTGTCTATGGCCAAATCGCTGATTCTCTAAATCAGCATCGAATCTTCAGATTCGGACGAATTGAATCAGGGACAGTGATCTGAATCAATGAATCGAATCACTGTCCCTGATTTGGGCTGAATTTGAATTGAATACAGCCCATTTTGCACACCCCTATTATTTACTTATATTACTGAAACACAGAAATAAGCATTTTTCAAATAGTTTCAGTGAATAATTTTTAGATGATGGGCTGCTTGGGAATTGTTCTCTTTGATTAGTTGCTATTAATTATTTTTGTAATTCAGTTGGTCACATGGTTTTGCATTTGCTCTCTGGATGTCTGGAACTTTTTCAACAAATAATGAATAACAACACAAAAAATATGGCTAGGAATTTTCTTCATTCATATTTGTATTTTGAAACTCTTGGGATTTGTAAATGTATTCAGGAATACTCATGCAACACCAGGCATCCATCACAGAAAACGAACATGGCACTTTTGTTCACTAAAATATTAAATAGTTCATTTTTATATTATCATTATTTGATCATTTCTAGCCTTAATTATGAGTTCAAATAGTACTATGGGCTTGATTTTGACCTTACACTTGCATGTGGATGCTATGCTATGTGTATAATTGTACTTAATGGAGGGAGTGATTTTTGCTCAGAACTGTTGCCCAACTGGAATAGTGGCATCTGTCAAATAGTCTGCTGAAAAAAATACACATGTGTTATGTACCTGTTTATCAAAGATGATACAAATGGGAGGTTTTAGCTTTCTGCACAAGTTATACATACAAACAAGACATCAGGAATAATATATCCCTTAAAGTCAGTCTCTTGAGTCTGACTGTCGGGGAAACTGAGAACTGGTATCCACATGGTACTGAACAAAGCAGTATTATACAGTTGCTAACAAAGGGGAAATACTGCCTTGGAATGAGAAAACAAGAAGCAACCTCGGTGACTATTGCAAGAAAGACACATGGGACATTTGTCATTCAGCAGCTAGGAAGTCTGCCTTTCCCTTGAATAGAAAACATTGGCTACTGATCATCTCTCCAATTTGAAACCACTAAGATTTTATCACAGACAAGTACCTTGCCTAATGTCTTTTTCCTTTAGAAAGTCAGCCATCCTAGAACAATAAATACCACAAGTATAAGATCACTTTAGACAAATGCTACCTTGAAGTGAACTAAAGTTTCTGCTCATTTTGGGAGAGTAGCCATGGTGCACTGTCCAGGTCATCTGGAGGAATTGAGGTGTCAATAAATTCTCCAGATAAGTAACAATGATTTCTAGTAGTGGTACCAGTCATGACTACTATGACTTTCTTTGCACTATTAAAGGTCATGCCAGATCAGGTACCATGCTGCATTGCATGGTGAACAGATTCAGTTAGTACAAGTTAAATATTTCTCAAATAGCACCTATCTGAGCTTTAAGAAACATGCAAATTACTTTAAATATTGTTACATTGTCTGCCTTCTGGAGTTGGCAGGACTGCAGAATTTGGAAAAGTCATTACAATGTTACAGCATAGTACTGCTTCAACAAAAAAACCCTAGCTTTATGCATTGAAAATAAAACTGAAAAAATGCATGAATACTGTGAGCAATTACAACACTAAGGTTTATTCAAGATAGCATATGATTTGAGATGCCACACAAAACTGACAGCTTTTCAATGAAGAGAAAGAAGCTTGAATTAATGAGTTATAAATGATAAGCAGAAGAGTTTACTGTTGTTTTAACATTTGAGTAACGTAACGTAAGAGTTTATAATAAGCTAAGAATAGGGTTACAAATTAACTATCATTACACTTAAGGGATGAATTTAAAAAGAAATTAGAAGGAGCTATTAATTATTTACTAGAGGTTAATTTGTGATATTTGTATATGAAGTCACAAAAGGAAGTGTCTTGGTTATAAATTATCATTATATGGGAATCCAATTACAGACTGTATTAAAAAGTCAGAAGTTAAGTAGTTTCAAATTATAACTCTTATTTTAGAATTACTTTTGGATAAACAATTCTTGATAATCATATAACTTTTGATACTGGAAAAAAATGAATGGGAAACCAATGAGTCTCTACAAAGGATACACATTGTACCACAATATTACAAGTCAGTTTATATAAGATGAATGCTTACCACTTCATTGTAAGGTTTGGATTTACTCTCATTTTGTCTTGATAAGTTTTAACCAAGTTCTAATTCAATTAATTTGTTTAAATGTTATAAACATAATTGTCTTTATTTTGATTTCTATAACTTCAATCCAATTTATTCTTTTGTAGTGTTAACAAAACATATAGGTTTATAAGAGTTTTTAAGTATGTAGTTTAGCAAAGTAACCACAAATTCAATACATTTGTGAAAAATAGCTTGAGCAGAACCTGAGTGGGCTGCTACACAGCATTGAGAATACTGCCAAATAGCTACCTATCCTGAGATAGATATGGAGTGAGCACGTGCCTGTTGCGGCATCTCAAGGCAGTTTGAGATGCAGCAAGAGGCATGCCATGAATGAAAAAAAATTCCCTATGCTACAAATATGCAGCATGGACTGTAAGTTTGATACTGGGAAATTCTGGTATCAAAACAAAATGGGCTGGAAAAAAGCGGTGCAAGGTACACTTCTGGAGTGTGATCCAAAGCAACTGGAGGCTGGGTCCTCCAAAGAGATGCTCTAGCACCCAGCCGGTGCGTCTCTATGCCTGCTGCATGCCCCTACTGCTCCAGCATGCTGCTTCGGTGTGCTGGAGGAAACAGAAGCGGGGCAAGGCTGGCAGGAGTGTCCCCAGTAACCCAGGCTCTGTCCCCGGTAAGCAGAGACATGGGGAGACCACTGCCAGGCTGCTGTAGTGGGTAGAGGGTGCAGGAGCCACTCTAGGTTGGGGCTGCTGCAGGAGTCTAGCTGGCACAAAGGGCTAGTGTCCCCAGATAGGAACTGGCTGGCCCTCAGAAGCTCCTGATGGCAAGGAGCCCTGAGCTGTTCACCTGGGCAGCTTTTTATATTACTGGGCCCAGCACAGGGGCTGGCCCCAGGCTCTAGCTCCACCATTTGAAGGCGTTTTCCCATATTTCTGCAATGTATGAGTAATGATCCTATGCAATTTCTGTATGATTTTTGTATCCAGCTTATCTGCCCCTTAAGATCCACAAGCTAATATCTGTACAGAGCCAATAGTGCATAAACATACTTCCTTGAAGATATGAATAACCTTATTCAGAGAGGTCACTCACTGCATCTAATACATTTCTTCATTCTCTCACCCTCCAATTCTCTATTTAAAGATCATTCACATTTGAAGTTAAGGTTTTACCTAAATAATATTCAGTCATATTCTAAAACAAGTACCTGGCTGAGGTCATCTGACTCAATGCTCTTTGCTGCCCAGGGCCAGGGCGTGGACTCGATGATCTACTGAGGTCCCTCCTGACCCTAACAGCTATGAAATCTATGAAACATGTGACTTCAACAAGTTATGCATGTCTTCCATTAAAAAAAATCTTCTTTGCTTTTTTTTCACTCTGCGTTGAAAGAAAATGTTGCTCTTTGTTCCACTCCTCAATTTTTGGCTTAGTGGACATATATTTCTGTTTCCTATATTATGCTGAGGTGACAGTGTAAGATCCAAAAATTACTCCTTGCTTTTTCAGGGCAAGCAATGTCTGAGGATGTTTATCAAGGAAATAAGACCTTTGTAAAGTAAGATCTGTTTCCCATATTTTCATAGATTTCATAGACATCAGGGCTGGAAGGGACCTCGGGAGATCATCGAGTCCAGCCCCCTGCCCAAAGGGCAGGAAGTCAGCTGGGGT
>NW_017728907.1:65341772-65414454 GCF_001723895.1 Crocodylus porosus | reverse complement strand
CAGCCTGAAACGGTCTAGCAGGAGTTTGTGCAATGTGGGCAATGGAGAAAAGGCAGCTAACACTAAAAGAAGCAACAAAGGAAAACGTTGAAAAATAAAGTGGGGAGATAAAAAAGAATCTGAAAAGAAAACCCCAGGAACACTGGGACGATCCATGAAACCAATGGCTTCCTGTTATTTAAGCAATAACAGAAACCCAGGTCTTTTTGAGAAACCAGCTTGTCTCCAAATCACCCGGTTGTCTGGTCAATGCACTTCTGTTTAAGCAGAATGGACTGTGCCTAATGAAATATATGCCCAGACATGAATCAAGAAGTTATTTTGGACGAGCAGGAGGTTCTGAGAAGCCAGTTTGTGGTTTTTGCCTCTGATTGAGACAGGTGCAGAACTCGGTGATATGCAGCACTTGACTGCTCTCTCTGAATGAATCCTGATTAACTGTTATTGTAACATAGGTCTCCACAAAGGGCGTGCAGAGGAATGACTGCTTCTCTCAGATGTAGAGTTCACCACATTCATCCGGGCCTTCATCATATACAGGCTGGGCCACTGCAATGCACCTCTGATTAGGCATCCTTTGAAACAGCCACGTGATTCAAGAGCTGCAGAATATTCATTTGCCCCTCTAACTTGGAAAAAGCAATATCAACTGATGCAGGTGGGACTGCAGCTGCTCTCACACTTATCTTCTCTAAAGCCTTTCCTAGAGAGGGAAGATGAATGACTTGCTGCCGATTTATCTTTGTGTGAACAATGAAAGAATTTGACTGCTGCATATTGAAGGGCAGGCATACCGTTGCACTCTCAAATAAAAGTTTTAACTACTTCCATCAGTAATGGGGCCAGCAGCTTTCCCCTGGCCTTACCAGATTCAAAGGTCCCAGTTATGGACATTCGTTTTGAATGCCAGAGCTTTGAAATTTCAGAGTCTGAAACTGCTCTGACATTATTACCACAATGAGAGTTCAATCCTCTTCCAACCTAGTCACTTTTAAAAGAACAAAGAAAAATGAAATTATAGAGGAATGGTAATCTTATTTCACTTAATGATCTCATATAATAGCTTGTTTGTGACAAATCTCATCTCTGCTTCTTGAATACTGTTCAGCTTCTAAACTGTAGGATCAGGATCAATTCTTGAAATAGGAAAGAACATGTTCTTGTTTGTTTCATCTGAATTTCTTTTTTAATGTGTCACTGCTGATGTAATATAGATCTAATTTGCAGCTCATTTAGTGGCTGTCTCAATAGGAAAACAATGCCTAGTGGGAGTGATGATTAAAAAGTAACAACAGAGATATGATGCACGGATAAATGAAACAAATTACAGAAAAGTTACTAATGACATGATCTCTTTCCACAGCAATTCATGTAGTTCTTCTTATGCAAAAATATATATCTTTATTTATCTTGAATGATAGCCATGCTACAAAGGAGCAGAAAGGAGGAAAGCAAGAAAGAATTCAGCAAACACCCCCACCTCCAATGTCATCAGATCATCAAGTGTAGAGGAGACAGTCATAAAAATGAATCGCATGGAGCATGCCTCTCAAGCTGTTAGCTGTTATTTATAAGGAATTAGAATGAGCTAGTTATTTCATATGTGCCAGAAAAATGGATTCCTCAGTATTGTGCTGAATTGCATTATGACTTACTCATTCGTGATTTCATAGCTGTCGTACTTATTGGAAAGTATATGTTTATGTTTTGTTTTAGCTGTTTAGCATTGAATTTTATTCTTTATTGAGGAGCAAATATTTTGTTGCAATATTCACTTCACATGACTCACTGGACCCATCCCAGAATGGACCAGATCCTGATGCCCTGCTCTGCTTTCTTGGCCTGCTAGAGCATAACACAACTCCCATCTGCTTTCATTCAATTTTAGTATCAGACTAGAGATGCTCCTGTGTGTACCAGAGCCAGAAGCAGCCACGCTGGAGCCCACCATATATCAGTATTTCCTACATCATGGATTCATGATTCAGTGACCCCCAGGGCCATTCTAGTCAATGTAACTTCATCAAATTCTCCAACAGCAGAGGCAGGTGTGGCCTATGGTCAGGCTGAGGACTATGTGCAGAACCATGTGTTAGAGCCACTGTTCCTGCTTCTCTAAAATTTTGCTCTATTTTTTAACCTCTCCCGTTTGTTGATTAAACATTTTCTATAGGGCATGTCTCATAATATCTAGGAAAATTTATTGGCTACATTAAAATACGCCCAGAGACAATTAAATATACAAAAGATACAATAAAATCTTTGAACTACTTCCTCTAAGGACCTGCACCAAAATATGCCTAGCAGAGCATGGGGAATTTGGCCCATTGTCTCTTAATTAACAGCATAATTTATTAATGTTTTCATTATGTTGCTTTTCTTGGCCTTCCTCTTAAGAATGAAGAATTCTTTGCCACAGTTACTTAACAAACAAGTACCAAAAGGGGTAAATTATTTGGAATAAAGTATATTTAAGTTTAGGGAATTAGATGGATAAAACGTTAAAATTCCATGGGAAGTGCAGTTGATAGTACTTCTGAAATTCAGACCTCTTTATTAAACCTGAATACATATTTGGGTTTTAGCTATATATGACCTGATGCTTCTTCAGGGGTGTGATTATGATACCTTTCTTCCTCCTGCAGTATAGCTATTTCTACACAAAGGTCTCCATGGACTTCAACAGTCCTAGTAGTAGAACAAGGCACTGCTGCTCTGTGTGAGAAGTTTGCCAACAATATTCAAAGGCAAAGTCCTGATTGGGTGGGATGAGTTTTTAGTACATAAACTAAAATATATAACAGGAGAACAAACAAACAACAATAATAAACCCATTCAATCATTTAAATCCAGTTATATTATATTGGATACTTGACATATCACTAAACCAACCATTAAACAAGGAAATATCTGCTCCCAGTAAAATCAACTGCAAAATGCCTATTAACACTGATGGAGCCAGAACATGGACCTCCATTTTTTAAAATTATCTATATACTTCTCTTTTTCTTAGTCTCCAGGGAACAGTTCTCAGCAATGCACATGAATAGGCTGTCACAGGCAATGCCAGTTTTAAAAGAAAAGGCGATAAGTTTGTAATCTCATTTTTCAACCCCCAGTTAGTATAATCAAAATTTGAAAAGGAAGAAAAAGGTTCCCTGTTTAAAGACCCACTACGTTTGAAGCTACTTGTGGGAGAAGTAGCTGCAGCATAGTACTAACAAGCAGATTTTAATAAAATAAAATCTTGCTCTATTTTTTAACTTATTCAGTTTGTTGATTAAGCTTATTTTATTTATAGACCAGGTCTCATAAATATCTAGGAATATTTACTGGGTACATTAAAATACACCCAGAGGCACTTAAATGTACAAAAGACATAATAAAATGTCCTCCAATGAAACCTCAAGATATAAAAAAAAAAAAACCTGAACACATCTTCTATAATAATTTCTTTCCAAGATGAAAACATCACCAAAGGACAATAGACTGGTTCTGTTTTGGCAAAAGTCAATAGAGTAGGTTGAAATAGATAATTTAATTATCTATTTTCAGGAAAATAATAAAGATGATTTTGTTTTTGTCAGTTCCCCAGGAATATTTTTCTTTTTTCCATTGCAAATGAAATTTTAACCAAAAATGCTCATCAAAAATTAAAATTCCAGCAAGTTATAGAGGGAATGTGAACTCCAGAAAACTCTTTATTATAAAGTCTTTGTATTACTTCCTCTCATTTAAACAAATAGGTCTTTAAGCAGAACTCAAAGTAATGTTACAGTACTGAATTTAGAGGAATGATTACAACACATGGGGTGCATCTACACATCTTATTAGTACACAGAAATACACTGTAGCTCATAGCCCTTCCAGCCCAGGGCTGCTCTGAGCCAGCTCAGTGTGTTACAGAGGGGACAGCTGGGGCACGAAGGTGCTCCAGTGCAGGGCTAGACAGCAGGCAGCCGCCACACTGAAGCACCCTTGTGCCCCAGCCAGCCAGGGCAACGCCTACATGTGTGCTGCTGCACATGAAAAAGCTCTGCAGCAGGATAGTACTATATCCAAGTACTATCCTGCTGTGGAGTTATTTAGTTTCCTGTGGCCTAATAGGGCCGCATGTATAGATGCAGACATTTACTGTGGAGCTAATTAGTCTACTAGTAAATGTCTCAGGTTGATATGCCCTTGGAGACATATCTGATCTTAATTTAGCCAGCTCATGTGGCAATGCCATAACACAGAGTTTTCCAACATTTTTAGTCTAAGTATCCCTGGTGGCTGAATGCCAAGTGTGTCTGTGTTTGTGTTTGTGTTGGGGGAGCACACAGCTAGATGCCAAGAGAGGAGGTGGGGATAGAGCACTGCCGCCTCCCAAGGGTAGGGTTGGGGTGGGGCAGGGAAGCTCACTGGACTGGGGTGAGGGCAGCAGTGCCCCTCTGTGGGGTGGGGAAGCTCAGCGGGTTGGTGTGCGGCAGTGGTGGCCGCTGTGTGTGAGCTTCCTTGCCCTGCAGAGGGGTGCTGTTGCCCTCACCCTGCCCCAGCCCTGCTGTTGGGAGGTAGCAGCACTCTGTTTCTGCCTGCCCATACACATATCCCCTAGGACCAGTCAAAGTACCCCCAAGAGTACGTGTACCCCTGGTTGACAACCCCTGCTATAACAGCACAAGCTATTAAAATCCACCCCAAATACAGGTTACTCATTTACTGAGTTGGCTAATCCATGCTGAAGTTCATGCTTCTGCTAGTTAGACTAAAGCTAGTTTAGCTTGTACTGCAGTCATGCCTCCAGTTACTGTGCAGATGTGCCCTACGAGTCCTTCCATGACTGCCACTGAAAACCCAGAATTTGGCAAAGACAATCAGTATCTCCAGGAGTAGGGCAACAGTGCAGTCTTATCTTCCCTTTGGCTCTCCACCACATATGTATTGAGCTCTCAGAGCTCACCGGCACTTCACTGCAGCTCCCACTAGGATTTCCACATGTTTGGGAGCTCTTGAGCTTACCAGTGGTTGGCATGGCCTCTGCCCAGAGATTTTGCTGTCAAGCAGCTCCAGAACTTGCTGTTCTTTGCTCTTCCCTTCCCTTTTCCCCTATCCTCTCTCACCACTGAATTCAGCAGCAAGGAAAAGGAGGAGCCAGAGACCTCTGCCTCTGCTTCTATAGCATCATGGAGAATGGCAGAAAAGTAGAGACTAAAGCGGCCTCCATAGGTCGTCTAATTCAATCCCTAATCAGAGGTAGGGTCATTCTTATCCAAGCCATCCTATGCAAGTCCATTGCCTAACCTCTTAACAAAACTACATGATCAACCATGGCAACACCAGATATAACCTGCCACAGGTAAATGCAGGGGAACCACAGCAGCCAACAGACTTTGGGGGCATGACTGACCACAAGATGAAGATGAGCCATCAATGCAATGCCACAGCTGGCAAGGCAAATAAAACCCTGGCTTGCATCTACTGATGCATCTCAGACAAGATCCAAGATGTCATTCTCCCATTTTACTCAGTTTTGGTGAGGCCGCAGCTGGAGTACCGCATCCAATTCTGGGCTCCACACTTTAAGGATGTGGAGCAGCTTGAGAGAGTCCAAAGGAGAGCCACAGGCATGATCAGAGGTCAAGAAAGCAAGCCGTATCAGGAGAGGCTGAGAGGCATGGGACTTTTCATCTTGGAAAAGCATAGGCTCAGTGGGGACTTGGTGGCAGCCTGTACAACCAATTAGGGGTGTACATCAGGATCTGGGAGAACATCTGTTCACCAGGGCTCCCCTAAGGAAGACAAGGTCCAACGGACACAAACTGCTGGAAGACGGTTTTAGACTGGACATAAGGAAAAACTTTACCATCTGAGTTTCCAGAGCCTGGAACGGATTCCCACAGAAGTGATGCAAGCACCTACTCTGGACACGTTCAAGTTGCATTTAGATGCTTATCTTGCTGGGGTGATCTGACCCCAGCTGACTTCCTGCCCTTTGTGCAGGGACCCAATTATCTCGCAAGGTCCCTACCAGCCATAATGTCTATGAAATCTATGAAAAACCCCTGCTGCTGTAAAAGTTGTTAATATATGCTCAAGAGAACTCAGGAAGAGGGGCATATCCTTCCCCTACAGAGGATAGCAACCCCTCTCCACAAGTCCATACCATTCAGACCACGGAGTAAAATTCCTTCCTGACCCTCAGCTCTGGAGGCGCTGGGGCACTGCTGCTCCTCCTGTCTCTTCTTTTTCCTTCCGTTGCATTCAGCAGTGAGGAAGGAGGGAGAGAGCAAATAGCAGCAGGCTCTGGAGCTACTTGACAACAGAGGCTCTGGGCAGACCCTGTGTTCATGAGCTCAGAGCTCACAGAAGTACCTGCTGAGAGCTCACTGGCATCCACAGTCACATCAGGACACTGCAGCCACATCCCCTTCAACTGCGTGGCCCATGCACGATGAGTTCTCGTTACCACAAAAGCAGGTGTGGCTACAGCCCTATCCCTGCAATCCTGGATCTCCCCTTGTGTATCTTTTCCCATGGTCATTGCCCAACTCCGGGTTTTCAGTAGCAGTCACTTCAGTTGTATATATATTTGGTTTTGGTACCTCTGAAAACATTTCGTAGTAATAATTGCACGTGCTTATTTAGAATGCAACTACGTGTAGCCCAATAGGGTTAAGTCTATCTTTGAAATAAAATATATTAAATTTGATTTTAAAGATAAAGTATATCCTTAAAATAAAAGAATTCACCCACTCTTCTCACTCCTGAATTTTGTAGAGAAATTCCATTCAGGTTCCTGTTAAGCCTGATGGCAGAGATCACAGAATACAGGCTGGGAAATCAGAAGAGTAAACAAGATGACCAAATTTTGACTGTTTGAGTAACTATAACCCTGGAGCCAAAAAGGGGGGAAAAAAAGAAAAAGGAAGAAAGAAGAAGCCCTTCAAACAAATGCTTTTCCTATTACAGAAACTACTGCGAGCCTGTAGAGAAAAGAAAAAGTGGTTTCCCTAGGAACAAGGAACTATGTGAAAGCTTGCAGAGCAGTTCCTCCTCCCCCCTTGCAGCTCTGTATTCCTTTCAGTTTAGCAACTTGCACGGAGAATCAGACAGCGCGTGTTGTCTAGTTCAAAGTTGTCAGGTGAACTGAAACAGGGAGAGAATGGTGTATGTGCCAGCACTGAACACCTTGTGCACATACTGGCCTTAGCAGCCTTGTTTGACTCTGTCTAAATTAATTTTGAAATCTTCAACATAAGTATTGTTAAAATTGCTGTCTTCTCTATTTCTTTTGTTTACAGCAATATGAGTGTCAAAGGGAGGTAGGAAATGCGCTGTGCTAACTGTTACTCCCTGTCCAAAATAGTTCCCAATATTCAGCAATGCAGTTGCTCACAGTATTTTCTGTCTGTCTGTCTCTCTCTTGCCTCTCTCTCTCTTTTCCCCTTGTATCAGCTGGTGAGGCCACAGTCAAGTGATCCCACTGGGACTCAAATGACCAGAGGCAAGTGGTCAGTCACGGATTAGGGTAAATGGTAGCTGAGTGGCAAATAGTTTAATTATATTAAAGGTAAGTCTGAATTATCTTTTACTTTGTCTGACTCCTGCCATTATGAAGAGGAATTGTTTCTGATGGGTGTCCTCCCTGAAGCCATCATAAAGAATTATGTATCTCACGTCACAAAGCTATCCCAGCCAAGAACATTTTCAATGAACATAGTCAGGCATTATTTATCATTCTATTTCATGTAATTCTGAAGTAGCTGCTGTTCTCATCAGGGACCAGATTTTCAACCCTCCCTTTTGCAGTTGTGGGTTGACTGTCTGCAGGGTTTGTGTTCCTATGTTATACCCTCGAAAAATGACTTGTGCAGTCATTTTTGCATTTATACCTCAACTGCAGTGTACACCAGATAACTTGAGTTTCTCATTTCATGACTTGCACCTAAAGTTAAGTAACCAAAAGTACTAATATGTCTATTAGCACCCACAATTCATGATTTGAAGGCAAATTTTTATATCTAGAAGACCTGAAAATTTTTCATATTTTTTAAAATTGAAAACTAAGGCATTCAGATTTTGAAAACAGAAGCCCTGATCATGTTCCTCAAATGCAGGATGTCAGAAGCAAGTCTACACCATCAAGGGATCATGTTAGGGAGTGCCCCAGTGAATCACTGTTCTGTACATACATTACATAATTAAATGGATCTAATATACCCAATTTAGGGTGGTGCTGGGTGTCTACCAATAAGCATGCCCAAGACAGCAAGCTCACTGGAGTATGCCTGCAGCAGCATAAGAAGGTGGCTGAGCACCTGGGGCAGCTGCTGCATGCACAGACGGTGGCAACGTCTGGTTGTTGCTGCTGCCACGATCACAATCACTTGGCTGTGGCAAAACCCGTTTCCCCCCTCCGCTCTTGTGGGCACTTGGGGTGGGCGCTTCTGTTGCCCTGCCCTAGTTATGCCACCATATGCCTGGCACCACACTAAACTGTGAGCTGCAGCTGAAGCACAATTGGTGACAGCAGAACAATGTGGGCATGATACTCAGACCCAACAACGCAGCTGGCACTTGCCTGATGTGTTCTACAGGGCAACTCCAGGAGTAGGATTTTTAGGCACAGTTAGTATTGGCCTAATATTTCTTTCACTGATATCATCTGCTCTGCACTGTCAGCTATCTTGTCTAGCTGTACAATGCCATTGCTCTGTTTATGGATAGAGTAATGTAAATAAAGAATCAAACTCTCACAGCTTGAACGTTCTCTAACAAAATCTTTCAAAATAGACTTTTAAATAGTATCTTAACACAGTGACTCTCAACCAGGGTGCCATGGCACCCTGGGGTGCCTTGGGATCCTTTCAGACATGCTTTTGGGTGCTCTGCAATATTAGCACTGTTAGATGTGCAAAGACTAAGCCCAGAGATTTCAAATGGGAATTCACAGCTAACTCCCCGTATGGCATGCCTTTAGATTATATGCATTTTAAAATCTAACTTCCTTGCTTTTTTCACTTTCTGTAGCACCCTTACTTTCAGTTAGCATAGGGTTTTTTTCTGAGAATATCAGAGGTATTTCCCTTAAGGGTAGCACAATGACAATGAGCTTTAATCTGACAGATTCTAAAGCCACAAGGGAAATGGTTAACAGCAGGCTGAGGTGTGTACACACATACACTCGCGCACACCCCCACTTTAGAAACACAGGCAGCCTGGAGGCTATTTAAGAAAGCTGCATTAGGAGTGCAGATGGTTTATATATACTGAATTTATTAATAATTTTTGAGGAGGAAGTGGATTGTGAGTAGGTGATAGTCTCTGATGAAATTCAGTTGCTTTGTTTAATAGAGTCTGTGAAGAACAGGTGAGACATTCTAGAGGTATTCAAACTCGTCGAGAGAGATCAAGAATTAAATGGAAATGAGTTGATGATGTGTTGCATAAATGCCCTTCAAATGCCTCAGAGAAACAAGGGCTTCTTGTTCCCTAGAGTAGGGAGATGTTGGGAACTAAGGGCAGGAAGAGGGACAGGCCAAAGTCCATGGCACTCCAGCTACCTTATTTTATTACATACAATGCACCCCAGAATAAGGTACATACCTTGCTTTGAAAGGCAGAATGAAGAAAAAGGATCTTCCTTTGTAGGTAACAAGTGAATAGCAGCAGTTAAGGAGTCAAGCCTCCTTGCTATTCTTCTCCCCGGCTATGCCTACATGAGACACTAACTCTGTGGTAGCCTGAGACTACTGATCAGCAGCGTCGCGTGACAACAATGCTACTGCACAGTAGTCTCACGCTACTGCGGCGTCAACATCACAAGAAAGCTGTGTGTTGGTGCTACAGGCATAGCGGTATTAAATGACTGTGCAGTAACGACTGCACAGTCAGTGTCTTGTGCAGATGCAGCCCCTGTGGATCAAGCACAGGCCGTTCTTTCTCTTTTGCCTGATAAATGGCATAACTGGCTTGTACTGTATTTCCCTTATATTTAATACACACTCAGGTTTCCAGCACCTGGTTTTTTTTTGTGGGGGGGAGGACTCTTTCCTTTCCACAGGAAACTAGGGGTGGGCAAGAGGGGCACCCACCCCAGGTGCCAAGTTATGAGGGGCGCTGGAATTGCCCTTCTCAGACCATCTTCACAAAGACCATCCCCAGCAAGAAGAGCAGCCCCACAGCTTACCCATGCTCAGAGCTCCAAAACAGTTCCCGGCTGCTGCTGCTTCTTTAAAAGCAAGAGCCTGGGTGGGGAGAACATGTGGCAGCACTGGTGGTAGCAACAGTGGTGACAGCTGTAGTTGTAGCAGCTCAGCCAGGGATTATTTAAGAGTTCCTGGCATGGGTAAGACTGCTATGCAGCCCTCCCCATCACTCCACTCTCGAAAACGCCCACCCGACCCGTGCTCTTGGAACTCCACCTCCCCTGCCTCTACTTTTGGAACCAGTGCACCCCCTCCCCCGTGCTACTGCACCACATGGGCACCCCCTGCCCTGTCCTGCCCCCCCACAGAGTTTGCCCAGGGTGCCAGCTCTGCTTGTTATGCATCTGCAGTTTGGCATCAGGAATCCTTTTCATCTGTAGTTCATTATTATAGCAGGAAAATAAAATAAGTAAACATAATGTGAAAGTGATACATATTTCCAAAACTGGGGCTTATCCTAGCTCTAAAAGTGTGGTAGCTCTTCTTCCTTAAAGTATTTTCATTCCTCTGTATTTAAAGCAGCTAATTCATTCTTGTAACCAATATCTTGAACCTTTTTGTAATTGGTAAAAGAAAACTAAACTGAATTTCACCACTTGTTTCCTATTCTGGGACACCTGCTTCATGCAACAGGTTCAGTGTCATAGTAGCTCACCTAGTTAAATAGTTAGTTATGTTTGCTAGCTGTTAAATTGAGGTCATTTAGTATCAGGACAGTAAATAAATCTTATGGTTCAAGCCCAGATATGATAGTTTCTAGGAGCTGGGAATACTTCTCAATTTCCTTTTACTTTTTAAAATAATACAGTATTTTTTATTCTCTACAGTAATGATCTAAAATATTTCTCTTACTTTATGATGAGCTGTATTTGTTTGGACCATTATCATAGATGGTAATGATGCTCTTATAAAGATGTATTGCACTGCATGGCTAGAAGGTTAATCTAGGTTTTAGTACTTCATTCTGAAGTATCAGATATCACTTACAGGAATAGAAACAGGTAGGAGTAATTGCTAAAAAGAATATACCAAATTCTGTGAAACACTACACTGTCAGGTCTGAGCTTTACAACTGATTGTCTATCTGCTTGGATGACCTAATTTAAATGATGCTCTAATATGGTAAATTTAATTTTTGCATTACAATTTTTCTCTCAATTTAACCTCTCAAATAGAGGGCAGAAATCAAATTTCTCTTTGGATTATTAGCCATTTAATATTTTGTTTTAGAAAATTATATGCAATGCTATGATCTTTCAGCCAAAACTCACTCAAAGGCAGAACTTCGAACTGTCATTGTCCCGAGGGTATTCCATTTCATAAGTCCATTCACTAAAGATAGATTTGGCTACGTAGCCACATTAAGAATGTAGTACTGACCGTAAATCTGGTGTTTTGTAGGTCAGTCAGCATTACAGTGCCACAATATTTATTTAGTATCCTTTATCTATTATAAAACAGGAGAAGTGCCAAGATTCCTTCACATTTTCTACACTATCTGAGATTCAAACTGACATTGGGACAGATTTCTAATGCCTCCTCTGTCTTTCCTTGACACAACAGTTTTCTTCTGTTTTCAGCAACCATAATAGTGTCTGAATCTTAAAGAATCATGTACTTCCTAATGGTGCCATTAAAAGTACAGTATACACTGAATGTTACATTGCTTTATTTGATGGTTATCTTTTCCCACTATTTATATTTCAATGAACTGTGAGAATGGAGAACATAAGAGAGACACTCAGTACACGTTATTGTAAATATATAAGGCATTAAAGTGTGTTTCAGTTTGGAGACTGAGATTCTGATCGTGAGCTTTTGGTTTGTTGCTTGATCATGCCTCTGACAAAGCAACTTAATGAGAGAGATTTAATGTTCTATGAAAAGCTAATGAGATCTAAGCAAGCAAAGGATCAAATCTTCCCCTGCTGGAATTCTGTGTAAGCTTCTTTTGCTTCAGTGGAACCAGCCAGGAATCATGCAAGAAGATCTTATGAAGTCAAAGAATAACTAGGCAGTAGGGGTGTACGAAGTGGGCCCTATTCAATTTGGATTCGGATTCAACCCAAATCAGGGACAGTGATTCAATTCGTTGATTCAGATCACTGCCCCGATTCGATTCGGCCGAATCTGAAGAGTTGATGCTGATTCAGAGAATCAGTGATTCGGACATAGACACAGCGTTAAAAGCTTTTTCTACATAGCTCGAGGTAGCAGGTGTGGCTTGTGAGTGCTGTGGATGAAGCGTCCCCAGCAGGAGCATGGGGGGCCCTCCACATGCTTGGCAGCAAACCTGGAAGTGGACCGGAAGTACTTCCAGTATGCTTCCAGGTCTGCTGGGGAGCATGCTGTGGGTCCCCCCCACGCCCCAAGAAAATGTCTGCAGGGGGACTCCAGGTGCCCCCCCCCCAGACACAGGAGGCACCAATCACCGAGCCAGGGTGAGGTGGGGGGGGACCCATGTGCTTACAGGTGGACCCAGAAGTGGACCGGAAGTGCTTCTGGCTACTTCTGGGCCTGCTGCCGAGTGCACTGGGGACCCCCTGTGCTTCTGTGAGCTGCTCCGTGCCCCCCAGCATTGCAGCACTCATGAGGTCTTGCTACCTAGAGGTATGTAGAAAAAACATTTAAAGCTGTGTCTATGTCTGAATCTCTGAATCTTTCTGAATATCTCCAAATCGATTCAGAGGGTTCCAATTTGATTCGGAGAAATTAAAGGGTCCTTTGATTTGATTTGGATTTGGAAATTCAGCCACTGAATTGGGATGAATCTCTGCCAAATCAAATCAGGGACCAAAGTTTTGCACAGCCCTACTGGGTACATTACCAGCTCCATTAAATCCCAGGAATTTATACTGACTTTAAGGGCACTTCCCTGATTTATGTCAGCAGCTGATCATCTGGCCCTCTATTCAAACACATGCAGAATCTTGAAGAATATGTGAGTAGATCTTATTCCTGGGAGTAATACCATTGATTTGATTGAATAAGACTGTATAAGATATTACTTTATCAATACTCATGCCTCTAACGGAGAGGCAAGGTAGCTTAGGAGACTTTAGGATACTAAACATAACAATGTTCTCTACATTAACAGTATTTATAATACAAGACTATTTAAGGTCAAAGATTTAACCTATTTTAAATAATTTGAACATGTAACTTTGTCCTTGTTTAAGAAACCGTTGATGCTTTTTCTTTGAGCCTCTATTGTCTTCAGAAACTTCTACATGCCTACATCAACATATTTTTAGTAATGGGATGCTTAGGTGCCCCAATTCACTGCTTCATGAAATTGACTTTATGCCAGTGAAATTCCACTGAAGGCAATGCAATTGATTCAAGATTTAGACAGCATTTTGCTAGCTCATGACACACAGGAGTTAATGGACCAAATTTATCCCTTATGTGACTTCACTGATTTTCACTACAGTTGACTTTGGCCCAACAAATATAACTTGTATTACTGCTAATTGGAGTTGCCATAGAAACTGGTAGAAGGAAAGTACCTTTTATTTCTTAGTAAGCTAGTTTCTCCTTAGTTGAGTAACAGATACAGGTTAATCTTACATTTACACCCAGTAAAATAAAAAAGCAACCTATTTTAAACTTGGAAAACATGTATTTTTACATGATGTGAATTACCCTTTAAACTCCCTGTCACAAATTATCTCTGGACCTAATATCAATCTAAAATATTTATAAGAACATCCACATCTATTTTGAATTAAAAAAAAAAATCCATACAGGCAATTTAAATCTTCAGGCTTCAAAATGTATTTAACCATTACTTGATGATGGCATCCCTAAGCTCAGACTGTTATATAACAACCCAGGAAGGGGTGTGTACACTTTCCTATTAAGCATCTAGAATTAAACATTTTACAAAACAGAACAGTGGACTAACTGGATCAGCATGGACAGCCTGTGTTCGTATGCAGCCTGGAATGTTATGGACCTTGTTTATTAAAAATGACATTATTCATAGAAATATGAATTATTCCTTTTCTTCTTCAAGCAGATAGTATGTGCTCCAGCTCTGCTCTGGTTTCCAGTAGCTCTGGGAGCAATTCAAGATCCTAGTTTTGACCTGTAAAAATCCTATATGGCCTGGGCCTATGTATCTGAGGGGCTGCTTCCTTGCTTACGTTCTGCCACAATCTCTAAGGTCAGCACAGAGGGGCATACCATGTGTATGCCAAATCTACAAGGTGAAAATATATGGAAGATCTTTCTTGGTTGTCATTTCCTAGCTTTGGAACTCCCTCTCTTGAAAGGCCTATTTGAGCCCAAGCTTGGACATCTTGCAGAAGCATTGTAAGATCTTCTTATTTGGGCAGACTTTTGGCAAGTGGGGGTTAAATATTGGGGTATTGTTTGATACATTGTTTTATTATTTATTATTTTATTTTTATATTTTATCTGTTTTTGACCTAGCTTCTTTTGATTGTAGCTAGCTACCCTGAGCCCTTTTAGTAGGCAGAGAGCGGGGGGGGGGAGGGAATGAAATTTAAATATAAATCAAATAAATAAACAAACAAATTATTTTAAATTCCTCAAAATGATTTTATGCTATTATGAGAATGCTAAAGATATATAATAAAGATTATATTGAATTTGGTCCTAGAATTTGAAAAAGTAATTATTTAATTTTTTTACAAAAAAAATCCTCTTTTGTCAATTAACATGCTTTATAACGAACTGGATGCACATTTGAAAAAAATGTATTTTAACTTAGGTTAATTAATTTGAAGATGGAATTAATATACAAAGAGAATACAATATCTGAAAGGACTAGTTACTACCATTCAGCCTTTCTCTCCCTCTCTCTCATTCTCAGTATATACCAGAATTTATACAACTGGCTACTGAGCACCACTGGTGAGCAATTTATTATCCTTAACTTTCACTATTTTGAATTAGAGCTGGGGGCTTGTTGCTTTATAGCACGTGCTCAGTACTTGGCAAAAATGTGCCTTTGAAAACTGTCATAAGTTCCAGGTTAGTTAATGCTGCCCTTGTAATCATTGTTTTGAAAACTAAAATTAAGATTTTGAACATTTTTAGAGATCATTTCCATATGTCATAAAATTTAGAAATAAGTGATTATTTACTTAAAACCATTCATTAGGTATTTCAATTAAACAAATAAGTATTATGCAAAAACTTAAGGAAAAAGCAACAACTTGCAAGTGTTCCTTGAACACCTAAGTTGTCTGATGCTAATCAGTGCTGACACATTTTGTTGAATCTTGTTGTTCAACATGTTATATCCTAAAGGCTAAATAGTACATAGCTAATACAGTGAAATAGAGAAATGTGTTTAGTAGGAACCTTTACTTTAACAGGTAAATGGATACGTAATAGTTGCAGATTCTGGACATGTGTGATACTGCACTACCACATCTCAAATTTAAATGGTACAATGGAGAGAAGCAGAAAAACATGAAGTCTTGCATTTCACGGAAAGCTCACCAAACTGTGCCCATTGCTTTCATGGCATATACTGCAAGAAGCTCCCTTCTGGCTGGAGCTCAAATAAATGAACCTGAAAGAGACAGGTCCTCATCTGGTTTAAGCCGGCCTGGCTTCACTGACTTTACGTTTTGGATGCTGTGTTGAAGAATACCTTCCTCCAAGATTTTTGTGGAGAAAAGTAGATTCCATATTGTTGAAGCATTTCAGTACTTTAACATATAGCATGAATGTTGTATTTTTAAATTTTCCATGAAATGCAGTGAATCCCTCAGCCCTACCTCAAGAGGCGCTGCAGAGCTGCAGGCTGCAGAAGTCCTCTGAGGCAGGTGTCATGAACTGGCCGGGACCTCCAAGCCGAGGAGCACTGGGATGCCTGGCTCTGAGGTGCCTTCCAGGTTGTCCTAGAGCCCAGACCGTGAAACAGAGAGTCTGGGCTGCCTGAGAGCAAGCCCCTTGAAGGGCCAGGCCCATAAACTGGGAGAAGATTAGCTGGGTTTAGAAACCTGTCTGGATTCTGCTGTGATTACTTAAAAATTGAACCAACTCTGTGAACACTTTGGGTGTGGACAGCTATCTTGGGAGAGGGCCATGTATCTGCTCATTACTAATGAGTCTATTTAGTACAGAGTGAAATCAATGGTATGCAACTCTCTGATAATACTGCCATGTATCTGGAGCTGTAGCTTTCAATCAATTTACAAAATCCAACAACAATATTTTCTTTTTTAATTCTGTTCCAATCTTTTGACTAGTTGAAACATCTACCTTGACTTGCTTCTTTTTTGTCTTGTATTATATTTTATTTATTTATTTATTTATTTTTGCTGTCTTGGGGTTGCTCAGGGAGGGATTATGTTACAGAGTGCCGGGTTAGGCAGGTCTGGTTGAGGTAGCTTGGTTTTGGGGTTCTCAGTGCACTATTTCTAGAATCTGGTTGTCAGAGGCAACGAGTACCTGCAAATATAACTGAAAACAGACACGGCTCTGGGTTCCCATGATCTCTGAAAATTAGGCCTGAGGGGCCTCAGGTTGGGACACCTAAACTTGAAGAAGGCAAAATACAATAACACCTTCAAAATTGGGACCTAAGTGACTTGTTTGTGGTTATAGAAAACAAATCTATGGCATAACTGGTATTAGAACAGAGTTGATTTAACTTCCAGTTCAATGGTTTGTAGGCCTCCTGAGTAAGGGTGCTTTCACAACCTACCTTTTCTTTTCATATAATGGAGCAGAAATAGGAACTGCTGAATTTTGTATTATTGCTTAAAAGTTGGTATCTTGGGCCCAAATCTGCTTATAGTTGCCTTGGTGTGAATACAGAGTAATACATTCATTCTATGAATTTATTCTAGATTTCCATCCTTGTAACCATTGTGCAACATTTGGACCTCAAGTTCAGCAGTTAGAATTATTTGGTAGGCTGTGGTAATAACAAGATTTTTGGCATAAAGGTATGAATACACACATTGTTCGCCTCCTGCAGAATGTCTGTACTATCTAGACTGTTGTTAAATGGAGGATTTTCATCAACATTATAGTCACTTTTTTGCTAAGTAACAGCATGAACTGCATAGAACTGTATTAACATTATAGTAACCCTATTAAGGTATACAAGACAAATATTTAAACAGAGCATTAAAATACAAATAGTGTACTCCCACTACAGGGTTATTGTGAAAAAGTGATATGTCTACTTTTACTGCTGAAGCAGAAGTGGAAAAGATGTGATTGCAATATTTGTAAATTCTGCAGTGTTGTGTGAAATGTTTTGCAAGGCAGTGGAATGTTTAAGACTTTAATGTATTGTTTTCTTTACAATTTAGATAACAATTATTTCTTGTGGAACAAATACATAATATTCTATCCTACTCCTGAATCTCAACTTTTGAACTTCAAAAAAAGCACATTGGTTATTTACTTAATTTATTACCTTGGAAATCCTCAATGTAGTGATATTTCTTGATAAGCTTAAATAGCTTGCAGTATAGAGACATTTTGTATTTACAAATTCTTTTTCTTAGTATGATTTCAGTAAGTATATACAATAAATCTGACTTAAATGTGACAGGAAATAAGAGAATTCTATATTAATGCTTTATAATGGGTTTATAGTTAAATAAATTTTATGAAAGCATAGGTGTCTCATTGTTACCAAGCTAGTTTCCCCATAGCAATATTTTCACATGATTAAGTTAGAGATCAGATAACCTTCTTATGCAGTATATACCCAATAGCAATTTAAAAATTCAATATCAGTTGTATTATTCTAAAGACTCATTCCATTTTCAATGCAAAACGAGTACAAAATAGATAAACTAAATATAAAATGTAAAACATGGAAAAATTTATCACTTGCAAACATAAAAGAAAAAAGGGTAAAAAAGAGAACAAAAGCAAACCAAGTCTATAAAAGAATATAGGAAAATAGATAAATCTGCAGCATTACATTTTCTATATGCAGTTTAGCTAGGTTTTTATTAAGGTGCATACACTTTAGTGCGGAAGTGTGAGTTGTATAATCATCTTCATAATACACTTTGCTACTGCAGGCTACATATCAAATTAATTTATGTCCTGCTGAAAATTTTCACCTCCACTTGATACAAAAGAAAAGGGTGTGTTAGTCCAACCAATGAATCAACCTATGAACCAGTTATCATGATTCTTGTCCAAAAGAGTGAGTAAATGTGTTCAGCAGCTGAATACTGGTATATTAGAAAACAGAAGAATAACTGATAAAGTTAAGAATGCAGAGTCATGATAGATGTTCATATTGATGCAACTGCAAACCATTCAGAATGTCAGTTTCTGTGAATTGACAGAGCTGACAAAGAGCTGTAGCATAAAGCTCATGTTTATCATGTTGGACAGGAGCCAAAAATATTTTATTATGGTAGAGATCAGTTCAATCAAAAAAGAATTACATGGACACTCAGTGATTTCCCTTAGTACTTGCCATATATGCAGGGGTTTGCTGGTAACTGATGTACCTAGATCAATTTCCTTGTGTTATGTATTTCACATATCAACACAAAAGTTGCATCACGACTGTATGCAAATATTAACTGGGACCTACTAATCACCTCTTCATGTTCCAGGGGACTGGCATTTCACAGCTGGACCATGTAATCTCTCTACTACATTATAAAATAGTTCCTAGTTTATCAGCTTTATACAACAGAAATAAAATGGTAGGGAAAAGACAGATATTTGAAATACCAGCTATTTCCCACATTTCTCACGCAACTAACTATTCCTCCTCCTCCTCTTCTTTTCCCAACACAGTCTTTCCCATCTTCCTCCCCAAGCCTCCCCTCTTTCTAACAGTAGTGACTGAGGGTCCTAACTCATCCCTTCTCAGTCAGTTAGAATAGAGGGGAGTCAGAAAACATCCTGGCTTAGATTTTAGATGCCCCTTTGAAAAATGCTTTTCTAAATTGACACATGTGGTTCATGATTTCATCCCTTTCAGCCTGCCCCAACTGGCTGATTCCAGCATGTTGACTGGTATGTACAATTCTGAGCGGGCTGTACACAGTCAACGCTGAGTAACTTCAGAGGGAATGCTGGATTCCTGTGCCTCCTACAGGGACAAATGTTTCTGAGGCAGAACTTACCTCATTTTACTAAAGATGTGAATCAGAAAACAGGGTGAAGGTGGGAGAAGAGAACCCAGCATACCTAGTCATCACACAACTTCACTTCTGAACCAGCTGCTCTAGCAAATTATGGATTGAAATAGTGATATGAATAGTCTCTCTCTGGGGGAGATTGGGACGCTAGCTCCCTTTAAGCACAGCTTCTGTATTTCCTTAGCTGCTTCAATGGCTTTCCTTGTTTCACTTATATTTTAATCTGTTATGCTGTCAGTATCAGCAGCATTCAGAAAACTCCTCTTTTTGGCTTTTGCCTTTGTACACTAAACAGCATGGTGGGACTTAAATGATATGGAATACTTTGGATGAATACTTCCCTCCAGGGTGAGTTCCACCCTTTGAGAGTAGGAAGATACGGAAGCAGGGAGAGGAAGACACACACACACACACACACACACACACACACATAGATTATTATACTATTATACATTCATTTATGCACTCTATACTGACCTGCAGTCCCTATAAAACAGACACATCTCCGTGGGTTGAAGAACTGTGGGTGTCACTCCCTGTACTCCTCTGAGGAAGAGATGAACCCACGGGAATGGAGAGAGAAGACACAGCCAGCCTGCAGGCCATGTAAAGCTAGCAGGCCTCTCTGTGTAGATGCCCAAGTGGGAGTCACTGAAGGCATTATTCCAAGTAGCTCTTGAATGGGAATCAAGGGAAGGATGGAGGGTCTTTTTATTATTTCCCGTTGTGGTTCTTTTGAACTTAGTGTTATGTTTGTTTGGGTGGGGGAGAGGAGTCGGGTGTTTTCGGCAAATAGCCACAGCCCCTCTGGAGGAGATGTAGCGATAGAAATTTTAATTTAGTAATCTCTCCTAACCAGAGACCGAGGGAGTTGGGAAATGGGAGATGATCCCTCAGAGAGCAGCTAGCTGGCAAGTTACTGAGAAACAGACAAAGAATCTGCATATGTTGCCTGTTGCTCCACAATGAACAGTTCTTGGTTAGTTCTTCTCATCCACATAAGCCTATGTTTATTGAACTGGGTGATCACTACAGGAAACGAGGGTGTGGCCTTGGAAGAGATATTGTAGGGGGACAGAGTGATCTCCATGAGGGTGAGGCAGAGGAAATAGGAGTGAGTGGGCCTTGTGAAGGTGAGGAAAGGGGAAAGGTTACTTATATGTTGATATAAATGGCAGTTGGGAAGCATAATTGGGGTTGGTTGGATGGTTTTCTTTTACGGGTATTAGGCAAGGAAGTGGTAGTTGTGGGGAGAGAGGGTTGACATTCTCAAGTATTGGGGTGCTGTTTGGGGAGTCTACTGTTGTTTCCTATCTATGCATTGTTTGTCTGTTCATGTAAGCTGCTCCGAGCCTTTTGGATATAGGATGGGGTAGGGGCTAAAAATCTAGATAATAATAACTTTTCAAAGTAAATTATGAAGAACAATGCACTTGAATACTCTTAATGTGTAATGATTTGAGGACAAACTATAGTTTGTGCTGCCTTAAATATCTTTATTATTTAATATATACCATACTAACTATTACTTACCGATGATATAGCATATAGAGAGAAGTCTATGCTTAAAGTACCTGTGAGCAATAAGGATAGTAGACTGATAAGAACACCCAACAGAGCTGTCTGTGGCTTTGATGGAAAGCTGGTATTAACTACCTTAATCTTGAGTATGTCTGATAGGCTACAGTATTAAAAAGAATTATTTCACCCATTTTAGTAAATAAATAACAGAATTTTGTTCTCATGTTTTGTTCATAATTTTAAGGTTGTATCAACAATTCCAATATGAACCTGTTTTCAGGAGTTTATAATTATAGTACTAACTGTAAAAAGTCACCCCAAATTAACATTTCGCATTCAGTGTTTGTACACAGGAAACCGTTGTATGAGGTTTGTTTGTTGTTTTTTGTTTTATTTTGTTTCATACTAAATTGCTATTTAATCCACAAAACCCTACCAGCTGTAGAGCTCATAAATGTCATAAGGAAGTTTCAACATGAAGTGTGGCTTCAGACAATTTGTTTTCATGTGAGTGAACAAATAGCTTGGTTCAAAGAAATAACAGTGTTCTGGAAAAATCTTAGGTGCATACCTGTCAATTGCTTCTCATTTCAAGTGATGTGATATATAAGTCCTAGTATTACACAGTTTTCACGCACATTTGGTGTTCCCTGACTTTTGATGAAAATTATTCACCTCGGAAGGAATTACGAGACTTGTATAAATAGATATTTACTCTCCCAAATGAATCCTGAAAGCTTAAAATTCCTGCATGTGTGTCCTGCATTTTGAGACTTTGTCACACACATTGGCTGCTTACACATGCTCAAATGATCTAGTTTGTTTTTCTGGTAGAAAAACTTTTCTGGAAATGCCTGAAGATACATTTGAATACTGAGCCCTTGAGCAGAGAGCATGCAGTGCTGATGCTGCGCAGCCAGGGGGCCCCTGTGCACACATCTCTATGTGCTCTGCAGGCACCCTCAGTTGATCTGGAAACAGATGGCAGAGTTCACAGGGAAGCCCTGATTGGCTGAGCCAGACTGCTCAGGGTCAGCCTGTGTTTCCCTGGAACATAATGTGGGGTTTGTGAAGGAGGCACCAGAATGTAACAAACAACACACTGTCTCCCTAGGTGATGAGGGGTAGGAGCCAAGCACCCTGGGATGCTGAAAGACTGTTCTGTAGCTTCTCTCAGAAGAGAACATATACAGAAATTCATTCTCTGAGAAGAAACCTCTCCTAGGAGTGATTTAACCCTGCTGTTTGTGGGTTATTTTTCTCCCAAATCATCTATTGTTACTCTGGGAGAAAAAATCCTGAACATTTGTGTACCTGCAGTTTCTCCTGGGAAAGCAGCAACTCTCCCAGGAGAAATTGATTGCATGTCTTTGGCCATTTGTCTTACATTTTGGGGATGGGTATAATGAAATGTATCACTGTGTTTATGTCTGTTTTCTGAAGCAATTCATCTATGTAATAATGACTTGCTTTTGAAGTATATTCACTTCAGTGGATTCACTCTGGATTTATCCTAGATGAAAACCTGGGCTATCATGTTTGTAATCCTTCTGTCAGGCTGGCAACAGGTTGGCAACAAGCAGGTCTGGGTTCACATTCTGGGGTACCCAATGAGTTATGGCGTGAGTCCCCACCCAGAAATCTAGGAACACTAAATTTGACTGGGGCATCTCACACAGAGAAATCCCAGTTCTTGTAAGCAGTATAAACCGACAAATAAAATTTTATTACCAAAATGCAAACAAACAAAAAGACACCCAAAACCTTAAACATAATATAAACTACAGTTCATCACCTGAACCCTTTTGAGAGGCTTCACCACGGCCCAGATCAAACAGGGACTTGTGGCTCCCCAAAGGGTTTGTTCCAGGGTCCACACCAGAGCTGTCTTATGATCGGGGTGCACCATACACTGGGAAACTGCACACTTGTCCACACTTCAATCTCTCTCTTAACCAATCTGCCCGGAGAAACTTCTGCTCCTCCTGGCCAATCAGGCCATAGGATTTTATGTATCTTACCCAGGTATAAGATCCCAGCTTTCCATGCGCAGCTTTCCATCGCATGATGTGCCAAAACAACAGGGGCCATCATGCCCACGTGGTCAGACCACACATTTTCTCTTTAAAGCAACAGGCCAGAGGAGAAACGAGAGAAAAGAAAGAGAACTACAGAACTTCCCCTCCCCCCCAACGCGTTAAATACACAGCAACCAAAGGTACACACATTGCCATACACAGCACAAGTGTGTGTGGGTGTTACATGTTCAATAGGACAGGACCAGGGATACTGAGTTGGTGCCTCATCTCATACCAGTTTTACATTTTTCATCAGATTTACACCTCTGCAAGAGATATCAGTGATAGACCAATGAAAAACTGGGAACAGAACAAACAGTATTGGTTCAGAAAAATTCTCTTTTAAGGTTTAAAGAGCTGGTTTACAGGATTCATGAAAATACAGAGCCTTTACATTAGTAGAAATTCTCTCAGAACTTACTACAGGTTTGTCAATAATTTGTCAAGTATTGGTGAACCTAAAGGAGTTTTGAGCATGCAACAAAATTTCAAACCCGAGAAAGCCTGGTGCTTGGGGTTTACTTAAAACTGCTTTACAGAGCTCTGCAGTTAACCCTCATCTGTTTTACAGTGGATGTGAAACACGTTGGTCTGATGATGAAGTGGTCAGAGCTTTCAAGTTTATTTTTATTTTAACATCAATTTAAAGTACGTCTGTACAGCTGCTTCCATATATGACAGGTGCCTATAGATCAAACAGGTAATATTTTAACTAGGACAGGGGAATGGGATAAAAAAGGAACTCCTTTGATTTTTTTTTCCTGTCACATTGCCATTGTCTTTTGAACACCTTCAGCTGTTCAATTTAAGCTGCAAATATCATCTCTCAATTTTAACTTTCCCTAGGGAAGATCTGCCAGCTGAAAGGGTTCTGGAATAGAGGTGCCACTCACCCATGTTCTTTATAGATCTCCTACCATGTTAAGATTTGCTTTGCTTAGGAGCAGTTATAAGACATGGTATTTCCTTGACTATATTTTATTGCATAATGAAGGCTTCCAGTGTGAGAGGGGAAAAGCTGCCAGGAACCAATGACAGTTGGATCTGAAACTAAAGTGGATTTTTTTTTTCTTAGAACTCTTGGGAATTACTGCTTATCAACTACAGGTAGCCTGATAAAGCAGAAAACAATGTCCATGTACCTTGGAAGAAGACAGGACTAGATAAGGCATAGGTACTCCAATAACCATGACAGGTATAGACATAACAGCCTGTGGGGAAGACTGTGAGTTTGCTCCATTTGTAGCAAACTTGCTCTTAGAACCTTGCAAAAAATCAGAGGTATTAAGCCACTAAGGCCATATCTGCACGAGATGCTGACTGCGCAGTTGTTACTGCATAACCAAGTACTAAATGACTGTGACACTGCTGCCTAGTAGTAATAAGCTACTGTGCAGTAGTAACAAGCTACTGCTTAGCAGGCATCTCATGTAGACATGGCCTACATGTTTTATGCTTTTGGAACCCTGGCTGAGCACTCTGTATCCTTTCTTGTTATACCTAGTATCAGTTCATGTTCCTTTCCAGCACTGCTGATGAACTAGTGTGTGTGCACACACCCCTGGCCTATTTCTTGTCCAGACAAGTCCTCTGTGGTGCCCTTACAGCCCACTGAATCCAATTAATCCAATGTACTTCTGAAACTGGCTTCAGCGAATATGGGGTTTGGCAGTGATTTCTTCATGCAAAGCTAGTGAGATCTCCTAATACATCCCATCATCATCTCAAACAAAATTATACCTATTTCTTGCCCGGTTTTGCAAAGAAAGCAAGGTTCACATTTCCCATCTCTGAAACACCCAAGCTGGCTGCAGCCAGAACCTCTATCTGGTGTCTTAGTCACATAATTCATAAATATATTTAATCACAGAGTCAAATAATGAACTTAATATTTATGAATTCACAAGCACTCTGCTCTTAACAGTGTCAGTTTTAAAAAATTTACATAATGCTAAATAGTATCTTGCTCACATACCCATGGATCTTAGTGGCTGGGTTGTCATGGATACCAGTACATACCTTGTTTTCTTAGAGTGATCTATCAAATATGTGCATTTGAATGCTTACTATATTTGCAGCAGTGTTATAGGAGCATTTTACAGTAGTAAATAAAATTAAGCAACTGTGCAATTTATGCTGGAAGAATAAATGTTTTTGCTTCACATTTTGCTTTCTCGTTTCTCTCTGAAAATTTCACAGGCAAAAACAAAATCAAATGTAGGGTTAGCAAAGACTGAACATGACTTACAAGAACTGTTTTTAGAGTATTCAGTGTAAGAAATAATCAAAAACTGCTGAAAAAAATGGATAAAAGAGAATAGAAGTCTTTTTTTTCCCCCAAGAACCAGCTGCTTTATTTCAAGATATTGTTTTCAATAGATAAATTTGATAGTCATTATACATTTTCAGCCTCCAAAATCCATTATATTCTGTCTCTTTTCTTCTGTGTCTTGATAAATTCCCTCTTTCTAGTTGGGTGCAAAGAAAAACATTTCCTAACACATGCTAAGAGTATAGTTTATCACTGAATCTTTTTCCTTCCCCCCCACATCAGAAGACATTGTTGTCAAAAAAGAGAAAGAGATACAGAAGTATAGCATAGATTAGATGGAAACGTCAAGTCCCAGGACGTGCAAAAAATACACTTTTTTATTGTTTTGTATACCTATCCCCATGGTACTTGAGTATTTAACGTTATGAAGCATTTTTAATATAATGATAATAATTGTATTTTAACTTCTTCAACATACAGAGAGATCTGAACATATTTTGCAAAAAATATTAAACCACTGAAGCAAGATTCATACTTTGTAAATGAAGCCAGTAGAATTACACATGGGATGCACTGTGTAAATATAAATTTACCATGCTAAGTTAGCAGTTAAGTGAAATCAAGTACGTCTCCAAATTTGGTCTGAAGTAAAGCATAGGAAACAATGGGTGCATTTACATGTTCATTAATGTGCTTTTGCTACTGCACATTAAATTTGTACTTCTCATGGAGGGTACTAACTAAATGCAGCTTAGGCTGCCCTAATGCGCAGTAATGAATGTGCACTTTTTTTAGTGATGCTTAGTGTGCAGTGGCCTAATTTTACTGGGCATTAGCGAATTAGCACGGCTCTTGCTGTGACGCTCTAATGCACAATAAAGTAGGTTAACTGTACATTAAAGTGCACCTGTAGATGCACCCAATGAAACCCACAAAACAGAACAATTTTTTAGGGCTACCTTTTGTGTTGGAAACATCTTATAATTAGTTTACCAAATAATTTCAATTTGTCAGAGATGAAGTATATAGTGATACTTCTAGTAAACAAAATTAAATTGAATAGATGCTATGAAACTCATGTGTCCAGCCCCCACTATAGCTAAATATTGCTGAGACACAAATGATTATTAAGATTTTCTATTGGCTGTATAATGAATGAAGAGGTGTTTCTTTGTACCATCATTTTGAAAATGAGCAAAGATCATTTGGATAGTATTAAATAAACAACAATGTATTCACAGAAACAAAAACCACACAAGTCCAGATTCATTCAGGCAATAGAAAACAACAGTGCAAAGAAAAGCCAACAATCAATCCTTTCTTCACTGACATCTTGAAGGCCCCTTTTGAGTCAATACAGGTAAACTATCTTAAGATTCTGCTGCTGAGAATGAAAGCATCAGATCACCAAAGCCAGAGTAGGCAGTAATAGGATGTACAAAGTCTCTGGCTATTCTAAGAAAATAACGGGTGTCAACACTATTCATTGACAAGAGGTTGATCAGATGTGGTACGGTCAACTGTTTTTACAGCTAATCGTTCCAATCCAATGACCGCTCATTTAACTTCTGAAAGCTAAAGGGAAAAGTCATTCTAACGATATCTTAAGCTCCTCAACCGTGTACTTTATATGTTTAGGTGTGATTGTAGGGCATATCTACAGACTATATTATTATAATAAGTAAAGAAAAGTAGAACTACTCTGAACCTCTGTTTAAAATTAATGCCTTGGCTAAAGCCCCATAACATTTTGAGCATGAAGTCTACTTCTTTAACAAGGTCCTTGATTAGCAGATTTCAAAGAAGGATCAAAACCTAAGTAAAACCCAAATATTTAAAAGAGGCTGGTGTCATTTCTATCCTTTGTACAAAAAAGAAATGGGAAATATAATTCTCTTTCATTTATCCGTGCATGAACAAATTAGTTTCAGAAGCAATTTTACAGTAATTATTACCATCTCCAATGGATTAGATTTTCAGAAATATTCAGTCTAATGTCAAGATCACAACTATCACATCCTGATTTTTGTATTTGATGTTTTAGCAATTTAAGGGTTCCAATAATTTGTGTGCATGACCAGACTAGAACAAGAACACATTTACAACTTATAAGCTTTGTGACACTGAAAATTTTATGGTAAAGTGATTTTGACCTTTGGAGGATATGAAAAATTCAGTGGTAACACAATCTTTATCTTCTCAGCATGGCATGTTGATATAGTCTGTCATTTCAGCTCATATTCCCTGATAATGAGCTATGTTTGATGTTTTATTTCTGGTAATGCTTTAAGTGTTTCATAATTATAAATGTATTTGGTAATCACTTGATAGTACTGATATAAGAATTCATTTAGCATTTATATGGCTGTCACATTTCTTTTCACAGGTGTAATCACATTATGATTTCAGCAGGAGTTAAAGAACAAAGCTATCTTACTTTTTCCTAGGTGTACATGGACATTAATGTAAATAAACTTGTGTTTTAAGACGTTTTGCCTGAAAATAATATTCACTACTCACTGAAATTGGTGACCGCTTCTGATCAATTAATAATCTGAAAGTTAATCAGATGTATAACAACAACCTTAACTCCATTATTTGTTTTTGGATTTCTCTCAAAGACCAGAAAAAAGTGATGATTGAGAATAAGTGAGTGAATCTCTCTTTGGAAAACTACATATTTAGGGAATAGTTTTTACAGATATTGAGCACATTCCGAATCACCTTAACTCTGCTTCCATTGAAATCAATGTATTATTTTTAATTGACCAAAGAAACTTATTTCTGATCATCATATTTTTTTCCAAATCTTCTTTATTTTTAACATGTTGAAATGCCTAGGTAAGGATTTTTCACAGAATTCAGAATCCAGATATCTTTTTTTCTTTTTGTATACATTTTCAAGCTACTTGCTCCATGGAGTATCTTTAAGAAATGTCATGCTAATTTGGGAACCCACACTGAAAATTACTAAATGTTCTCAAATGCCAGTGATGACATAGGAGCCAAAAACACTTAGCTCTTTTCAAAAGATGTTTTATGAGATTTGGTCCACTAAGTAATGACAGTGTTCATAGGATTACAAAGGTAAATATAAAGCAAAAAAACCCAAAGAGCCGTCAATATTCAGACCACCAAAAATATATACCTGTTGATTTTTCACAGTTGCAAATGATACAGGCTTTGGGTTGTCTTAGAAAAATTGGCATAGTGTACACATACCATTTACTATGTGTGTAATACACTACTTTCTATCCTTTGAAGGTGATTTGCCCAGTCACAGTGTATCTAGTCTTAGGTCACCATCTGAGTGGTTTTGTTTTACTTCTCAGTAAGATAAAGTCTGGAGGGAAAGCTGGTCAATAGCTCCTAGTTGGTAATTACATTATCCATATTTTTAGTTGTCAGATAAGCCTACTGTACAGGAAAAAAAATTCCGACAAGCTAGACTTCCTAAGATGTCCATGTCATCCCGTTTGTATGCTGAATGGTACAATCAACAAATTTACATGATCTATTTTCTTGTTTTTTGTGATATTGTCATCATCACTCATTTCTAAATGACTGAGTAACATTAAAAACACAGTTAATGAAGCCAATATTTTTACAGGATGTATCATGGGGCCAGCATCACCTCATGCACTGAGGGGATGTAAGGATGAGCAAAAAACAAGAAGAATATGAGGAAGTGTTTGTTTGAATCAAAAGAGCTCATAATGTATGTATGTACCTTGTCTTTCCTGATCTTCATTGTAGCACTGTGGATTGATCAACTATATGATTGTAGGTCTGATTAGAATATTTTCCTGAGAGGGAAATACAGAAATCTACCACCTTTACAAAAACCCTAAAAAATCGTATCTTTCCTGCTACAACAACATGGACAATGATCTTAAAGGCAACATGAGCTGCAGAGATGATTTGTGCTATATGGCTTGATCCAAAGCCCATTTAAGTCAATGACAAATAATAGCTCACTAACTTCAGAAAGTTTTAGAAAGAAACCCTCAAAATATAAACATGCAATTTATATTGCTAGAGACTTAGTTGGTTACTGCAGTAGAACCAGAGGCAATAGTTTTGCTGCAAATGTACTTACCAAAATTTGAAAGGAAAATGATTTTTGTTATTAAAGCCCAGGACAAGGGATCAGGAGGTGAGGATTTAATTCCTAACTGCAACAGACTTGGATAAAGGCAAGTTACTTGAATTTTCAGTGACTCGGTTTACCTGATAAATAAGAATAATCATGGTTAATGTCCAAGGCATATTTTGTACAATGGAAATACAAAGCTTTTTTGAAAGACTTGTATAGAAAATGCTCCAGAAGTAAAATGAAAAAAAAATACAAGTATTTTATATTGATGTGTCTACTGTTTGCTTTAGCTGTGTTGTAATGAGAATTTCTTCTCATACTATACTGAATATTCCTTATTTAAGGTTGTAGCTATGAAAGAAGTTTTCTAATAGTCCTTCAAAGTATAGTTACAGCAACTAGACTGATTCACAATAGGAAACACAGTCTTTGTAAGAGTTATTATGGGTTTTTCTGTTTATCCCAGGAAAACTTTAATTTATATGCATCTGATAACCCATTTACAGGAAAATGGGAATGAGCTGGCAGGTGGCCTTTCCAAATTAAAGGGCACATGGCAAACTGTCTGTCTGCTGCTTATTTACCCTGGAATACTAAAGATGTCATACAAGATGCTTATTCTTTGCAATATTTTTCTTTATTCTATTCTACTATTTCTTTATTCATATCCAAAAATAAGCATAATTTTAAAATATATTTTGATAAGCAAGATCCATTTGGGAGTATTTATTACATTTTATGTATGTGTGCTATTTTTTTGCTTTAACAGTCCATGTAAAAAAAAAAAAGAATTACAGTTTATGCATTTCTACTACATAAAAATTAGCATAATTCTTTATTCTACAACCAAGACATAAAACCAAAAGCACTGTTTCTCTTTAAGCAATTTTCTCAAGACATTTGTTTCAATGCCATATGAATCTAATGACAGACCCCTCACTTCCCTTAAACTAAAAAATTTTGTTGGTTAAACAAAAACATCTAGATCTACGAAAAAATAAATCAGGCACCAACATTATTTGTTAATCAATTAATTATTTAGTTCTTTACACTGAATATAAAACTATACAGGCTAATATATATTAATAGACTGTACTTCCTAGAGTTTGACTGCTTGTGTCTGCAGGTAGATTTCATACATCAGTGAAGGAAGATGCATTACATTTTTCCCTAGGATTTTACTATGCCAGTTCCATTACAAATTAGCACAAATGCAGATATCAAATGTCATCTGGTTAAGTTCTATCCAAACCTGCTGTGGGCTTCCCCCCATTTTGCACAGATCGAGGCCAAAAATATATCAAAACATTAGTTCTCTTTTGAAGTTAATTGTCTTACACAGGAAGAATGTAGCAATGCAGCTATATTTAAGGCTGCCTTTTACTTTTCATTCAACATTGTGTTTCAGTTGTTTATAATTTTGCCACCTTTGACATTGTGATTTGAGATTTTTATGTTTGGTCTCTGTCTCATATTGAACATTTTTTAAATCTTTGAGTAATACTATGCATGTTGGCACACAGGCATATACAGACATGCGCACATACATGCATGTACACACACAGAGACACATGGAATTAGATTATCAGGCATTATCTGATCTTAGTTACACTAGTATAAATAGAGAGTAACTCTGCCGAAATCCATGGAGGTTCTTTGGAGTTTTACTTAAAGCAGTTAGAGGTGAATTTAGCTTTGGGCGTTTTTATGCTTGATACATTTGGAACTGCAGCATATTACTGAATATGTCAGTGAGAATCTCGCCTAACTTAGTCATGCAGAATATGGGCAATTAAGAGAAGGAAAAAAATCACTAATAGAGATTCGTTTGTATGCATTCTAGCAAAGAAAAAATTAATCTTGTTCAGTTTTGGCAGGAAGATATGGTGTGTCCAATTCTGATCTGACTAAAGACAATGAGAATGGCACTGATTCTGTCATTCCTGAATGATAACATTACAAGATATTTTAGTACAACAAGATGGAATCTGATAGATTTATATTTGTTGTAATAATAGAGAGCTGAAAAAGTTCAAGAAAGGCCTTGTCTGTCAAAGTGTTACTTCATTTTTTGTTGATTTGTTTTGCATCTCTTTGGTTTTATATTTTGCCAGAGTAGAAAGAAAAGTGAAATATAAGATCTTGTTCCAAAGGAAACATGCCTCATATATTACTTGTTTGCCTTAGCTATTTGCCTATCTACAGTATTATAGCAAATTTCTTCTGGTCCTTAGCTATGGAATAAATTATGTACCATATCTGTACATAATTTTAGGCCTATACTATAGAACTTGAAAGTCTTTTAGCTGTTTCTTTGAGTCAGCCAAACATAAGACCAGCTTAGAAGGGCTTTGAATATTAATTAAATCCTTAATAGTCTTGCCATTAATCAAATTATTGACATTTTGGTTGACATCTTATACATCATTTATCATGGAGGTTATGAGGACTGTAGTTTCCCTATGCCAATTAGATACAAGGGATAGGGAACATTCAAAAAGCCCGAGGCAAAATCAACATGGGTTTCTGGAAGTGGTGCAGTTTAGATCAGTAGTGAACAGAACCCACATTCGCCCTTTGATGTGGGGAGTGGGGGGAGGAGGATCTTAGACTGGGTCCCGCCATTTTAAAACCAGTCTGTGTGTGCCAAACTTAAGTTCTGTTGTGGGTATAGACCAGTTTCTGATCACTTATACTGGTAAAAAAGTGTCATGTCTGTACCTGGCCAGGGAGTCTCAGTGTACCAGGTGTGTTCCGAGTGGCACAGAATTGAGATGTGGAAACCAGAAGACTTATTACATGGGAGATGAAAGGAATAGTGCTGAAATCCTAGGAGAGCAGTTTGCAGAGTGGAGAATTCATAGAATCACAGAATCCATGAATCGGAAGGGACCTAGACAGATCATCTAGTCTGACCCCCTGCCATGGGCAGGAAGGAGCACTGGGGGTGGCAGGGGTCATAAGACCCCAGCCAGGTGCCTATCCAGTCTCCTCTTGAAGATTTCCAGGGAAGGTGAGAGCAATTGCGGAGGAAGAAAAGCAAAGCCAAGACAAAGTCCAAAGAACAATTACTTAAATTATCTGACAGAGGTTAGGTCGCTTCTTCTGAGCTGCCTAAACCCAAGTTGGGTTCTTCGACATGCAGACTTGTGTAGGGACCTGGATATAAGTTGGGGGCAGGAACTGATGGAATCAGGGGGGCTGGCAGGTCTGCAGGGGTGGCCATTCCCCACAGATGTGCTGCTCAAGTTGAAGTCCTCCAGCATCCCAGGATGCAGTGACCCCTCTCCCACCTTCCTGTTCTGTCAGCTCTCATACCCCTGGCTGCTTACTGGAGTGGTCCAGGGACTGGAGCCACAGCTTTTCTATTTTCCCCAGCCCTCTTGGCCTCCAGTCCAGGAAGAGCAGCTTGAGACACCAGTGCTTAGCCAATCTGGGTGGGCAGCCACTGCTGGATCCCCACCAAGCCCTAAGGAGAAGAGGAAGTATGGCTAGCCCCAGAGAGCCCCTAGATCCAGCTAGGCTCTGGGAAGCCCTGAGCTGCAACCCCACAGCTCCAGCAGTGCCCTACTCCTAGCATGCGATCCACACGCAACACGACGTGAGTGGGAGCAGCTTCCCACTGGAGAACAACTGCTCCAGGGTGGGGCGGCTGCTGGCAGATTTGGGCTCTGTTGGCGTGGGGCTTCCGCTGCTTTCTGTGTGGATGCGGGTAGACTCCGCTCCCAGGTGCAGAGTGAAGCCAACTTGGCAGGGAGCTGGCTGCACCACAGCCCCAGCCCTGCGCCCACCACTCCTGCTGGCTTCCCAGGGACTCTGTCTGAGCTTCCCCCTGCCTCAGATCCTAGGGGTTTCTGTCTGCTCACCCCATGCACTGCTGGGCTGCTCCCATCAGCCCCAGGGATACCAAAGACGGGTGGGAGATAGGGTGGATTTGGAGTAGAGCTGAGAAGGGACATGGGGGGAGGGAGGGCAGGGGAACAGCTGTGCCCCCATCAGGCTGAAGGTCCCCAGGCACTGGGAACAGCCTGAGGCGTGCATGTGGTCGGGAGGCGCACCTGGACAGGTGTGACAGTGAGCCCAGAGCACATGGGCACCGGGAGCCAGGGGGGCAGTGACCTCCCCACGCAGCTCCCACTGAGTCCCTCAGCATCACTCTTGAGGGACCCTGTTGCCTCTCTCCCCTCCCCACAGTTTAAAAGGCTGCTGCTATGGCGGATGAGGGATGGACAAAGCACAGAGAATCAGGGCTGGAAGGGACTTCCAGGCTCACCAGGCCGCTAGTGGCAAGCAAGAGCTGTGCAGGTAGGAGATGGCTTCTAGACTAAAAGTGTGACTGCTCCAAACTCCAAGCTAGCACTAAGCCCATCAACATTTGTGCCATTCAAAATACAATATGTAACAAGGCCCTAATTAATCAGAAAGCATGGCTTAGAAAAGACCAGTCAATGAAAGAAGCAGTGAAGATGGATTCTAAGCATGTAATTCCCCATCACACACTCCTGAACCCCAAATGGAAAATTTAGACATTTAAAAACACAAGTGGCCTTTTTGTTAAAAAATAATAAAAAGTATCCAGGCAGAACAGAGGCTATGCATATGCATTAGCCACATCAGTCATGAGCTGCTGCTCAGCAAAAGGACAAGGGACTTGAGTGAATTTCAGAATCTCAGTTTTTAGTCAGTTAACTAGGTTGAAAGAGACACTGCTTACAGTAAAATCACAGCTACTTCTTCAGTGGCTGACTCAGCATTGTACAGTACATTGTGGACTAGAGGCAGCTCTAGCACCATCCTCATCTGTCAGTGGGACTATTTATAAAATGTACTAATGCAATATTTATAAATGGTAGGTTGTCTGCATCCTTGATTCTTCTAAAACTTTTGACTTCAGTCCCCCCCTTGGGCCCCATTTATCTGTTGCTAGTGATGGCTTGTAACCAGCAAAAGAGAAGGATCAGATAAAACCTTTAAAAAGAAAATGCTCTGAGAACAGAGCCCAAGGAAGGACACTTTTATGTGTTTGGTAAATTTTTTTAGAACAATTTGAGAAAGTCAAAGGAGCAACAAAACAATGCTTTTCATCCGGGATTGACATGTGTTGGTCTTGACAATGCAGATTCACCAGTTTCTCTCTAAACAGTGGATGTTCCCTCAGCTGCACAGAAAACCTCCTTTCTATATGACACTGAAGACCTATTAACATACTTGAATACTGACAGAATTAGGTGGGATGCTGTACCCGTTACAATACTATTATGGTAGAAGGGCTGTATGATTTACAGTCCCTGTTATTTGTCCCATTTGTGGGAAAGCCATTTATAATGCTACAGCCTTATGGGAGAATTGAATCTTTGATCAGTCATCAGGTTTTGAATGACAGCCACCTGATGATACTTCTCAGAGAAGGTTTGGATTGCACAGTGTTTGATATACTGCTATGTAGAAAATCTTTCGAAAAGGCTGACACCCATTAGATAGACAGCATTGTCATTCCATCTGCAGATATAATTTTCTCATCTGAAGCCACAGGCATTCATGTGGGATGCCACTGCCAAGCTGGAACATTATCCAGTTACTCAGCTACTGTCTGTTGGTTCATTTTACTGTATTTGTGTTCCATGTTGAACATGTTCCAGGGCTCCATGTCAGTGTAAACGAATTGCCACAAATGTTACATTTGAATGAACTTTTTCAAAAGTGGTATAAATAATGTGCATGATCTTTTTCTAAATCAGTCAATTCTAAATATTTTACAGGAGAACTACTTCAGTGTCTTGTAACTGTGTCTGCCCCTCATATATTTTCATGCAAAAAAATAATAAATTCATGGGCAGTTGTTACTCATCATATGCCTTCCAGGTGACTGGCATATTGTCCAGGATATTTTACATGTTAACAGAAGGTGCTTTTGTGATTAGTCATGCACTAACTAGTCATGGCAAAGGGTTTGACCAAAACCTCATTAAAGTTAATGGAAAGACTCCCAGCAATTTCTGTAGCTTTGGTTCAGGCTGTAACCAATTTGCCCAGCACATTATCAACGTCAAAAAATGTTGAGCTCTACGACAGTGAAGTATTATGGCCATGGGATCCTAACTGTTCCTCTCTTGTTCATGCTGGTAGCTTCATCCTGGAGAACTTTTGGCCCTCCTGACTTAGAAGCCTACACATGCTTAATTAATGCCAATTTCAAACAAAGATACAAACACAGTAGCCCAAAGCAACAGATTCCTGTTTGGGATTTTCAAACAATAGATTCTTACTGAGACTTTCAAAAATGCTTGGCATTTTTCAGCACTGGCTAACTTCTCCTACCATTGAAATCAACAGTAATTTTACCATTGATTGCAACAGAAGCAGAGTTTAAGTAAAAATTCTACTCTAAAGTATTCAAAAAATATTTCTGATGAGCTGGAAGCTCCTCAGGTTGGCAGATGAGATGGTAATAGGGTGGAATTTGGCCCTTTGTTAGTTCCATTGAATCTCATAATTTGATTTTAAAAGAAAAGAGCAGGTCTCATGGTGTTTTATCTTTTTTATTCAGAAACCTTTGTATCATTTTACAGCTATAAAAACATAAAGAAAAATATGGAAGAATGAAGTGAATGTTTTGCTTCTAGCTGATATTTCTTGCTCTCTGTTTAGGTGATTGCTATGGGTGTGTAGCAGCACACATTCTTCTATGAACATGTTTGCAAATACAGATAGGAACTAGGATTTGAAGATTATTTGTTGATTTGGAGTTATATTAAGAAGCTTACAATAAAGTGGGAGGACTCCTCCATGTTGGAAAATATTATTTGATTTTACAGTCTGCTTTATAAAATATTCCCTAGGTTCTCACACTGAAATCTTGTCAGGCTTTCCTTAGTGTGTTCCTTGGAAGAATGGGTAAGACAGTTAATTAACTGATATTAGTCTAGTCATTACTAATGCCAAACAAAGGGCCAAATCCAGACTCTAAGCCAGTGATTCTTAGTCTTTTTCAACTTGAGGCACCCCTTGTTGGACTTGAGGCACCCCACAGTAAATATGAGCTCTTAGTTTTCACTCATTTTCTGAGTATGGAAAAATAATACAATTTTCTCTTGCCAAGAGCTCATAAACACTATAACAGGTCACAGTGTTTTTAACACCATGTAATCCCATTTGAAATCTCTGGGTTTGTCTTGTGAATCTCTGGTTTATTAGTGCTAGCATTGTGTGGCACCACAAGACACGCTTGAAAGGGTCTCAGGAGATGGTGGCTGGTGGAGAATCACTGGTCTAACATGAGAGTCGAACTGGGATGTCTGTTGGTGCTAGCTATACTTTCTTTCATTCCCTTGGGTGTGTTCCTTTATCATCTTAGACTCCCTTTAGGGTGCCCCCACATACCTATTTAGTTACCCTTAGGGCCAGGGCCAAATTCAGAACTAGTGTTTAAGCTACCTTCCTTTTACACTAAAGCAGACTACTTAGGGCTGCTTTGAATCATTCGGATGGTACCTTAGGCTGCATACTGAAATTAAGTTTCACTTAGAAGAGCCTCTGATCTCCCAGAAGAAACTGCAAGTGTACAGAAGTTCAGGATTTTTCTCCCAAAGTAAAAATAGCCACTCCTGGTGAAAAATGACCTGTGAACAGCCAGGGCTAAATCATTCCCAGGTGATTTTCTCCTGGGAGAGTGAAAGTCTGTACATGTTCTGTACAGCACAGTCCTCCAGCATTCCCAGGTGCTTTGGCAGCCCCGCCCCCGGTCATCCTGGGGGGAGACAGTGTATCATTCGCTGGACTGTACTGCTCCAGTTGAGCAAGGAGCAGAACAGGCCCCCTTCACAATCTCCATATTGTACTGCCTTGTGAGCTGCTGCCATCCATCTCCAGGCAGAACGAGAGAGCGTGCAGAGGATGCTGAGATACATGCACAGAGGCCCATTGGCTGCACCGTGTCAGCACTGCAAGTTCTCATTCTTCAGGGGCTAAGCAAATGGTTGTTCAGTCATCTCCAGATAAGTTTTTTTTCTAGCAGGAAAACAAACCTGGGACAATTCACCCAGATAATTTGAATCTGTGTTAGCAGCCTAAGTGTGCGTAATATAAATAACTGAACCTAATGTACACCCCAAGAAGTTTGATTACATCATTTGTACAGTGTTATCCCCCTGAGTAATAGCAGTACTGTTCATATGTTACCTTCTAATTAGGGATGATTCTTGCTGCTTCAGCTTTTTCAACCTACAAAAGTCCACTTCTACCATACTGGCGCTTCTTTTGAGGAATTATTATTTATATTTCTTATGACAGTATTTAAGGATTTAAATTATTGAGCTACTAAAAGGGGTACAGATTCCACAAGAGTGGGCCAGCAAACTTAAATTCGGCCATCATCCTTCATAAAATTGTGCTAGGACATTTTCAGGCAATCTTATCTGGTAGGGAACATATGTAAATTGGCCATACTCATACAACTATCCCTCTGTTCTTAGCAATACTAAAACCACAAGAGTGAGCTTCGGAGGTAAGGAATATTGATTTGTTCCTAAAGCTTCAATAGTGTGTTGGCTGCCTTGTGATGTTTCTGAAACTCAGAGATGCAAGGTGCAGCTTGATTTTGAAAGACACTGATAGTGGCTAAGGCAGGTCTTTTTTGGTCTGAACTGTGACGTTTGTGTGGACCAGTATTTTTTTCTCTTGTAATTTGCTGTGTTGAATGTGTTTATGCTCAACCTGGTTTAAGCTTTGATTTACTGAGCGTGACCCACTGGTGAATAAATCCACTATGGGGTTTAAAAGCACATATTCAGTATGGCTTTGCATTGGTGATGACCCTGAAAATACAGACAATTTTAGGGGCTTTTAAAAAGCATTGTTTAGAGACTGACAGCACACTTAAGGACTGGCTACCAGCATGTTTACAATTTACAGCTATTACTTTGGGCAGCTTTAAATGGCATAATTGGAAAAAACAACTTTTTTTGCCTATTACTCTCACCTCTGATAGCATTGGTAGGTTTGCACTAGTGTTAGATCAGTCATGGGAGATTTTCTAGAAATCCTCATTTTAGCTGTAACCCCTAAGACCTAAAAGGAAGGATGGGGAAAGTTATATTTCACAAGTTTAGCAGTTGCAATGACAGTCTTTAGAGGGCCTGGAAAATTCTGGTTTATTGGGTAGATAGTTATATTTAGATATTGTACTTCGGTCAGCTGTGTCCTTGTACTAGTACCTGCCATACCTACACTGCATTATATTACTGACTATAGGTTTTGTTGGTTAGGAATTGAATTGCTTTCTCATTTTTTCCCCAGTATAACCCTTGAGTAGGTCACTAGTGAATTAGACACCAAGAAACAGGTACTGATTTGTGCTTTCATTTATTTCCCCTCCATTAACTATGATTCATTGATTTTATTTATTTTGCTTATCTTTATTTATTTTTCTAGAGAAACCTCTGTGTCCACAGCAGATGGGTGTGATAAAAATGATCGTACAGCTTCTGTCATCCCATTCCTCAAATTTACAGATCATTGTTATTTGAGAAGGCGGATGGGGTGGGGGAGGGAGGGAAAGATGTGCAATCTTATTTATGCTGGGTCTCAGACTAGTTGCATGGTAGATGTACATGTGAAGGTGTAGCAAGACTACATATAAACGTATGTAAGGGCATTGGCAGTACAAATCATAAAATGCACGAAGATCAGGATATTGACCATAAACAGTCAATAAATTATTTAGTACTTTGTTAACCCAGGTCTAGAAAAGAAGCCCTTGGGGTCACAGGCAAGTATTGAAATTGATTTTTCTCTATGTTTGGCTGGTGAAAACTAGGTATGGATAACAAGAAATGAGGGAAAACAGCTGCTTGGGAGCGCATATTGGTTGTTATGATCTACCTGTTACATCTGCACAACCCGTTAGTGATACAAGTGAGTTAAAATCACCCTAATTTGTCTCCAATTGAACAGGCATTTTTGCATAATAAGAACGCTTTAGTTGCAGCAGTTTTGGTACGCTTGTGTTGCTACAGGATCATGTAGGCATAACTGCATAGCAAGCCTCATGGGCCCTAGCCTAACCCATTCTCCTTTGTCCCTATAGCAGAACTTGACACCCAGAGTACCCCAGACACCCTGTTACACCTATCCCTACAACCACAATCTGGTCCTCTAGTCAAATGCAAACACAAAAAGCAACCTAACCAGTCAGTCCTGACTCAGATACAAACTCTTCTGGGTCTTTACTTCTCTAGCCTTCCTGTTTAGGCAGGCTTGTTTCTGCTTCTTCAGCTTACCAGATACCTTTCTTGGGCTAGCCTGATTCCTCACTGCAACCAGCTCCACTAGGAACTCCCTATCTTGCAGCAGCTAGGGTCACAAGGGTCCTTCTAGGATCAGCACCTGGGCGTATATGTCCCAAGCCTACCCCTTTGGCCATGTGACCCGAACCCTCTCCTCCCATGGTCTGTGTGCTGTTGATTCAGCCATTAGCGGCCTGCCTTTTTCTAACCCATGGCTCAGTTCATGTGAGCAACTCATACCTGGTGTTGCTTTGCCCTTAGGCTCTATGCAACCTGCCTTTGGCTACACTCTGCCTTCCTAGTAACAGGGACAGGGATTTCCTGTTACAAACTTACTTTTTAACAGCTTTTATTGATATCATATCCTCGGTTCAGTTCTCACATATAGCTAAACTATTAGAATCAAGAGCCTTGATGGTAGAAAGATTGGTTAGAAGAAGAATACAACCCTGTAAGTCTCTTGCAAATGCTGATCCACTATGGCATCTATTAAACTAGCAGGGGCATGGCTAGAATTACTGAATAAGATCCTGATTTGGGCAGGGGGGCTCCTGTGTAAAGCTTTCTCCTCCCTACTCAATCGGTGCTGGAGATGAAGTTTATCTGGACAGGAACTAGCACAAGCATTAATGACCGTATTTTAAAGATATTGATGGTAGGTTAAGGCTTTGATCTTGAAGCAGCTAGGATTCACACTTCTGAGTTTGGGTGCTTGGAGGTCTGGGAAAGCATAATTTGGGAGCAGCTGCACTTCACTTTGTGATTGTGTTTGCAATGCTCACAAGCTTTTCAGTCCTTTGCTCATAAGGAAGTTTAGGGCAGAGAATGCTGAAAGTGTGAAGAAAACCGGCTGTCTTCTGCCAATGGAGGAGGCATCACAATGACTGCCAACCACTGTAGAGTGGGTTGGGGAGCAGGGGAGGAAGAGAAGTCTTATCTGCCCAAGCTCTGTGGACAGGGAAGGCAGCTGCTACTGCTACTGCTGCTGCTGCTGCTTTGGTAGCAACTTGATATTGTTATAGCAGAGTTGGTGGGAATAGTAGCAAGTGCCTTCCCTAGGTAAGAGCCCAGGCAGCAGTGGTGGAAAAAGAGAAAGGGTCTGGCAGTAGCAAACACAGTTACACAAACTCCAAAGATGCACCATTCATCTGCTGTCACAGCAGATATGCTAGTGGGTGCAGGGCTGTGCCTACTGTGAGAAAAACTCCTTGGGGGGAAGCCCAGGGAGCACTGTTCCACTTGCCCCCTTTCCCTCAAAGGCACTGCTGGGTGAGGGGCTGCACTGCTTCTACCATGGTAGACTCCCAGAGTGATTCTGGTGCCCCTCACAGTCAGTGCCCAAGGATGGTGCCCTGTTTATTTGCCCTGGTCACAATTTACCCATAGGTATGCAACTAAACCAAAGTGCATGTGTACTGGGGGGGCAGGGCCGGGGTGGGGGGGATGTAAGTACAGATTATCCTAATCTGGAGCTGGGGTATAAGAAATAAGGTATAAGAAATAAGAAAAAGAGTCTATCAGCCTCAAATTGTTATGGATAGGTAGACTGGAGGCACAAAACAGGGTTAGGAAGGAATGCAACAATGCACATAGGAGTAGCTGGCATTATTTTACTGGGATGTGGGTTTGGTCACAGAAACCAAAATTCATGATCCGTTTTGGAAGATAAATTCTAGATTTCACTGTGCAAAGCACACCAGATTGACTGAAGTCTACAGTGCTCTCTCACAACTGTGTTAGGTCAAATTTATATAAATATAATAAAATTGATAAATACCATCTCTCTGTGTTTCAGTCTGTACTGATGCAGTGTGTAGTGTCCTGATGTACACCCAAAGGTCTGGCAAGTTTTCCCCAGAAGAGAACAGTCTCAGCCTGTAGGATGAGGAAGTCACAGAACTGCATGTTATGCAGAGAGGTGCTTTGTTTTCAATGCTATTCCATAAATAGGAAAAAAAGGTCAAGTTAAAACATGTACAGGAAAAGCAAGCTGCTTCTCTTTTAGGTTGGTTCTTTCTTTCTTAGATTTGTTTTCCTTTTCTAAATTTTATAGGCAAAATAGTGCAGCTTCTTACAAAAAAAAGAGGAATGCAGTGGTTCAGCTTCTCAAGAACCTGTGAAGTCCCGCATTAAAATAATTTACAGAATTAATTTTTTTAATATTTTTTTAAATGGCCAGTGTTGTTAACTCCATAGACCATGCCCAGATGAGCATAGGCGTGTGGCATGTGGTGCTGCAAACACATCTGTGGTGCCACATACTGCACATTTAGATGTTCTCTGTTCTACCAAGGCATGCTGCCGGTGCATGTGTGGCCCACCTTTTTCTTCTGTGGGTTTTTTTGATCCTTGAATATCTAGGGGTCAAAAAAACCTGTGGGGGAAAAAAAGCAGAGCAGCACATGCGCAGGCAATGCATGCTGCTCAAAAGCAGATCCAGGCCACCCAGAGCTGTGCTGTGGCTTTTGCCCAGGCTCCATGTGGCAGGATCACCACTTCTTCAGCACTGGAAGGCTCCCAGGACCCTGGGTAAGGCTGCTGGGACCAGCCCAGGGCTGGCCCGGCCTCCCCTACCCTCCCTAGGGTAACTTGCCACACTTCAAGGCTTTCCCTGGGGACAAGTAGCTGCGGCAAGGAGCCAAACATCTATACTCATCTGGATGTAGCCACAGTAGTTAAGCGAAGCATGGCAATCATTTTTTTAAAGTGACTTTACAAGTACTGTGGTGATATGAGTTTGCACGCCTGGTATCAGAATTGTGACTCAAGAGAATTATATTTAAGGTTGGGGTTTTTTTGCATTTAGAGTAAATATACCCACTTCTTCTTTAACTCCCCATGATTCACAATAGGCCTGACAATCAAAATAGCTAGAGCAAACAGAAACATACAGAAACTGGAAATAAAATGCAGTAACTAGATATGCCGTATTCCTCCCTCCCCAACAAGCTTTTCTTCCTTTTCTAATATTAACATTTTTATTTGCAGAAAAGCTCCCAGCTGTCAATAGCACCACAGTTACAGTAATGCACATATTTTATGTGAAAAATACTAATATGCCATAGTTTTACTACTGACTGACATGCAATTTCATTTGCCAAGGTCTATTTGTCAATGAGTAATAAGAATACCAAGCATTGGCACAATGCATCATACTAGCTTCTTGAGACCATTACAATGTATCGTGCACTGTATTATGCACCTGTTCATTTTTGCATAATAAGAATGCTTGACAGAGATGCCACATTACTATGCATATATCCTATATCATTTATCTGTTTTTGAGGGGGGGAATATAAATTCCAGGCTGAGAGCTCTATGTCAAATTTCATCCAGGCAAATTATAAAAGCAAAGCTATGTACCTTTCAAAATTCAGGTTTATAATGGACCCTTAACTTTAGAATAGTGACAGACACCAAGAACAGATACTGTATATATTTATATACGCATACACAAACACTTAATATAGACATAAACCACCTCAAGAGGCAGTTGCCACAAGTGTTTCATGGCAGTGGAGCCTCATAAGTTGCTAAAGAATTGAAAAGGTAGAAAGATAATAAGCGATGAACTGAAAAGTCTATGATAAAAATACCTCTACATAATTTAGCTTCCAGGTTTGTTAGATAATAAATAATAAATGACTTGGAAGAACAGAGGTTCGGCTGGCTCCATCTCAAATGTCAAAGCGAGTAAAAGGTGATCCATGGGCTACTCTACAAGAAGAGCTGCAGAAACTGTGTGGTGTTATCTAGATCTAATGCTGAGGTGTAATTACTCAATAAAGTATAATCTATTTATTCACTAGCACCAGACTCTGGATTTTCATTTCTGTGAGTGCAATCTCCACAAAATTTTATCTTGCAAATAGACTCTAATGAAATCTGCTGGGTGAGGGCAGTCCTGTGTTGCTGGTCATGTTGTTTTCCTGGTGGCCTTGTGACTGCGAAGATGCAGAAACAAAACTAGGCAATGTGCACCCAACCAGGGAGACTTCAGAGAAAGTCTGATGCTTTTTGCTTTTGGCACCCTTCAGATGTTTATGTTTCCCCTTTAAAATTACAGTAATGGTGGTGGTGATTACACTACTCATCTTTCAGAGCATCACTGTGCATGATGGAGAGTCATAAGCTAAAAAAGCTTTTTATTTAGGATCTAAATGTGGCATTCATTCAAGCTGCTATTACTTGCTTTAGCCTAGCCCTCTACTCCAAAGGGCTTTACCTGAGAATATCTTCCTCATCTGTTCTTTTTAGTAGGCCCTTACTCTAGCTCTGCATATTTCCCCAGCAAATCTGCCTTGCTATTATGTTGCTGCCAATACACTGTGAAGGCTGCAGCCCTTTTCTTGTGCACCTTACCTGCACAGCCAAAACCTCAGGGGTGGACGTAACATCTACTGACAAGTGCCCAAAGTATGAAGAGGACAAACCATTGACTGTGGACAATGAGGGATCAGTTGTACTTGAACTGATATAACAGGACAGGTTGTGAAGGAAATGAATCTGGAATGCTCTTTCACAAGCAAACTGCAACTTATTTCTTCCCAGAGTGCTGTGGAACGTCTCAATTTAAAAAAAAAAATGTGAGTGTTTCCTAAATAGAAATACTATTTTCCATTTAATTCAGAGGCCAACATGGTTTTCAGTCGTTCATTTGTCTTCTGATTCCTGGAAATTTCCCATTTAATATCCTATCTTGACTGGTAGCATTCAGACCCTGCCAAAACAGAATGCAGAGGTCTCTGTTCTTAAAATTAACAATACCTGGATAGACTTTGAAGAGATTGATATTTCTGACCTCATATTGTTTGGAGTTATAACACCATACTTTATCTGTAATCCAGTGCTATGTAGAAACTATAGTCCCAGTTAGATTTAATACTTGGAGAGATATGAGCTTCTTTTGTTGGTCAGCTATCAATTATTACTCCAGCAAGTTATTATGAAGGTGGTTCATTTTTTTTTTATTCAAGCCTGCTTGTGAAATTTTGATATGGAAATTGGTAGAAATTTAAGATTCTTTTTCTTTAGCCCTTGGATTTAATATGTTTACTAATAGATTACAGTTTTGTAATAATTTTCATAAGGTTATCTGGAGTTTTGTTAAATGACTTTTGTGACAGGTCTTCCTAAAAAATTCCTAATATTTTTACTTACTCTGATTTTTATGAAACCACTCACTAGCACTACTGATTTTGAGACTTTCTATTTCAATCTGAGTATAGTTCAGCTCTGGTAATCAGAGCTTTAGAAAGATATACCAGAGTCCATCATGCTGTTTGTATCAGCTGAAATATTAGTAGTTTTGTCATTCTCAAAATATATTAGTCTAGATGCTTATGAAAACTTTTTTTTTTAAATCTTCAAATGTTTTTCGCTTGCAGACGTCCAAGTTTAAAAGTTTAAAATAAACTTACTTTTAAGCTGTGATATCCAGGAATTTGAAAAAAGCCATCTGCAAAATTGAAGGATGAAAATGTACTACTCCAATCCAACTGTTCTCTCAAAATCTATTATTTTCTTAGTTAATAAAATATAGACACCTAATAAAATTATAAATAAAATCCGTCTTGGCTAAGAATAAATATGTGAAATTTTAATCCAAAAAGCAATTTTACAAGAACTGTGTAAACTGCTGAAAACAAGGGTTGATAATAGATGTGCCAAAACAAAATTAACTATAGCCTCACTATTCTAACAGTAAGAGGACTTCCCTGTAGGATTAAATATAAAGAGAAACTGGGAAAAGAAGAACGACATTGTAGAAGTACAAATAGTAGCAAGGGAGTACATAAAATTACAGTAAATTCATTTGTTTTTTGTTCTGCAATATGAGTGGATAAGCGTTCACATTACAAAAAACACTGTCACAATAGGCTGCACTAGGGGAAGCCTTAGCATAAAGGCCATGGTCTCAATGGGTACAGAGACTGAACCAGTTTTAGCCTGAAAGTCTGTGCCTTCAGAACAGCAGTCAGGAAGTGTGGAACAGCTTACGCATTGGTGTTCCCTGTATGGTACTTTGCTTTGAAGCCTCTGTCTTTGGGGCTGTCACATCTTTGCCAAATTTACTTGAAAAAGCAACCAATTGCAACAACAACAAAACGCCCTCCCTTTTCTCAGATTAATATTTTGGGCAGCTGTGTTCACAAAAAGATCTTGTACTGCAGTAAGCGTGTCCCCGTTATTTAATATAAAATAAATACTATCCAATAAATAATACCCACAAGGTGAAACTTAAACTTACAACTAGTGAAAATTAATGCAGTCACCATATTGTTAAAAATTGCTTTTCCTTATTGTTAGCACTAATAAAAAAAGGTGAGTATATAGTGCTGATGAGCTGTGCATATCAAATGATGGCTCCTGGTATCTCAAATGCCTAGAATTTAGTGAAGGATACTACATGTTTCCTGCTGCTGGCTCATTGTAATCCTGCAACTGGTTACAAATAGACTGAACAATTCACCTTTGACTTAAATGATGTTCAGAATATCCTCACCAGTCTGTTTGTCCCTATGTTTCATGCAGTGATGGAGAAGGCATCGGGATGGAATAATTCACTGAGTTTACAGAAAGTCACATATGTAGGAATTGACATTGCTAATAACAGTCGTTCTATTGGTCAAAAGATCCCACTAGTGATAAGGTCCCATTGCAGTAGGTACTTCTAGAAACTTTTAAAAAGACAAAAAAAAGTGAATAAATAAGTGATCATGCTGTTGATAGATGTACATCATGTTATTTGCATAATCTAGACAGATATATAGACATATGGACATTTTAGTCCATTTGTTTAGATATTTTGTTGTATTTACATCTGTAAATGTGATGCCCTTCTATTTACATTATGTCATCCATACTTCATAACTGTTTGAAATGTCCTTTCAGAATGAACAAAGGAAATTTAATGGCATCACCCAAATTCTATCCGGACTTTTTTAAGGGTTTGAGGAAATCAGCCAAATTTAGATCCGTATGTACTCGTGCATTCTTTTATATTGAGGTGTATTCCTATTAATAGTCTGGGTAATATGGACATTTCTTAAACTAGCATAAGAGCCCAATAGCTAGGTTGACCATAAAAAACCAGGACATTAAGGACACTGTGCCACACCCCTGCCCCCCCCAGCTCCCCGGCTCCCCCACGTTAGCAGTGCTGCCACAGGCGGGGTGGGGGCGAGGGTAGGGCAGCATGGCACTCCAGGTAGAGGGGCAGCAGTGCCTGACTCCCTGCCTGGTGTGCTGTGCCATGCCATGCTTCTCAATCTCCCTGATGGTCTGTACCTTATGCCCCTGTGTTTTCTGGGGTGTTCATTTTAATTCTCACCAACCAACTGGAACCAGCCTCCAAAATCCAGGACTGTCCTGGCTAAACTGGGACATATGGTCACCCTACCAATAGACCTATGCAGTTACTCAGATAGTGTGGCTGGTTTAGGAGGAATCTTTTCCATTTGCAGGCAGCTTCTAGTGCTTACTGTCACTCTTGTAATGTACATGACAGTAAGCACTAGGATGAAGTTACGTGTCACACTTAGACCATACTAAGGGCACTTAAAACACGGGTATCTGCATGTTAAAGCTCATTAACTCTGCTAAGTGCTCTTTGAGAGTCTCGAAGCTACACCACTTCAGGTGAGGGTTAGCTCTAGGCTGTGCTATCTAGCTTGTAACTTCAGTCTGCTCCATGGAGACAAAATTAGCCATTTCCAGTCCTTTAGCATCCTTTGGTCAGATCACAAGCAGAAGAAGACTGTCTTGCATTCAAAAGCTTGTCCAACTCTATCTCAGCTTCATAGTTGGTTCAATAAAAGATTTCACCCTAAGAAATCCTTGACTCGTGCACAATTTCTGGACCATCCAGCCTACAACCTCACTGTTACACTATCAAAGCAAATCAAAGTAAATCATTTTTTGCTCAGTTCTTCCCTCAGGTTTCTATGAAGCTTGGGCTAATTTAGGGTAAGGACTGCCCTTTTTATCGCTGTACTGAGGGCATGATATAGTCCAGGTCCATGACATGGGCTTCACACTGGTCAAATATACAAATAAAGATAATTGGGGATCAGGACAGCTTCACAGTGAAAGAGCTAACTTATGAGAGGGAAAGTCTCAACTTTCCTTTTTTTTTTTGGATTTAGTGTCAGATATTGTTTTCAAATGAAGTGATCAATAGATAGAACAGCCATCCTTATTTCAGAGGTGACTATGGATTTTATATTAGCTTCTTCCTTCTCTATGACACTTTCATTCATGGTGTGAAAATATCCCCTCCCAAATCAGCGACTATATCCATTTATGTTCTTTAAGGTCTGAATCTGAGAAGTCAACCGTGGGTCTGCAAATGAAAACTGGCCACCTCATGAATTGAGGGGCTAGACTTTCAAAGGTCTCCCGACAAATTTTGCCCAATTCTGTTTCCCTCAGCAGTTGTCTTCCTGACTGTCAGGGAACTTTGCTACCACATCTCCTTTATTATTTACTCCTGTAATGTGTGATAAAATAAATGAGACATCTGTTTATGAATACGGTATGGCTAACACTCCAGAAGGCTTCAGCCTTCATTTTTCACTTATCACGCACAAATTGGATGGTGAAAGGTGTCCAGATTTTATTTTCCTGCTTCTATATTTTAAAAGAAATGAAAACTGACTGCTGTTTTTCTGTGAAGACACCAAAATTGAAAGTTTACTCCAGAAGTTGGATCCCCTATTGCTACGCCACTGATCAAGCACTCAGATTACATTTGCAAATGTGTATTGACAGACATTCAGGAGAAAGCTGTTGGCTGGAGGAAGCAGCTGAGGATCTAGCCTGAAATGTCCTGAAAATAAATTTGAAGGGCTAAATATATAGCACTTTCCTGTAGGGGCCAGGTGGAGGGAAATAATCTTATTTTTTTTTAGCCCTATTCACATGAAATGCTAAAAAGTAGAGATTGTGAAGCTTGTCAGAAGAAAATCATGCATTTTCTCTGGATTCTTGGGCTTGATCATTGCTGGGTGGGATCTGGATAGGATCTATAGTACACTTCAGTATTGGTTCCTCTGTATTGCCTTGCTGGCCAGATGAACTTCATAGTTTTGGGGTGCACCTACATGTGCTATTAATGTGATATTGGCTTACTGTGCAGTAACCCTTCCCTAGGAGTACATCTACATATGTACCCTGTTGGGAGCAAATCTGCTCCCAGTGGGAGCAGCCCAGTACAGAGCTGCTCCTGCCCTGCTTTGCTCCCCCTGAAGCAGCCAGGGGGAGCACCAGACTCCTCAAAGGTGCTAGCCCAGGGGCTGGCAGAGGACATGGGAACTGGTCCCAATGCACATAGGGCCAGGAGAGCTCTGCTGGCTGCTGACACGCAGCTGCCAGTGAGCCCTGTGCCCAGCAGAACTTCCCCACCCAGCAGGGGGCTCACCAAGAGCTGTCTAACTCCTGGGGCAGTTGCCAGTGAGCCTCTGGCTGAGTAGGGAACCAGAGACCTCCTTAGTCCCAGCACTGATCAAGGCCAAGAGACAGTGCTGGGACAGAGTAGAGCAGAGAGCAACCCTGTCCCAGCACTGATCAGCTCCCGGCTCCTGGGGGCAGCTGGGAGCTCAGCAGTGCCAGGACCAGGGACAGAGAACTCCCCCATCCCCTGTGACCCCTTCTGATGTGGCTGACCAGGAGCAAATTTGCTCCCAGTCAGTGTCTCCACAAGTGGTACTGTGCAGTAACTACTGTGCAGTTAATCTGACACCTATATTTACAGCCACCAGCTGACTATGCGGTAGACTAATTTACAGCACAGTAAAAATAGTTGAGGGGTGACCTTAAAGTCTGGTCATTTAGACTTCCCTAAGCCTAGTTAGTTTGATCTAAATGTAACATCTGTGGCCGCATGCACATGGGTGGTTCCCTGGGGACAACTAGCAGTGGCACACCTTGTGCTAGTCATCCCCGCTACTAGTTGTCTCTGGGGATCACCTGTGCCACACACCCTCTGGTGTGCAGCAGGTTACCTTGGGTGGGGTAAGGGAAGCTGGGGCCACCAGCCTGGCCCCAGCAGTGTTACTTGGGGTCCTGGGAGTCTCCTGGGGCTGCAGCAGTGGTGATCCTGCCACTTGAAGCCTGACCAGCAGTGGCTCTGGCTGGCCAGGTTCCAGTTCTGAGCAGCGTGTTCTGGTCCCCCCACGCCGCTTTATTTTTGTGAAACCCCTGCATTACTTCCTTGCCGCACCGAGAACAGCTGAATGTGTGGTATGTTGTGCCGCAGGCATGTCTGTGGCGCCACATACTGCACAGCCGTGCTCGTCTCGTGTGGCCTGTTATGTACATTGTCATGGAGTTACCACTCAGTTTATAACTGGTCCAATTCACTCTTAGAGTGATTGTTTCCGGGTCTGCAAATTCAGGAAGATGCATCAGCTACTTTCAGCTCACATTTCAAGACCATCTTAGGCATGTTAATAAATATTTACTTTTGTTTTTATACGTATGATTAGATTCTGAAGCATCATGAAAAAATATTGGTATGCAGTACTCCTGCATACAAATTTAATCTAAGCCCTCATTTCACATAGGAAACAAATGACTGGCACTTAGATGGCATAGGTGCTCCATAATACTGTGTCAGATCTTTAACTTCTGTTTCGAATCTGGGCTTAGCTGGGTGTGACAAAAGTTACCATCAGAAGTATATTGGTAGTCTGCATTTAATTACTTTGGTGGTCTTAGAAAGATCCTTGTCTGGGAATTATCCACATTTCAAAATCTTTCACTCCGCCTAGCCTTAGAGGCAGGATTGATGCCATGGACTGAAAAATTATTTTCTTACCCCTATGTATGGTTCCTTTTGCTGAGAGGTGAGAGACTGTTTACTGATGTAGTCTGGGAAAACATACACAGAGTCTGGGCCTGCTATATCTATTTTATGGATAAACGAGATGCCATATACCAAAGCTGTCAAGTTGGAATCTTTAAAAAATGTTGAGTTAAAGTCTGTTTGATCTGATATATCCTCTTTTGTATACAAACTTCTCAAGATTACATGCTGAGAGAAAATGTCACTAAAGGAAAAAAACAACTCATGCATGCATGTTTTTAATGTTGTTATGCATATATACCCAATATGACACACTCTGTATTTATTCCTCATGTTTTGAGATCAGTTTTATGAACTGCTGCATTTATACACTCTCTTTACTCACTATCTTGCCATATTTATAATTTGGAGGAGAGAAATCAGCTACTAAAAGTCTTAGACCTAATGATCCAATCTTCTTTCCTTCTCAATTTCTATTTGCTTCAAGGAAAAGCAGTTGCAATTCAAAGGGATATTTTTAGTGATGTAGTGTCTCACACTCTCTGACATACCAGGTGATGAGGCCCCCCTCATTCAGCGTGAACTCATGACAGAGAGGTGTTCTTTTGAATGCTGCCAGACATTTGAACAATTCCACTGGCTCCTTTTCTTGGAAGGGTTTGAGGTTTTCATGCCCACAGAGTGGTGTTACTGTTGGCAATTGTTTCAATTTCATCTTCCATCATAAGCCTGAGGGGAGTATTATACTTGTGGGAAAAAAAAGAGGCTACGAGACAAGAGCTGTACACAGCCAGTCAAGAAATATCAATCCCACAATAGGCCTATTGTAACTAAACAAATAACCACCCATGATTATAATACCAAGTGTCTTTATTAAAATAAATGTAAAAGGATGCACATGTTATTTTTGAGCAGATAGATTTTTAGAGATGATGTGCTGACATTGTTCACTCACATTATTTGAGCATTAAGTGGAAAAGAAGCCTAACATTTCTTTCTTCAACCTAGAAAATGTAATTTATGTTCAGTATGAAGTTTCTTTACTTTCTCTGACCTGAGCAGATCATCTCTCAGATTCTTATTCAAAACTATGTACCCCAAAGTATAAAAACCATTGAGACAGCGTATGGTATGGAAGAATGTCATCATTGCCACTATGAAATGCAAAAATCCACATTTTTTTATCCAGAGAATCATGCACTTATTCACACAAAAGGAGACCCAACTGAAATATTAACATACACATTTGCCTTTCTCCTTCTCTCTGTCCCTCTCTCTCTCTCCCTTTGCCTCTCCCTTTCAGTATCCTTGAAATCCAGAACCAGTGTATCCGCTGCTCAATACACAACCATTTAGAACAGTCCACACCATTTAAGAGCTGAGAAATTGTAAGAGTATTGAACACTGAATTTTCACAGCACAAAGGTAACAGAGATGTTTCTGTAACTGATAAACTGGGAAACTTCACAACATTGAATGGTCCTCAAATTCACACTTCCATATGTGTCATGGTTTGATGTTAATGCGCTTTGGACAATAATATAAAACATATAAGAATATTGGCTGAGCAAGAGAAGTTGTGAGGGTTTTTTTCACTTTGTCTGTGTTGTTTATATATGAAGGGGTTTCATTCCTTATGGATGATAACAAGCACAAAAGCAAATAGCTTGCAAATTGGGTTTTCTACTCGATGTTCTCTCGAAGCAAATGCAGTGCCTTTTACATTTACCATGTATGTAACCAAGTCCACCCTCCTCATATTTTATAAATTCTTCTTACAGTCATTAAGTGTGTAAGGCTTCTTTACAATTTTCATATATTTACTAGTGTCATCTGGAGCAGGGAACAGACTTCTTGCTCAGCTGGAATGTGGATGTTTTGCAAGACAGAGCGCATTTGTAGTGAGAATCTATCCTGAGAATTTTGAAACATTTCATTTAAGAGCTGCTGGTTGGGCATTTACATTGTAGCAAATATATGGCATTTTTCAAGCACAGGCAAGTAAAAGAATAAATTATTAGAATATGTAAATATACATAATAAAATACATCAATAAAATTCCCTAAATGTATTATATTAATTCTGTTAAATCTACTAATGAATAGATTGAAGGGAGCATGGAGGGGGCAGCCAGGCCCAGGGTCAGTGAGGACCTAGTCAGGGGACTTCTGGCAGGACTGGATATGTTCAAATCAGCAGGTCCTGATGATCTCCACCCCAGAGTGCTGAGGGAATTATCAGAGGTCATTGTGGGACCCCGGCACAGCTTTACGAGCACTCATGGTGCTCTGGTGAGGTGCTGGAGTACTGGAAAAGGGCCAATGTGGTCCTCATGTTCAAAAAAGGAAGGAAGGAGGACCCAGGAAATTATAGGCCTGTTAGTCTTCCTTCGGTCCTGGGGAAGGTCTTTGAGAAAATTATCCAGGTGCACATCTGTGAGGGGCAAGCAGGGGAGTGTATGCTTAGAGGCAACCAACACGGGTTCATTCGCGGCAGGTCCTGTCAGACCAACCTGGTGGCCTTCTATGACCAGATCACAAAATCCTTGGATGTAGGTGTCATGGTGGACATAGTCTTTCTGGACTTTAGGAAAGCCTTTGACCCTGTCTCTCAAATTGGCTGGAGGGCCGCACCCAGAGTGTGGTGGTGGATGGCTCATTTTCGACCTGGAGGGGTGTGGGCAGTGGGGTCCCCCAGGGCTCAGTCCTCAGGCCCTCACTGTTCAACATCTTCATCAGTGACTTGGACAAGGGGGTGAAAAGCACCTTGTTCAAATTCGCAGATGACACTAAGATGTGGGGAGAAGTGGGCATGCTAGAAGGGAGGGACAGGCTGTAATTGGATCTGGACAGGTTACAGGGGTGGGCAGATGAGAATAAGATGGGATTCAATACTGACAAGTACCAGGTACTGCACCTAGGGAGAAAGAACCAGCAGCATACCTACAGGTTGGGGAACTCCTTTCTCATCAGCACAGAGGCAGAAAAGGATCTTGGAGTCATTATTGATTCCAAGATGAATATGGGCTGCCAGTGTGGGGATGCAGTCAGGAAGGCTAACCACATCTTATCATTCATCTGTAGATGGATCACAAGCAGGTCCAAGGAGGTGATCCTCCCCCTCTATACGACACTGGTCAGGCTGCAGCTGGAGTACTGCGTCCAGTTCTGGGCGCCGCATTTCAAGAGGGATGTGGACAACATGGAGAGGGTCCATAGGAGGGCCACTCACTTGATCAGGGGGCAGCAGGGCAGACGAGGACAGGCTACGGGACCTGAACCTGTTCAGCCTCCACAAGAGAAGGCTGGGAGGGGATCTGGTGGCTGTCTATAAATTGCCAAGGGGGACCAGCAGGCAATGGGAGAGTCCCTGTTCCCCCAAGCACCACTGGTAGTAACAAGGAATAATGGCCATAAGTTGAGGGACAGTAGCTTGAGGCTAGCCATCAGGAGGCACTGCTTCATAGTCAGGGTGGCTAGGATCTGAAACTAACTTCCAAGGGAAGTGGTGCTCACTCCTACCCTGGGGGTCTTCAAAAAAAGGCTAGCTAGACACCTTGCCAGGGTCGTTTGACCCCAGTACTCCTTCCTGCCCACGGCAGGGGGTGGGACTTAATGATCTGCTCAGGTGCCTTCCCACCCTACCAACTATGAAACTATGAATATGTACATAAAAATATAGACATACATATAGTGAAAGAAAGAATAGCATTTTATATAATTTATCCCGCACATGAAATAGGAAAGTACTTATTTTAATTAAAAAATTAGTTTCTAAAGTGTGTAAAAATGACATTCCCATGTTGATTGTACAAATATAATATTCTAGTAGTAATTACAATAACATGCAAAGATAGCATAACATGCACCAGCAAACAGTCATTGCTAAAATATAATAACTACATTACTTTCATCTGAGAATATATATAATATAGAAGAGAGAGGCACAGGCATTATAGAAAAGAGAAAACATGAGACATAAGGAGAAATAAAAATGAAAGGATAAATAGGGAGATAATTTCATTCTAGTAATTGTTTGAAGTTATTTGAGATCATCCTGCAAATCTGTATAGGAAGATTGTCATTCATTCTGTGGGTAAGTTTTACAAAAGAAGCAATTTCACTCATATCTGCAAAACAGCTCTGCAAAGTTTGTGGTAAAGGATTGTCGCCTTCCAAGCAAAATGAAATGTGCACATATAATGGCAACCACAATCCATTTCTTTTGAGCTTCAAAAATATTTTTCTTTTCATTAAACTTATTTAATAAAATACATTGTGGAGAGGAAGATAGCACAACATCTTGTGCATGCAAGAATTTTTCACCCCAAAAGACTAATTTATGTACACAGTTATGACATATTCAGTATTACAACTGATTCCTCCACGAAAGCTAGAATGCATAATACCCCCTACTCTTCTGCCTTTCTGAATGAACGGTACATGTATTTTTCCCAAGTTCAGAAATACTAAAACAAATATTAATCAAATACTTTGCTAGTACACTTTGCTTCAAAGAAAATAATGCTAGATGCTATGGGCTTGAACTCCAAGCTGCTGAACTTTCCTAACTTGAGCTAACAAGCTACTTTAGTAATCCCTGTATCTTCAAGAGGTATGGCTTCAATGTATTACTTACTTAGCATTTAGAAAAAAAGTGCAAATAATTATCTGAGCAACAATATGATAAAACTAATGTAGTAACGGTTGTGCTAAGCATAATCTTACACTCTAAGCAACTATCACTTTAAGGGCAATTAATATGATCTTTGTTGCCCACCAGGTCCAAGAAAAGTGTCAGGAACATCAGGACTTGTATAAGGCCTTCACTGACCTTACTGAGGCCCCTGATTCCATCAATTGTGCAACCTTGTGGAAAGTACTGGCCAGATTTGGATGTCCTAAAAAGTACAGCAAAGTCCTGAGGCTTCTCCATGACGAGACAACTGTGACCATTCCACATAGTGCATTGGAGACAGATCCATTTGTTATCTGAACTGGAGTCAAGCCAGGATACACTTTTACCCCAGCTCCGTTCTCCATTTTTTTTGTAGTTGTCCTAGTTCTCAACAAGGACCACCTTTCTTCCAGAATCAAATACTGAGTGGATGAAGGGCTCTTCATACTAGGTCATTTTCACTTAAAGATTAAAGTACTCAAAACAACCATTCTTGACCTTCAGGATGCTGATAACAGTGCCAGACTGTGCTGGATCTTTTTGGAGAACCCTACCTAATTTGAGCTTCACTTTCAACATCAAGGAAACTAAAGTGCTTTATCAGCCTGCCCTGGGACATTAATGTGACCCCCACTCCAAACTGCCATTGAGGGAAATACTCTGGAGGTAGTCAAGCATTTCCCCTCCACCTTTCTTAGAGAATGAACATTGATGAAGAGATTCAGCAGAGAATCTGGTGAACAAGTGCCTCCTTTGAGAAATTGCTTTGACATGTCTTTATCTTGTTCTCCAGAAAGACACCAAGGTCCAGGTCCACAATGCAGTCATTGCAACTGGTTTCACCAATGCCTGTACACATTTGCAGTGCAGCCCTGGAATTGGGAAAGCCCAGCTGCTTGCCCCAGCCCTAAGGCTGTGCTAATTCCCCCACCCCCTGATCCTGATTGGGTCATTTTTAGCCCCCCAGTTTCCCACCTGTGGATGCATTAACCCCCTCACTCTGCCAATCCCCTTCCCCCTCCCAGGGTCTGCTAGCCTCTCCAATCCCACCCACCCATCCCTCTACCCCATTACTTACATCTATTTCTTCATATATCTCCCAGGAGTAGTGAACAGCTGCACTGTTCCTGGTCTACATTTACACAGCTTAAACCATGGGAACGTAGACTGGGTGTGGCAAAGAGCTGAACACACCCTGAGGGGATAATGCATCTAGGGCTCTAGCTAAGATTTGTTTTTCTGCTTCTCATACCTACAGTATCTCTAAAACATATGAAGTAGTAGAGCCTTATAAGTACAAACCCTTTTAAATTAAAGCAGATTGATAAACAGGATTTTTTTCCACAAAAAATTAATAAGGTAGGAATTTTTTCCATTGAAAAATTAAAAAATCCATTTCTTTCTGACCCACTGGTAGGAAAATTAAAAGCTTTTTCCATTAAAATACTTATAAACAGTTCAGCCTTGCCTTTCACTGAAAAATTCAGAAATTCAAAATTCAAACCTAGAACTGATATTACAGAAAATCTTACAAGCATAATATAAATATTACATATTCTCCCAATTCGATGTTTTGTGATACATGCCTGGGAAGAAAGTTTGGATAGCATCAGAACCTACTTGAAATTATTGCGGGCATGTTTACGATGTCCCACCGACCTTTGCAGACTTGTAGAGAATGCAAATCAAAACCAAAGACAAGGCAGCTTCATGACACTTATATCCAAGAACCTGAGAATTCCAGTCAGATGCATTTTTTTTTGTAAATTGAAAAAAACAGCTAAACAAGAGAACTAGAATAAGGCTTGAGGAAAAGAAGGCAGCATCAAAACCAAAACTGAATCCATAATATTTCAAGGGATGAAAAAACTCTTTAAACATAACAGGGAATAAGAACCACTAGAGAGATCATTAAGAAATGAAATTAATGCTGCCTCATTAAATGTCCAGAAACAAATATTAGAGAGATTTAGACAATTAAAATAAAATAACTCTTGATTAAATCAGTTTTTGGAAAATATGTGATTTTAAACAATTTATCCAATCTGCTTGATGGGCATCCCTTGGTTTTAAGGGAATCAATACATTGACTGTCTGTATCTCATGACGCAGGTTTGATTTTTTCACAAATAGTAAGGTCTCCTCCTAGATATCTGGAGAAGACCTTACTGTGGGACTGTTTTTCACAGGCTAAATAAGAATAATCTATGCAAATACCATCTTCTAATTCTAACTTGAATCCCTCCTAAAGGAATGGACAAATACTGGGAGAGAAAATTCACTGTGCAGTTTTGATTAAATTAGGCTTTTAAGGTATCATGGGTACATCTACACTTGCAATTAATTCGACTGAGCTCTAGGTGGGCAGCCTGCCAGCCCAGGGCTGCTCTGACTTGACTCAACCTGCTGCAGATGGGCTCGCTGGGGCATGAGGGAGCTCCAGTACAAGGCTAGCAGGCAGACACCCCCAAAACTGAAGCACCCTTCCCTTGTGCCCCAGTCAGCCCCATCAGTGTCTACACATGTTGCAATGCACAAAATAATGCTGCTGCAGGATGGTACTTGTGTAGCGCTGCATGTGTAGACACTGAGACTTTACTGCAAGATATTAGGCAACTGCAATAACTAGGCAACTGCAATAAATGTCTTGTGTAGATGCACCCAGTAGGTACATCTACATGTGCAATAAATGCAAAGCAATAAACTCTGGAGCAGTTTGAGCCTAAGTGAACTACTCCTGGGTTTAGCATCTACGGGTGCACCTGGGACACGAGCAATTTGAGCCAGGGCAGAGCAGATCTGGGCTGGCATGGGGTACTAGAGGTCAGTCCCAGGCTCTGGGCAGTGGTGTCAGGCCATGCTAGGGCACAAGGGTGCTGAAAGTACAGAGCTGTGTGGCTAGGTAGCAGGCAGGAGCCTTGTCCCTGGATGGCTGGGCTAACTGGGCTAATCTAGGCTTAAGATCAGCATCTACATGTGCATATAGTTGCAGTAAATTACCCCAGTGTAAGATAGAAGTGACCCCATCAGTACTACCTTATGGTGGTGTTAATTAGTTTACTGGGGCTTAACACTGTTGCACCTGTAGATGATGATGTTGTATTCCATAGCAAATTCATTTACTCTGTAGTAAAGTACATGTATAGACATGACCGGTATGTAGTAGTACAGAGCTGGCCTGTTCAAAGGGCTCCTTGGGAGACATTCTGATTCCTAGAGCTTCCCGGCTATATGAGGGAGTGCGGTCTACTACACCTTTTCCAAAAATGTTGCATCATCTCTCCTTTTCAGTGGTAAATAGGAGTATGGCCCTGGTTCTTGTTCTTTGGGGTTTTTTTACTACCATATTCTTTATGTAGAGTTGCTCCCAGTGAAAGTAGGGACCTGGTTATAATCCTGGACTTTCCTGAGCAGATCTTATGTGAGCTGTTCAATACCGCCTTCTTTTCATTGCATTTCTGCCTACATATCACCATTGCACAACACAATATTGCCATTGTAAGGTAACAGAACTAGAGCAGTGATTCTCACCATGGGGAACTATAGCACCCCAGGGTCCCAGGAGTCCTTTTAAGGGTGTCACAGGGTGTTGCATAATGTTATCTTTGTTATGTGCATGCAAACACAAGGCATGATTCACAAAATAAACCCAGATATTTCAGATAGGAATCTACAGTGCTAAATTCATTATGACCTATTGTGCTCTTTGAGTTCTTTGTAACAGAAGTGCTCTATCATTTTTCTAAAGTCAAAAAATGAGTGGAAGCTAAGAGCTGGCATTTTCTGAGTGGTGCCTTGAGTCTAAGGAGGTTGAGAACCACTGACCTAAACGAACCTGATTGGAACAAGAAATATTGCCTGATAATTCTGATTTTTTTTTTTTTTTTGCCATAATGACAGCATTAATAGATGAAAGGAAAGGAAATGAGACATATATTCTGGTTTTTGTAGAGCACTGGGAATCTCATCAAACCTCTCCAGCAAAAATTAAGACAAACTGTCCTAAGATAGGAATGGTTCCATGGCTTAAGTGCTTGCTGAAGTACCAGGAAAAGAAAATAGAATAACATAAAAGCCTTAGCATTGAATTGTAAGAGCAGGTATTTCTTAGGGAATCATTCAGGTCTGTATGTCCAAGTAGTGAAATGCTGGCAGTAGAAACAATTCTCCTCTCATTTACAGTGCTGTATATCCAAAAGACCTCTTTGAATTTCCACTCAGAGAAGAGTTTGCCTCACAATCAGATTATGAGTGGCAATTTTAGAGTTTATTTGTCTTAGAGTTTCCTGAGGAAATAAATATTTATGAGGTGAAACCATAAATTGCCAGGAAGGCTAGAACATGCTGGGGGGAAGGGGGAGAGAGGAAGGGTCTTTTCTAAAAGGACTTTCAAGTACGATACCTCATTTTCTGAAATATTCATCTTCAAAAAATAAAAATGGGGCTGGATTAATGATCTAAGAACCTGAGAATTCTTGAACAAAGAACAAAGAAGTTAAGCCTGTCTTCAAATGTTCCTGCTCCTACAAAGGAATAAAATTTTGCCTTTGTCATCATTTCAAGAAATACTTTTTCCACAATGATTTCTTTTCCAAAGTCAAAAGAGTTGACTTGTAAAAAGAGGAAAAAGCGCTGCATTTTCAGAAAATAAAGCAACAGAGATTCTTACTTCCTTAACACAGATAGGACTCATTTAAAACAAGGAGAACTGAACATGTTTCAGTTAAAACCATTATTAGCCCACAAAGGAAGAAACAAAAATACATTTTACTCCTCTAGACAGTGGCCCATCTTCATCTTTAAAGGAAATGTCAATATGATATACTATATGCCTTATTCCTGGGAGAGGAGGCCATTGATAAGCATGATGGTTTCCCTTTTAATTTCAAAATGACAAATAATTGATTTGGGTGAATATAATTTGTGCAAATTGAAAAATACAAAAATTTACATGGTCTTGGATTTATTTGTGATGTATTTTGTCTTTGTTCATTTGTTTTCAGTAGGGCTCAGCCGGTGTCTTTGTTCCCAAAGCCTGACCCAGTAATGTATTTGGATTAACCAATATTCTGAACACGCAGGATGCGTCTACACATTCATTAATGTGCTTTTGGTAATGGCCATTAAATTTAGTACCTCCACTGTGAGGTACTAGAAAAAGGTGCATTAGCTTATTTTAATGCACATTAGTGAAAGAGCATTTTTGTTATGCTTTAATGTGCATTAAAATAGCCTAATGCCCATTAAGATGCTCATGTAGACAGGCCCAGAGAATGCTGTTGCATTACACATGTTTGATTATAAACAAGTACGGTACAAACTTATTTAAAATTATTTTTAAATGGAACTAGTAATATTGCTATCTATCTTCTTGTATACTGATCATTACATCAGTAACAATGGCATTGAAGCCACACTTGCCTTTGTGCCGGTACAGTCTTCTAGCATTAAATACTTTTGGTTTACCCATCTTCTCAACAATTCTGCCTAGGATTTTTTTTTGCCTAAATAAGGAATTTGCCAGTCATTACTTTCACTGAAAATTTGCCTAGAAAGGGACTACTAGAAATACAGCAGAAGTGGAGGGGTTCTTTCCAACAAGATAGATGCCAAGTATATATGTGTAATCACTTTTGTTACCCAAATGCCCATTCTGTCTTCCTCCTGTATCTTCAAACACTCTGGGCAAAAATAAGTTGAATTGCTTTAATTATATATATAACATAAGTGCAATTTTATGTATATGGACACTATGCTATCAGATTGATGCTCACTTGCCTCAGTTAGGTTGGACACTCTGGCAGCTTCTGTGGCTTATAGGGTTACTACATTTCCAGTTTCAATAAAGACACCTGTGGGAGGGAGGGGGAGAGGAGAGAGGAAATGGGTATATGATGGTGGGGGGGCAGTGATATGCCCATGCCCTGCCTCTGTCCCTGACTCCCAAACCACAGCACCCCCAGCCCTGTGGATGCCCCTCACACCTGACCTACTGTACCCCAAACCCCAGACTAGGCTGGTGCCTCTCACTTCCAGGCCACAACCCCGCTATCTCTGCTGATACCTCTCACTCTCAACCCATAGCCCCCTGCCCGTCCGCCCCATCCACAGACCTGCCGGTGCCCCTCACTCCTGACCCACAGTCCCCTGCCCACCACAGCCCTGCTGCCATGCAACTCTCTCCCTCTCTCTCTCTCTCTCTCTCTCTCTCTCTCTCTCTCACTTACCTGGCTGCAGCTGCTAGGGCCCATGTGCAAAGCACGTGATGTCCCGGCCTCCAATCAACTTCCCCCGCTGCCCCCAGCCCCAAGCAGCTTCTTGCTTGGGCAAGCCATAAGTGCTGGGAAAAAGCAGAGGCAGAAAATCCTAGACATTTTCTTCCATTTCAAAAACCTGCCTGGATGGAGGACAGAGGACAAAAAAGAGATCAAGTCCAGGAAAACCCAGACATACGGTAACCTAAATAAGGGCATTCATGTATAAAGTTGTACACAGTGTAGAAATAAACCAGTATAATTCCTGTGTGTGGATGCTTGCAGATGTTAAAATGAAAAAAACTCTCTGGGCTTTACCAGAAGCAGCAGTGTGTTGTTTCAACCCAGCTCTCCAGTATTGTATAGATTGAGCACTTCAGTGGGGCTTTTGGGCTCTGTGACAGGAGTATCAATATCGGAGCCTTTCCAGGAGTGGCTCCGCCCTCCTGTAATGGGCCAACCACCTGCTTACTCTCCTGCCATGCCTTGATCTTACTTGATTAGTAGATTGTTGTAATCAGCAGGAGGCTGCCCATTTTTCGTGCCCCGGTGACAGGGGGCGCTACCTGCAGCTCCTTTTCCTCCCCTATATCACAGCCCAAGCCTTGCAGATGGTGTTGACGTGGTTTGACCTGGGCCCTGTTATGTCTTGACCCTCCTCTTTACTCCTGGGGCTCCTTGCAGCCCCCCTCTTGCTCTGGGGCTCCTCGTGGCCCCCCTCTCACTCTGGGGCTGGATCCAATGTGCCCCACAAATGGTGTGCCCTCTCCAGTGCCAGGAACCCCCATACTACTGGGGAGTCCCTATGAGGCCTCCTCCAACCCCTAATAGCCTCACCCGATCCTCCAGTCAAAGAAATGAACATATAAAACACAAAGCCCCTGGGCTACAACATAAAACTAGACCATCCGGTCAAAACAGATTCACTCCCTACTAGAGAGTGAGGGAGAGAGGGAGGGAGGGCTCCCCAGCCCCAGCAGTAACCAGGGGATGTTCACACGGCCAGAGTTCTCCCCTCTGCCTGTCCTAGCTGAGCTCCTACTCCCACGGCCACTGGAGAGCAACTGCACTCCTGACCTCCTACCTGGGTTTAAGAAGGGCTACGCCCTGCCCCTTCCTGTCAGCTGGTTTTACTGGTTGCCTTGGCAACCAGCACCTGTGCAGCCCTGGTGACTGGCAGCTGAGCCGCCCCCTTCCTCCCCCTTCCTGAGCCGTATCCACTTTCAGGCACAGGGCACCTGAGTACACTGTGACAGGCTCTTTTAGCCAAAACTGATTCAATCAGCTATTAGATAAAAGTGTCAAAAATCCACATCAAAGTTCCTGATTTATACAGATGTTGGGTGAGCCAGGTCCAGCTAACGCACTGCCTCTTCTGGGCATGTGCTGGGCATGGCATGGGAACACTATGAGTTTAAAGTAAAGCACCACTGTTTTTTAAATGTCTGCAAGCAGCCAAAAAGCCCTTACTAATTGGCACAATCTCTGTTGATGCCTCATGGTCACATAAAAAAATATAAATATTTTTGCCATGGAAAAGAAATGGGATGCTTGAGAAAGAAATGTAAGTCTTGTTGATTAACTATGATAGGTTACAAGAGCAGTGCCCACTAAGAGGTGTTTATGGGGTTGTGAAAGAAGAGGGTTAGTTTTGGGGGCAGGTTTTTCATCTTTAGATGTCTTCCTAAAATGCTAAACATATGTGTGTGACCATTTAAAAATAATATCACATTTGGAAGACGGGGCAGAAATCATCAGTAGTTCTGAAGAAGTAACACTATTTCACAAAAATGCCACTTTCGGGGTAACATCATAGCTAGCAGGATAACTGACAATGCTCATAACTGTCCTCAGAAGGAAGATGAACTCCATAGCCTGTTTATTACGAATGAATGAATGAGCTAGATTGTTTTGAAAATGTCATATACTTCCTATTATAATAACCATCAGTCTGTCTAACAGTTGATACGTGCTTGACTACCTAGCTGTTATTGTTTAGATTCTTACCATAAGAGCCACCATGTTAATTCATCATTTTGGACAGTGATAATTTCAGGAATGATACTGTTACAATATCATAAAACACTAATTAGCTGTCACTGTCATATTACTGCAAGAAGTGTCACCTCTTAGCAGTTTCATTTCTAGAAATAACATAAAATTTCACTGGTCAGAGTATCTGTGTCTTGAGTAAGTGTGATCTGATGTCTGTGTTCAGGAACAAGTTCAAGAGAGACATTATACTGGTCTGTCTCTAAACCATTTGAATTTTCTGCTGCACTGGAAATACACATCACTGCAGTGACTACCCATTTCTTTCTTTTCCAGAGTGATTTAGTGTGTAGGCCAGTATACAAAATCATTTTATCTTCATTTTTATAGTCCATTCAAAATATTCCTTCCATTATTCTTGTACTAACTCCTTGCTCACATGAAGCTTTACTGGCTTTCCTTATTTTTTTTTCAGTTCTAGACATCCTGAAACAATATTTTTATTAGAGTTGTATGGAATCATTCTAGCTAGAGAACATCTAAGCATAAAATCACAGCAAAAATGTGAACCAAATCAGAGTTCATCAGTACCTGAAAGGTTGATGGTTGGGGGAGAAGTGGGGGTGGCCAGAGGAACAAGGAAAGCATGGGATGCTGCTTCAAGTAGATCCAGTTACAAATGGTGATACATTCCTGTTTTCACTCTGAGCCACCAGTATTAAGGGCTTCTGGATGTGATAACTTTCTAATGGTGTTTCCAAATCTCTATACCCATTGATTCTCATAGGTCTTCTTCCAGTATTGTGGCCAAATTCCAGGTTGGTCTTTGTTAAATCTGCAGCGGCTAGGACCTACCTCACCCTATTGCTGTACCATCCTGCCTTGTTGCATCCCACCTTATTGCTGAACCTTCTTAAATAGTGGCTATTTTCTACCTGAAGTTATCCAGATTTTAATGGCAGATAAACTGATTGTGTAAGGGAAGAAAAGAGGTACAGGAGGATTGAAGTGAATCTCACTATACTAACAGAAGAAACGATTACAAGGGCACACTATGAAGGAAAGAGTTATGGATGAATCATCATTTTGCAATTTATTAACAACAAATATTTGCTTAACTGTCTTGCAAAGCAGATATTTATATATATTTTCCCACTAACAAATCATGTACATTAACTATCCTTGATTCTGACTTAACCTGCTTCATCTAAGTGTCCAAATTTGCTCTCTATACTTTAAATTAAACACTACAGTATTTCATTATGTACCTTTTCAGACATTATCTGGATTTTTTATGTTGAATTGCCAGGGCCTTGATTCAGGAAAAATAAATGAAAAAAGGAATGCTGTATGTTACTACAGATTATTGAAAGGTTTTATTAATTTTAGAACATTTAAATCTTAGTTACTTTAAAGATAATTGTAAAATTATATTTTGATTAAACTATAATCTAAAATACCTTAACTGTCTTTTAAAATCCTAATGTCGAGGCTGGTAATCATCATGCTTAGGTGCTCAGTTCCCAGTACTGTAGTGGGAGTATGGGGGGTTTTTTTGGAGCACAAGTAATACAGATATATATATATTTTTTTTTTCCCTTTTTCTTGTTTTTTCCCTGGTGCTAATTCAGATTTCCTTTTGTATCCATATTTTCTTTACAATAAATTTTGTGGAGGTATTGTCTTGAAGGATTTAGTTTTATTGATGGTAGAACAGAGCATTAAGTCAGCTATGTGGATAATTTATCTGATTTTAAGATGCTGTCACATTTTTATAAGGAAAACTTAAAAGAAAATGAAACTCATTAAAAAAACAACATGATTTTTTTTTGGTTTTGTTTTTGCAACAAAGCAATTAAGAAAGCCTGCCTTTCCAGCATGGTGGGCAACTTTCTAAATACAGAAAAGTCCAAATTACCTGCTGTTGAAAACAAAGTGAAAGCTATCTCTTGTGGCTTAATAAGAAATGGAGGTTTTTAGAATTAATACAAAGATTCAGCAGCCTCTTTTGACTGTGTTGCTAAGTGTTTTGCTGAAAATCATAGCAGGAAAAAAAAGCAGAATCAATTCAACAAGAGCACATTTCTGAGTGAATTTTTTGCTAACTAAATTAACCTGCTTTATAAGAAGAGAAAAAGTCAAGGATTTTATCTGTCTCTCATATATGTGTACACAAAGGTGCAGAGAGATTTTTTGCATTGTCTTAGCATCAAAGTTCTTACTAGGAGCCTGTGGTTGCCATGGGAACAGAAGAATAACACTGACTCAATGGATTGCAAAATATGGGGCCAGTCCTATAAATCCTTAGGAATAGTTTTTGCACACACTAATAAACCCTTTGAGTGAATGGAAGCACTCCTATGAGTAAGGACTGACCCCCAGGCATTAAGGAATAATGTCACTATATTCTTTTTTAAATGGCTATCAATTGCACCTTTGTTATGATGACAGGTGTGGCGGAACAGAGGAGCTCACAGATTTTTGACTCTCCTTATTTTGTGACAGCCACGTGCATTGCTTAACTTGACACCTCTTTGACAAAAGGTTCCTTCCTCATTTGTCCTAGATATCTCCCTTCCCCACTAGGCCTACTAGCAACATTGCTGAATGTGAGATATGTGCGTGCGTGCGTGTGTGTGTGTGTGTATATATATATATATATATATATATAATCTATTTCAAATTTATGCATTCAACAGCTATTCAGTCCACAGAATAATTCCAGAGCTGTTTAGTCAGGAATATACCTCCAGTAGCAAGTGCTCCTTTTTTTGGAAGAAGACCCACACAGTAAAGTCATTTCCATCAATGGAAAAAAGGCAAGCCAGCAGTGAAGTGAAGCAACTCAGTGCCTGTGTAGGGCTTTCAGAAATCTATTACATATTGCCAGTAAGTTTGGAGAGACAGAACATAAAGCAACCCTTTATTTAGCTGTGTATGTGAACAAATGTAATGCAAAAGAAAAGAAGATTGACCGTCACTCCCCTAACATAGAAATCATGTAGCTCAAATTATGAAGTTTATTGGAAGATGATCAGTTCTATAGGATCCCTCCTGAATCTACTTAACTGCATGAAATAAATTGAAATGAAAGGCTAGTGAGAGACCCAATCTGCCAGCCAGCTAAAATAAAGGCTGACCTCTTTTGAAAAAGTGTTTAGTTATTTGAATTCACTCAATCTTTCTTCAAATGGCCAAGCAGTGTTTGTATACGAGGTAGTGCCTATCTAAATTATTCCAAGAGAAGTGGTGCTCGCTCCTACCCTGGAGGTCTTTAAGAGGAGGCTGGATGAACACCTTGTTGGGGTCGTTTGACCCCAGTATTCTTTCCTGCCATGGCAGGGGGTCGGACTAGATGATCTGGTCAGGTCCCTTCTGACCCTGGAAACTATGAAACTATAAATTATGAATTTTTATCCACTCTTTCTCTTTTCTCTGTGGATATCTGAAAGAGTAGAAAAATGTTGTGTAAGGGCTGGCTTTATGATTATGTTAGTTCATGGATTATTACATATTTCCCATTAGCAGAGGCTTGACAACACAATCCGTGTGCCCAGGGTATTCCTGGGGTATGCCCCTGCAAGCAGGGGACCTGACAGATGCTCCTGGGGATTCAGGGGCCCAATCCTATGTACCCCAGTAGTTCCTGTACAGAGTGGCTGCAGAGCACAGGCAATTCTGGGCTTCCTGTGCTCACCCACCATAAAGTAAACAGATGTCCACTGCAAAAAGTTACACACTTCTTTATCATCTATTAAGCACCTGATGTCATGGCCACAATTTTGGGCATTTGTGGCACAAAAAAGGGCATGGATGATTGTTTGCTTGGGCTTTGTGCCACCAGCAAACAACACATATTGTAGATGGGGTCTTGGGCTAGGGTTACCATACGTCTGGGTTTTCCCAGACATGTCCTCTTTTTGGGTCCTCCCATCTCTGTCTGGGCAGTGTTTTAAAATATGAGCAAATGTCTGGGTTTTTGCTTTGCACAGCATCAGAGTTTTTCCCGGCACTTTCCAGTTTATGCTAGTAAGGAGCTGCTTGAGTTGGCGAGAGCAGGGGGACGGCAATTGGAGGTAGAGGGTATGAAACACATCAGCGCATACACACACACACAGCCAGCATGCGGCCATGTAGCGTGGTGGGAAAAGCCCTGGCAGCTGCATGCAGATAAGTGCATGGGGGGGGAAGGGGTTAGAGGGCCAGGGCTTGGTGACTGTCTGGGGGGGGTATGTATGAGTGTAGACTGTCCTCTGTGTGTGCATGGGCATGTGTGTGGCAGGGGCATGTGCAGGGAAGGAGTGTGTGAGAGGGACAGGTGCTTGCTGGTGTTAGGGGAAGCTGTCCCAGTGCTGGGGCTACAGCAAGGTGGGGGGAGGCACCTGCGCCTCTAGCAGGGGATAGAGGTGGGAGGGGACCTTCAGGGGCAGCAGGAACCTGGGGCTGGTGCCTGTGCTCACAGAGGCAGAGCAGCTGGGAGACACTGCAGGGCTGAAGAGAGCAAGGGGCTGCAGGTTGGGAGTGAGGGGCACCAGGGAGGTGGGGGACCATGGGCCAGGACTGCAGGGTATAGGCAGTGTCAGGGGGCTGCAGGTTGGGCGTGAAGGGTATCAGCAGGGATGGTGGGGGGCTACTACTGGTTGGTAGTAAGGGGCACCAGCATGGTCTGGGGGGCCTACGGCTTGAAAGCGAGGGGCAAGGTAGGGTATGGGCATATCGCTGCCTCCCTACCACATACCACCCCCTCCGCCCCGATAGATGTCTTCTTTTTTGGGATATATGGGAACCCTATCAGCTGGCCAACCTGCAGCATGTGTACCACAAGTGGCACAAGCAGCCTCTGAGTGTGATGTGGTAGATCAGAGAGGGGAGAGGCATCATAGTGGAAGAATGGGCATGGAGCACAGGGCAGGAAGCAGAAAGCAAAGCAGCAGATCAAGCAGAGGCAAAGGCACTTTGCCAGGATATGGGGCTAACTTTTGGCGTGCCTGACAAAAAGCTTGGCCCCCAGTAGACTACCTATAATCATCACTTGCAGAAAAGATTATATGACAGAAAATTTATCTGTAGCTGGCCACCACCAAGCCAAATACTAATCTGAGTTTAAATCATTATCATGCACACAAAAGTAATGACATTTTTGTTCTTATTAACTTTAAAACCCAGTTGCTGTACATAATAAGGTTCTCCTTGTAGGAATCACTTCACTGATGTCAGCTGTGTAAAACCAATAGAAGTGAAGGGAGAACCTGTTCCTAAATCCATAAAACCTTGGAAACGAATAATTATTAGACAACTCACAGTATTTGAAGTTCACACAAGTAAAATTTTTTAAAGTAAATTGCACACATCTTTGCAAAGCATGTATTGATTTTACCATACCGATTGAGTAATAAGTGTCTAATAACTTTTTCATGGATTAAGAGAGAGGGATTTTTTTTGCTTTCATCAAAGTGTATTGTTAATATAAAATGGTATAAGTTAATCAATCTTGTGATAATAGCTTTCAGGATACCTACTTTATTTGACTTCATCTTTTTTATTTGTCTACAGAGCAATACAAAGTGAGCCAGGTGTGATAAAAGTAATGTTATATTGATCTATTTTAAAATTACAATTTTTCCCCAACACCACCAGGTTTCTGAAAACTGGAAAGGTTTCCCTAAAAAGCTATTAAGTACAATGACTAACTCGATAGTTTAAAAATAATAGTGATTAGCAATTTTGCTTAGTGAGTAAAATTCACACCTGGACAAAGGACCAGCTCATGGTCTATGCACCATTTAAATCCATTTCAGTTCTCTAATGCATCATTTCTAGACTGTCTGTCTGTCTCCACAGGAGCAAATTTCACACACTGCAACTTTCAATGCAAATGTTGTTGATGGTGTTGTGTCTTGTTTGTTCGTTGGCTTTTTTTATACAAACAGGGTTGGACTGTGACTTGCATTACAACTTTGGGCAAGGAGTAAGAACCGTGCTTCACAGTTCACTATGGGATACTCATGCCAGAAGTCAGGGGATCTGGACAGTTCACTATGGGATACTTCTGAGTCAGGGGATCTGGACAGTGAATGTCCAGCTTTGCTTCCCTTTTCCTCTCTTCTCCAGTTGCTGGCCAGTACTGGATCTTTTGTAATTTTCCATGGCGATGGGCCAGCAAGAAATGACTACTCCCACATCAGCTTAGAGCTAGGTTAGAAATGAGGGGACATTTTGACTCAGGGTGAAAAACTGGCCCTCAAAACTCTGAGCCACAACGCTTCTCAGGGCTATTTGTGGGATGATGCCATTTCAGTCCCTTGACTAGGTTGTGCTTGGGTTAAAAAAAAAAAAAAAAAAAGACCCATTCAAATTCATAAGTAACAGTCTGTGTTGCTGAAAGGAATTCTCCATCCAGGGAAAAAAAGAATTCACATATGGCTATTGGCCTGGGTCATTCATAATGGAAGACAACCATGGAAAAAAGATCTAAAAATTAAGGCTTAGATTAAAATGAAGAACACTAGTACAGCTAAAAGGGACTGCACAATAAGATAAGAGTATATTTTTTTAGGCTTCTCATTTTAGTGAAAATTAGTTTTGGATCCTCATCAGTGTATTCAGGGGAAAAATTACTCCAATGTCTATAGAACAGAGATAAAAAGGAGATCTGCTGAAGGAGAAATAATGAATTTACACTCTTAACATTCATTTTGAGGTGCAGAAGATACATTACTGTACATTATGCCTATATTAGACTTAAATAAATTTCATTATTAAAACAAGATTAGAGGAGAGAAGTGTAATTTGAAAACATACAGTACTTATATGAATATTTATAATAAAGAGCTTTCAGAATTATAATACGTGGTTGTACTTTTTGGATAATTATATACAAAAGTGTAGTGAAATAATTTACAGGGACTGAGTTAAATGTACAGAATGAAGGAAATTCAAGGTTGTGGCACAACTCCTTAACTTATTCTGTTAAGCCAATGGTCTATTTCACAGACCTCTCTACCTTTTCAAATTATGCAAGAAGGCTGTTGCAGTCTAGATGTACAAGGTGTGATAGAACCACATATGAGCCCTAGCTCTTCTTTCCCTCAGTTTAAGTTATACCATAAGTTTAATCATAGTATTTTGTAGGGCTCTACAAAGCTTTGGTAGCCAATTTGAGTGAGAGAAGATTCGGCCTGTTTCAGCAGCTGAATCTCTCAATCCGAATCAAATTGGGACACCTATTAAAAGGCCCGAATTGAAACGGAAGCATCAAAATCAATTTGAAAAAGATTTGGAAAGATTTGGAGATTTGGAAGGCATGTCTGCAGGAAACAGAAACTGAGAAGAGGGAAGGAGAAGGGTGGGGGGGGGGGGGAGACTGCTCTGACACTGACATCTGTAGCTGGCCTGTGACTGTGATCTTTTCCTGAGTTCCCTTCCAATCCCAGTGCTCTGGGAAAGGGACGTAAAAACAACACATAAGGCTGTGTGTGAAGTGATCTGTTTCTGTGTCTTTTGTGAGCTATGTCTGTTTTGCAGCATCTGAAAGGTTCTGGCTTGGTAGCACTAGTTGGTCTCTTGCTAGCAAGTTGTATGCAATCCTTTCCTACTTACTCTTGTCTACCATCCCAATTGTTATCCCTTTCTACTTATTCTTCCCCCAAAATCTCTTATTTTTCTTAGTCTGTCTCCCCCCCCCACACACAAAGAAATCTCTGTTTTCTCTGACAACCTGCACCACCTCCACTAACACCAGTAATAACCACCAGCACAAGCATGACAGTCTTCACCACAATTTCAGTTCCCAGCATGATCCTCCCAGTGCCATAGGAGGAGCTGGATCTGGAAGCAGAGGAGCTGAGTGCCATAACTAAGGAATTTCAGGGGAAGGAGGGGGAATCTGAGTTTGTGCCCCACACCTGCAAAGTTCCCTTAGAGGCAGGTCTCTTCTGGAAGGCACTTTGGAGGAGGTTGTGGGGGCAGATGGCTCAGCTTCTCCTCATGTTGTGTCACTGCTTGGTGAGGAGGGGGATAAGGCAGGATCCCTAGCTTCAACCCAGAAGTGGGTGGGTAGCATAGTTTGGGATCCTTTTGAGGTGGCAGATGATCCCAAGTATGCTACCTGCCAGCACTGCTGAAAGAAGATCAGTTGGGAAAAGGAGGTGAAACACTTCACCACCATGGCAATGCTGCTGCATCACAGGAGGCAGCACCCCTTTACCCTTGTCCCTCCTCAGCCTGGCACCAGTGGGAGCCAAAAAGAAATCCCCCTCTCACTTCAAAGCCCCCCTCCCCAAGAAGAAGAGGCAGGCCACCCTGGACCAGTGGGGAAAAGGTGGAGACAAAGGGGAGCTTACTCCCAAGATGAGCAAAGTCACCCAGAGCACTGGGGAGATGCTTGCTCTGGATGGCCAGCCCTTCTACTTTGTTAAGCTCCCAGGATTCAGGCAGCTTATGGCACTCATGGCCTGATCCAGAATACATGGGGCATTTTCCATATCTCAGCAGCCACCTCTCTCAATGGGCTAACGTTGATGAAGAAGTCCAGGACCGGGTCCACTGCTCCAGTGCCACCTTCTTCAAGTTGCAATAACATGTCTTTGAAAATTGAGAACTTCGGAAGTGGGTGAAGGTCTTGGTTTATAAGGCTGTAATGCTGACCACCCTCCTCTACTACAGTGAAACCTGGACCATCTACTGATGCCACATTAAGACCCTCAAGATCTTTCACCAGCAGTGCTTGCATCAAATCCTGGAGATCAAATGGGAGGACCACCAGACCAGCACAAGCATCCTCCATGAAGCTGTATCGACCAGCATTGAAGCCTTGCTCTTGAGAAATCAACTCCAATTGATGGGTCACTGCATCCATATGTCCGAGAACTGCTTCCCTCACCAGATTCTCTTCTCTCAGCTCTCCACTGGCCAACACTCAAAGGGCGGCCAATGGAAAGTGTACAAAGACATACTCAACGTTGCCCTTAAGCATGGAGGCATCAACACCAATGACTGGGAGGAGCAAACTGCTGGCTGTTTGGCATGGTGCTACCTGGTCCACCAAGGTACACGCCACTTTGAGGCCCAATGACTTGATATTGATGTGGAATGGTGGTGGTGGTGGAAGGAGAAGGACACCAACCCAGGACTGAGACTCCCACTCTCCCATGCAACAACATGCCCCCATTGCTGAAGAATATGTGCATCCAGAATTGGGCTCCTCAGTCACCTGAGGACCCTGCCGATGCCTCCATCCTACCAATTTCCCACACACAGTACCTGGCATGGATCTTTGAAAACTCCTGGTACTCTGGTGTAGTGCCCAAAGACTGGAAGAAGGCCAATGTGTTGCTGATCTTCAAGAAAGGGAGGAGAGTGGATCCGGCGAGCGTCATAGCCCAGCCCTTGGCACGGATC
>NW_017728907.1:65208195-65340876 GCF_001723895.1 Crocodylus porosus | reverse complement strand
CCCCAGCTGACTTCCTGCCCTTTGGGCAGGGGGCTGGACTCAATGATCTCCTGAGGTCCCTTCCAGCCCTGATGTCTATGAAATCTATGAAATTTAGCAGGACAGTGGTACCCTCCCTGTATGAGGCATGCAGGAAGTACTTGAGGAAGGAACTGTGCAAGGTAGGGCCACAGGTAGCTTTGCACTTCATCTCGAACATCTGGAGCATCTGGGATGGAGATCATGCCTTAGGGTGTCGGTGGGCTCTCCTTCAAGTAGAGGTGATAAATAAGTCCCACAAGGCAATGGAGATCATGGTGGCCATGAACCACATGGTGCAGGGGTGGTTCATTGGGCAGGGCAGGCTCACCCATGGGTTCATGCTCACCAACAACAATATGGTGAAGGAGGTGCATGATGGCAACTTTGTTGGCATCTGCTGTGTGGCACACAAGTTCTACCTCATAGAGACACCTTGGAGGGGGACAGGGCTCCTAGTGATGGTGCTGTCACTACCACTACCAGCCAGCTCATTTAAAAATGCAGGAAGATTTCAGGCTACTTCTACTGAAGCATCAAGGGGGGACAAGATGCTGTGGATCAAACATGCAGAGCTGAGCATCCCGCAGCATAAAATCATGCAGGATGTGGAGACTTGGTGGAACTCCAGTTACCTGATGCTCAAAGGCTGGTCAAGCAACAGAAGGCCATCCATGAGATGGCCTTGGTTAGGGAAGATTGGGATCAGTGACCCTCTTAACAAAATGGGGTGGGATACTATCTCCCAGACCTTGGTGGTCCTCAAGCCCTTTCTCAAGGCCACTGAGACCCTCAGTGCTAGTGATGCCCTCCTTAGCCAGGTGATCTCTGAAGTGAAGAAGCTTGAATATCAAATGGAGAAGTTCCAGGGAATCAATGTTCCTGGCTGGGACGAGCTGCTTTCACCAGTGGTATAGGCACTGGTGAAGCAGCTGAAGGAGGGCATCAAAAATGGCTGGATCCATTGCAGTCCAATACAGTCTACATGCTGGCAGGCATGCGAGACCCGAGGGTGAAGGGGAGCATCTGCAGCAGGAAAACCCTTGATCACCCTTGAATGGAGGTGCTGGTGAGCAGATTCAGGGAGGCAGAAGGGCAGAGTTAGGAGGACATGGAAAAGGGGGATCCACTTTCCTGTGACAGCACTCCAACCAGGTAGCATGGAGGCCTTGGTGGCTACCTGTCTTGCCAAGGACATGGAGCTGCTGCACTGTGACTCCTTGGCCTATTTGGCAACCTGCAGCCAGGTGGGTTAGGATCTGACCACAGTTGCCCAGGAATACCTGTCCTGTTCATCAACCAATGTTCCAAGCAAGAGGGTGTTCAGCATTGCTGGTTACGTTGTGACACCCCACCACACCTCTTTGGATCCTATTTTAGTGGAGCAGCTGGTGTTCCTAAAGCTGAATTTTCCATTGCTGGGGTTCCCCAAGCTGCACATGCAGATAGATTGAGTGCCACCCTCCTCACTTGGCACCTATTTGCTTTTTTAAATTTTCTTTCAGAAACACTTAACACCCCGGTCTCAGAGATGGAGGCGGCAGTTTAGCTTATCACCAGCCATCAGAGGAAGAACATCTCCCTGCTGAGCTCCTGTGCCAGGAAGAATTTGGAAGTATGGGCTGGGGCCATGGGGAAGGAGGAGGACCCAGGTCCTGAGTGTAATCTAAAACTGCACCTTGCCAAGGTAGGGAGGACTTGTGGAACTTCCAGTGGCATGGTAGCCGCAGAAAATGCCAGAACTGTGAACCTCTCTGGTGAAAGGTGGGTAGGGGTCACCTGATAACTTCTAGCCACTGCATGAAAGCACAGTCCTGACTGGGGAAAGCCCAGACCTGGAAGATCTTTGAGAGGCCTGAGACTCACTAGTTGCAGTGAAGTTGTGAGGGTGAGAACAGGCAGGCAGCTCAGATCTGACCTTAGGTACTCTCGATTGGTCCACGCTCGGGTCAGGACCCAAAGGGGGGTGGTCAAAGGGCCAGGGTCCCACCATGAGGAATGTACAGAGCAAGAGGCTCAGGATTCCAACTGGCCTGAAGGTGGGGCTGGGGCCTAAGGGAGAGCCAAAGGTCCCAGAGAGGGGACCGCAGCTAGAGGGGTTGAAGAATGCAATCTGCAAAGGCATGGGCTGCAGGGTACAGCAGGTATGGAGCTGTGGAATGGATGTCACCCCTAGACATCAAGCGCCTAAATGGAAAGCCTCCCACTTGGGTAACATCTGAATAATTTTCCATCAAGGAGTGGCAGGTGAAAGAGGGGTGGGCAGTTGGCCCAGAAACAGATGCGTGGGCCAAGAGCTATCTGGCACTGGGAAGGCCCCCTGTTACAGGTTACCATCCCTGCTGCATTCATCCCATTGTGCCTTAACATACACAAGACTCTTGGGTCAATATGATTTCTTTTATTAGAGCAACTAAATAGTTGGAGAAATATATCTTAGCAAGCTTTCGGTCTTAAAAGTCCTAAGTCAGGCTGAGGAAGTATCTGCAGCTGCTGTGTGTTTTGCCTGGATCGAAAGAATAGTAAAGAAGCCAGAGGCTGGCATGAATGCAAGAAAGCCAGCCAGTGAAAATGTAAATTGAGGCATCAGTGGGTGAGAGTGGAAGGTGGGTAAGGGGGATGTAGCAGGTAAAAGTGGAGAGGTACCTGGGGAGTCAGATGTCAGGCAGGGTATTGTGTGTCATAAATCCAATGTCTATACTGAGTCCATGAGTTTTTGTATCTACGAGGTTGATGAACTGAAGTTAATAGGCTCATCTGTGAATGAGTCAGGACAGCGATTTGATTCACCAAATTGAATCACTGTCCCCATTAATAGGCTGAATCCGAATCCGAATCAAATATTTGTCACTTCCCACAGACCTAGTATTTTGTATTCGAGTTGTTTCTTTTGCTCACTGCATACCTGCTCAAAGCATATTATTGTTATCCCATATAATGTATCAGCAAAAATGTTTGTCTTTCTCCTGTTTGCCATATCTTTCTGTGCATCATGTGACTGCATATTCTTTCTATGAAAAAAGCCTACTGAAATATCTGGTGCTAGTGTTAATTTCATGGGACTATTCAATTTCATGGGACTTCGAAAAAAAATGTAGTGCAGTGACAGATGTTTCGGTTGTATAAAACAGACTATCAGAGATGTTATGCACTATCATTCTATGCAATATACAATACTCATAAATAATGTTTATTATATCAAGGGCTATCCATCCACAGTAATGGAACTTAGCGCAGTTGAAATAATGAGGAACCATGGCTGTTTCTTTATAGATGATCTTATAATGTGAAGATAGCAGCCATATTCTTCTTCTAAAAATGTCTTTTTACAAAATGAATGCATATTTTTATTATGCAAAGTAACATGTGACATCAGTTCTGCAAAGTGCACATTTGTTCGTAGTTAAGAACATTGCTTATTAAAAATAGTTTGCATCCATATAGCATAATTTAAACCATGCTCAAAAGTTTTTAAAGGTGGTGGTGAGGGGTGGGGGTGATAATTCAAACTTGCTTTCATTAGTAATTGTAAACAATCCTTGAAAATAGATAGGAAAAAATGGAAAGTTAGAGCCAAATTTGTCTAGTGAAGAAGCTGGTGAAAGACTGCATTCTCGTGAACAGGAATTCTAGTGGATTTGCAATACAAATCAGTGTTTAAACAAATGAGTAAAAAGTTGTCTTTGTTTGCTTTCTTGTTTTTTGGAGGGGTGATGTTTGGCTGGCTGGCTTTTATTTTTTTAAATTTGGAAATGCCGTAACAAAACAGACATCACGATAAAATTAAAAATGCGAAATGTCTAGAAAGGCCATACAGATTAGACTGTTCTTTTAGGCATAGTTCTATGTAAAGGATGATGTCTTGCAAAGCTCTTCTTCCAAGGGGGAAGGAAGGAGAAGGCTGGGACTTCAGTGGTCTATTATGGGAATCCTTTCCATGTGGCTTCAGTGGAACTGGAGCAAGTGCAACTGAGAACTGTGGCACAGGTATGGTTGCTCAGGGCTTCTACTGAGATGGTCCTGTTCATCTAGGGGATCAATGAGGATTCCTGGGTCTTGGGGCCTGACTCTCTACAAGGGGCCTGACTCTCTCAAATCTTCCCACTGTAGAGTTTGTGGGGGGAAACTCGGAGAAGAACTTCATAGAGTTCCCCTCCCCCAGAGCTCCCTCCAGCAGGTTCTTCCTTAAGGAGGGAGCAATTCGAGCTATAATTCATATTCATCCTGACAACTAATTTGCAGCCTAATGAAATTCAGAACAGAAAAGATAATAAACCCTAAAAAACAGAGTTGGTAAATGGAAATGCTGTCAGACCCTTGGCTTTAACAGCAATACTATTGGGCACCACAGCTAAAATGAAGCTAATTTCAATGAAGATCCAAAGGCAGATGAGCCGTTTACCTTCTGTAATTATGTATGTTGCTTTTGTAGGACTAATATCTAAATAGAATTCCAACCATTTGAGGTTATATTTGTATGTATCTTTCAAGTGCTTTTACTTCAGCATGTTGAAACTAGACCCATTCTAATTAACTATGAAAATATAATTCTTATTTTCTCAATTTTATTTCTGGGAAATCCCATTTAAGCACACAGCATAATTTAACAGTTCAAGCGTCCAGGGCAGCACACAGGAAAGAAGACATTACTGACTAAAAGCAACAAGCATAATGGCCATGTTTCAGCAATGGGACTATGCAAATACTTAAAACTAGGCATGTGCTTAAGTTTCAAGGTGGCTCACAGCTGTAATAGGTAAGAAAGAACAACACACAACAAAGAGTAGCTTCATCAGACAATAGATTTAAGGTTATCTTGGGTGTATAGTCATCCTTTCACAGTTATGAAATAAGGGTGGAAACAAGAAACAGACTGTAAACATACATTTATTCCATACGCAAAGTAGTTCCACAAAGGTGCCTTTACTTACTCTAAATTTTGAATTGGCTACCTCAAAATATTCAGGCATTTTACTCGTATGCTTGTTCACTTTTACATCCCCTTCCCTTCTCTTCTTTCTTTTTTTTCCTTCTCTACATAATTAGAATTAGAGTAAATAGGACTGCTCTGATGAGCAGTTGTACCAAAGGGTAGATCTGATGAAAGGACGGAGTGCTGTGCTGTGGTCACACCACTTTGATTTCTCCACCGTTCTTGCCATTCATATGAACCAAGAGCCCAACTGGGCCTGGGCCAGGCTGCCCAGCCCTTCTATTGGAGCAGTCACTGACACCTGATACAGCAGCTGAGGGCTGGATCCTGTCACAGCTGAAGTATCCAATGCTTCTTCCTACATCGGGTGGGAAGCCAGTGGCACCTTGCTCATCCTGCTGGTCCTGGAAGCTAAGGGCCCTATCCTGACCACCACCGAGTTTTCAGATTCCTAGATTCACTGCCCATTGTAGCAAGGCTTCAAAGAGTTTCCCTTTGGAAACTGTCCCAGCAGCTGATTCTATACGTTCAGGAGGGAGATGACAGTCTATGCTGGTTAGAGGGTTCACACAACCCAACCTTTACATAGAAGACACAAAAGTAGAACAGCAAGTCATAAAACCCGCAGAAAAGAAAATCATATGAGATAGGTGGGATGTAATTTGTGAAGGAGAGTTTTAAACATGTTTGTGTAGGGAAAAGCACTAGGGCTAAGTAGGAAGATCTGAACAACCCATGTAAGTCTCTGATTTAAGGTCCTAATTCAAAATACACTCTGAGGATTCAGTCTTTTAGCACAATTATCACAGTTCTTGATATACCTGAGTAGAAGGGCAAAGATAGCTTTAGTAAAGAAGGGTTTATTTTGAACTTATTGGAGAGTTAATATGTTGTGAAAGGAGTTGAGAAAACAAATCCAGTAAAATATTTTCATTGGGATGTGAGGGTTTTGTCCCTGATGGTAGAGAAGTCAGTGGCTCAAGAGTAAAATGCCAGTATAACAATATCAAACTTCCATCTGACTCAGGAATTTCTAACTGATTAGAGCCTTTAGAAAGTAATTTTGTTGAGAAAATATGGAATAATATATACAAGTTAAAAATTAAGCACCTAACTAAAAGAACCTGGATTCCTATGGCATTTACTGATATCATGGAAAGTCAGAGTTGTATCCTGCCAGGGGAGATGTGAGAATTGATTCTGTGTGTGTTTCATTGTGACCTACTTACAACTTATGAAGTGTGATGTTTAATATACTGGTTGTGTCACAGCAAAGTGTAAATTTATACTACAGTGGTAATCTTGAGATATGACTATCTAATCCAATTTTGAAGAAACCCCTGGAAAATGTACCAGAATTGGGGGGAGGGGGTAAAGGAGGATGGGTGGAAGAAGAAAAGAATGAAACTAAGATTTATTTGGGGAAATAAAATGTTGAATTTCTAGAAACTCAAGTGAGGTAGAAAATGCTGTCCTACTAATCTGTATTGGTTTCTGGATAACTTTAATAAGTTACTGATGCACAGAGGTTTAATAAGATTGTTTAGTGTAAGACAATTTGAAGTATACTCTCTTAACATTTTGTACTTGCAAACAATGCTTTATTTGCAAAGGAAGGACTCCAGAGATTGACAGCAGTGACAACGGGCACATTTTTACAATGTGTAGCAGGTGATATTGAATACAACATTAACAGAAATACAGGAAGTAAGAGAATGAGCTATTTCCTTAGTAATAAATGACGAACCAGAAAAAGGAAAGAGGCATTGATATAGAAGATAAATATTGTCAGTTGGAAAAAAATGAGATCATCTTTACAGAATTACAAACCAGCATTTTAAAAATCAGAATCAGTCAAAATTGGAAAAATATAGGAAGATATAATGATAAAAGGATTTATCTGAAGACAGTAAATCAAGGAACTATGAAAAGAATGATCTACCCTGAGGTATAATGCATATGGCATGGTTTAGGTGACTTACAGAGAATCATAATGCAGGATTTAGAAATGAGAAAAGAGGAAAGAAAAGCGTGATGAAGATGATATTTATTTTGAGGGAGGAAAGGAGAAGTGTGTAAAGAAATGGTAAAAGAATGTAAAGCCAAGGAATTTTGAAGACTAAGAAGGACACTGCATTTTCTCCAGTATATCTAACTATGGAACGACTTGTTTCAAAACAGATAAATTAATGAGAAGAAGAGGCTAGAAGACATTCTGAGTATAATAAATCAAGGGAGATAATATAAATGGGAGCATTTTATTAATGAATTGAGCAATTGGCATTCACATACCATGGGCAGGGTGTGGGAACCAAAAGAGAAAAAAGAGGTCCAACACTTAGCTTTCCAACGCTTTGCTTCCATCACTTTTCCAGCCTGCCAGTATTTCACTGGGGGTCCTTAGAGCCGGTAGCAGATCACTAGACCTTCCTTCCAAAAATATATACAAAGATAGGGGAAGTTGCCTGCAGGAAGGCGGATTTTTCTGGAGGAAAGATAACAGTTACTTTGGGAGCTGATGCTGTGGGGTCATGTAGTTGGAAGTCCTTCATAGGTTCAGATCATTTGGATAAGTTTCAGGTAAACATTCAGACATACTAAAAGGCTTCTCTAATTAAATAATTGAGATGGCTGGGGGAAGATAGCCTGGCTACATGAAAAAAGGGCTGGCCACAGATATCATGTTGCCTACCAATATGTTGATGGCTTGGCATTGGCAGATACAACAGCAGTATCCTACAAATATCCATTGGCTGTGGATGAAGTCTTGGTTTTAGCTGAACTGCCATGAAACAAGAAAGTCATGTTGACTGGATCAAAATCTTCTACGATGTTTTCTGAGTTCCTTCTCTCTGGGAACTACTACTTTCACCTTGCTACAGCTAATACTCTTCCATTTAGGTGGAATGATACTATCTGATGTGCTTTGTTGGTATCTTCTACCACATTCTCCAAATTCTCTCAAGTGAGAGGGAGGAATCATACTATTTTAAAAACTTGGCTCCAAGGAATACTTTAGTTCACATGTTTCTCTGAGGTGGCAGTTTCCAAGCAGCATACACAGCTCTCATTCTGACAGCACTGGTCCTGGTGTGACCGTGTGCATGGCCTTATTGTACCGAGTGATCATTGTGGCCTTTTTATTTTGTTTTGCTTTGTTTTAAAATACAACAAATGAGTCAATAGATTGACCTGCATATTATACTGGGCTTGAATCAGTCTAAAAAGTGGTATTCTTCCAGTTTTTGTCCACAGTCTTCCAAGTGCTTGAATTTCAGGACAAGGCCAAAATGTCTCATCTAATCACACATTATCTTTACTGTTGGCACTAACAGAGATAATAGACAAAATCAAATAGCCATGTCCATCTGCAAAAGAACCAGCCAGGAGGGCAACTGTAATGTTCTGTGGTGGCCAAACCAATCCTGCCATAACTCTGGCGCCTTGCTATTCCCCTCACCTCCTGCCCTGCCACACGTTGATGTAATCTCTGTGTTGTTTTGGGAGGCTGCCCCTAGAGTCCTCCTGATCCCCTTGGATCTGTTTTCATACTAGATCAGTCTGTTTAACTGGACACCCTGGGCTTTCTTGTGCCAACAGACTCTAAGTCTGCTGACCAATGCTCTGTGCCTTGCTGGCATCTGAGTCCTACTAACACTAGTTGTGGTCCAACTGGTCCTAATCACAGCCTCCTTTCCCTAATTGTGCCTTATTGGCTCTAACTGTAACCTCCATTTTCCTCCTTAGCCACACATGCTTTATGGGTCTTACTCTGGTTTCATACAGTGGACCTCCAGCCTACCTCTCAGCTCAGCAGACCTTGGCAATGTTCTTCTTATTTCCAGGGCTCCTTGGCCCGGTGAGCTTCAGCCCCTCCAGGTCTCCAGCCCCACTACTTCAGCCCCCTTCTCTCAGTCTTGGTCCATCTTGCCTCCTGGGCTTCAGCCTCACTGCAGCCCACTTTAGCCTAGCTCGCGGCCCTGCTTCATGCAAGGCTCTAGACACCCAGTGCTTCAGGCACCCCACTGTGTGGCCTCTGAACTGACCTGGTAGCCACAGCCCAAACCTCTGGTTAAACAAAACACAAATATAAACCCTGCCTGTCTCTAGCATAAGCGCCTACCCCACTTTGGGTGTCTACACCGCTGCAAACCCCTTTCTCTATCTGCTGGCTCTCCCCAACCTCCCAGGTACTTTCCTGGGTTTGTAACTTCTCTTCTGCAGCAGCTCATGCAGGCAGGAGCTCCTCTCCTTCTGCAGGTGAGAGCCTGGCTGTATGCCTTAGCTCAGAAACCAAGGAGCTCCCCCTCTTCCAGTCACGTGCTACTCTGGCCAGCCCCACGGGGGTCGCCTTACCTAAATGGGCAGCCTGCTTATGTTTGCTGCCATTTCCTTGGCTGAGCTGCAGTTGTCTCCCTCCTACCAATCCAGATCTCTGCTCTGTTAGCCTATTTTCATGGTGGTCCCTATATTCAGCTGCCCCTGGCTGCTTATTCTCTGGCAGCTAGCCTTTGTTCAGCTGCCTGCATCTGACTGTGGACCTTGTCTGCTGCACTTTTTCTCTTACAGTAGCAGGAGCCCTTGGCTCCCCTGTTATAGCATCAGAGATAGGACTGTAGATATATGTTCAGGGTGTTCTGTATATTTGCCTGTCCCTTAGATTGCTACATTTATTCTGCAAAGTTCTGTAGCACTTGTACAGCTAAAAATGCACGTTCACCCTTGGCCTTTGGCATCTATTATTTTCTCATTTATTCTTGTCATTTGTTTAGCTCACTGCCAAAGCAGGGTTGCTCCAGACATTATAAACTTTGGTAGATGATGTGCTGGAGTGTTCTGCCACAATTTCCAAAGTTTATTATCTTATATTATAAGAAAGAGCTGGGACTAGATTTTGTATGAGAAACAAAATTAAAAATGGCATCAACATTATATCTTTTACATATAATTATATCATATTCTTATTTAATTATATTTTGTTTCTTAATTATAATTATATCTGAATTTTCTGAAACTCAGAAAGATCTTTTCTAACTCATTAATAAAATGCAAAAATTTATAAAAGGGTGTTTTGTTTTAAATCAGTGCTTCCTAAACAGTCAAACTCTATTAACCTTCTAGCCTTCCATTGCTCTATCCATGTGTGATGCCAGATCTAACAAATCTAACAATTTTTTCATAATTTGTTTCCCATTATAAGCCAACAAGTCAGTGATGTGCAGGGACCCTCACCCCTCTACCCCCTGGATGAGCCATCCATGGCCCTGTCCCACTCTCCACCAGAGCCCTGGGCTCCAAGCCCCATGCACTGCCCAGCTGGGCAGCAGCCCCAGCCCTGCCCAACTCCCTCCCTTCTTCCCTATGAGGGCCTCAATCCCCATCCCTCCCTGCCAGACTTACCTGCAGGAGCTGCTTTCCAGGCTACCTGGCAGCCGCGTGCATATAGATGCACATAGTACACCCTGTCTGACCACCCTCCTCCTAGTCCCCCCAGCACTTTGTAGGCTGAAAATCTGCCAGGTGCAGAGAGCTCTTTGCAAAAACACAAAATCCACGTGTTTCTCTGTTAAAATGAGAAATCCATTTTTTTCTCAGGTAAAAGGGGGAACTCATGTTTTTCTCCATTTTTCCATAGGAAACAGAAAACCCGGATCCCTGGTGATGTGACAGCTTATTTTTACATCATTTAAATGATGAACTTTATTTTCACACATTTTTTTCATACAAAGATCATTTAACAAGATTTATTTTGGGGCATGTCGCCTGGCTTTTAGTCTATGAATATAACTCAAACAGCTAAGTAGAAAGTCCTATATCAGGTGGTATAGCCAAATGCATAATTTGCATTAACTTTTTTCTTTGAATCTCTTGCTCAAGAAATACCTTTAAATAGCTTACAATTTCTATAAATTCAAGGTCTTAGCAAGTAAACATTTATGTACATACCTAGTGTTATTCACATTAATAAACCCATACTTCAGTTATTGGTCTGGATACCTTTATAATTAGGATCTTTTATTTTCTGATTGCCTAACAAAAACCCAAGTAATCTTGTTATCTGCTACTAGGTGTCTGTGATAGAAGATGTCACTGTCAAATCTTTGCTTATTATTGATTCCCTTTTTACAAGAAATTTTTGTAGTGGGGGCTATCACACCTATTAAAAATCCAGGTATCTGATAGAAAGGGATAAAAGGGAGTTTTTATATACTAAACAATAACACTCTTTATGAAATGTATGGGGATAAAGGTCAAATTTGAAGTATGGAACCTTAGGTGTCAAAGCACTAGGAAGAATTTGAAATAATTATGTGTATGGTAGGAATAACCAATAATAGCCACAAATAAGTTACATGCAGTTCATCCCAAGGATATATTGATAATGCTTTTGTAACCCAGCCACTATTATGGCATATGAATGTGTTGCATATTTCAAAGGAGAGTTATTTTTTTAAATGTGCAAGAAACAACACTTGATCTGAGCCTTCAAGAGGCTGAAAAAATGACTATCTTTTATTCTCTCTACTTGTAAATGATAGATGACCTTGATTGTCGGATTGTTCCTTTCTTTGGAAAAAATATGGGAAGAGACTGAATATGGAATCATTCTCTGGCACTCTCCCAGCAGCTGTAATGGATTTGGGGAGGTGAAAAGGGAAAAAAATTCATGCTGATCTTGAAAGTTTTGACCAACGCCCAACCATGTGGTTTTTCATGGAGAATGTTGTTCTCTATTCCAACACAACAAGAGTTTTTAGCTAATGCTCTTCTTGCAGCAAAAATGATGCCTGCATTTTCTGGGGGGACTGCAGGTGATAACGCAGCTCTGGAACATGGGCAACTGGTGCCTCCTGAGTCGGGGGGGGGGCACTTGCCCCCATAGTGGCCAGTAAGTGACCAGGGGCGTCCCCCCTGCTGCCAATTCCACCAACCAGCAAGTGGCAGCAGTGTGCTGCTGGCACTTCCAGGTGAGCATTATCAGTTGTGAGGGGACTGTGGGGATTGCTTCTCTTGGCGCCCTACTCTCTGGCTAGCACTCTAAGGGGGGGGACCAGTGCTCTTGCCTGCCCCCCCCACCTGGAAATGCTGGCTATCAGGGGGTGAACCAGCACTCTCAGGGGGCGCACGTGCACCCCTGTGCACCCCCTATGCATTGCCACTGCTCTGGATATTTATTGTGAAAGGATTTCTGACAAGAGAAGAGCAGAATCAGTAGCGCTACTGAGGCAGGAGTTCTCCCATTGCATGGGAGATCAGTGAGCAGAACTTGGAAAGAGAAAATGATTTATACTTTTCTTTTAAAACTTTTACAAATTACCTGAAATAGCCCTGTTGCTATATTAGTGTTCAAAATCTCATTTCCCTTCAAGGCAATAAAGCAAGGTATATATGTACCTGTAGAAAGGGGACATTTCTGCTTCACTAGTCATCTAAAGCTTCTGTTCCTAGCATTTTTGGACCAGCAATATCCAATTTTAAATTTGCTCTAATATTTAGGATTGGCTACTTTGGGCTTCTGGCCAATGTAACAATTTGGGAACAATATCCCAAGAGGTGTGAAAGTTATAGGCTTAGGTAATGGTAGGCTGTAGGTGATAGTGTTGAAGGTCCATGGTAAGTGCAATTTGTCACCTGGATATTTCAACATACATGGGATATTTCAATCAGAACCACTGTACGAGTCCACTTCTAAAAGACTATTAGACTTAGTTATTAGTTTTATAAAATCAGCTGTAATAAATATATTATTATAATAAAGATTCAGTATTTGATTTATCTTGTGTTATTTTATGGCTAAAGACTTAAAGGATGAAAACCACTTCTATGGTTACAATACTTTTATAATTATGATTTTCCATGTAATGGTTGGTGATCTTTATATACAAGCATGGAATTTCTTATGAATTTCCTGTTAATACTTTGGGAAATAACCACAGTAACGTGGTTACCTGTTTTAGGATTGATACGATTTTTCCCTGGCTGGCTCTATAACTTTAGGTGAGCATTTCCTTCAACAATTTACAGCTAGAATTAACTTACACTTCTTAACCTCCAGAGTTGACTTTAACTGAGCAATTTAACATTTTTTTCAAATTCAAAAATACCTATTTTTTTTCCTTTTGCCCACAGATAAAGGTCAAAATCATCTAGGATTTTTTTTTTCAATAAATGATTTAACTGCCTCAAGGTTACTACAGTACTCAAGGTCTTCACCATCTGGAGTTGAGATATATGCTAGTCACACATCCTTTTCCTGTTGAAAAGTGAGTAGAGCATAGATTTTTAAGTAAAATATATACTTTCTTGAAGCAGATTTATTCTGAGAAAGATTTAGAGTTTTACCAGCTCTTCTTAAATCATTAGTTGGTTTCTGTTAAGGGTTATAACAGTCTGTCAACATTGTGTCGTTCATATATGAACATATATGGAACAGTATAATTCTGACAACTTGTATGGAAATAAGGCCTATTAGTAGATTTTTGCTTACTGCTCACTGATGTTTTAAATATCTAGAGATATTTACAGAATATCCACAGAATTGAGGTCAGTATTAAGGCCATCATGCCACAGGTAATTTTTCTTGGTCTTAGCAATATCTCTGAGAGTCTAAATGGCCATAGCATCAGATCACAACAGTATTAAAAAAAGCATTATTCTCTCCTTTATCTGAACATTAAAAATACAAAGAAAACTTCTGACATTTCTTTCTGAGAGAGTGATGACAGCCATTTCCTTTTGCTTTCTTTCTTCCAGCAATAGTCATTATTGGCAAAGTCTCAGAATTCTTGCTTCATGTCTACCGCTGTTAAGAATTTATGAGCTGTGAGCTCCAGATTGGGCTGGTCTGACTTATTTTGTAGCCTGTGAATTCAAACACCATTTAAGAATTTATACAATAGTCACTGCCAGTTGACATCCACCAACTTTGTGTGTTATGTCTTTTTTTTTGCAGGGCAAGCTGAGCAGGTCATAGTTAACACAGTATAGGTTTCTACTTGGGAAGTTAGGGTAGAAAACATTCTATTGAATTATACATTGTTCTGCTCCAACCATTTTTGTTCTTGCTCAGTGTTATTTGAGTGTATTATTTTGACTTGGCAACACTACTACTGCTCCCTCAGAATTGACAACAGAACTTTAATGAAGTGTATTGCGTGTTGTGTGTCAGACCATGAGAACCTGTCTCTGCCTCTAATTATTCAACAATTTGTCAAATGAAGTCTTGCTGTTTTTAAAAATGTAATTCACAAACAAATTTCATTATGATGACAGAAAACGCGTGGTACTGTATTCAGGGTGCAATACATGCATATTTAAACTGCATTAGTTGTCCTCTTTGTATCATCTTAATTTTCTGTATCACGGGTACATAAAAACTGTGCTGTTAGAGAAAATGGCTTATTAGATTCTTAAATGCATATTTCTTTTAGCTCATTTCCTTACTTGCATTCTAAGTCTCATTTCCTTACTTGGTAGACACAGGATCATGTGATTACAGTCATTACATTTCTGTATTTTTGCCTTGAAAATTAGGCCTTAGGACAAAAAGCAAGAAACAAACTGCACTTTGTCATCAATTAGTAGGTGCATCATGAACAGTCCCAGGGAGATGATACTTCCCCTCTATGCGGCACTGGTCAGGCTGCAGCTGGAGGACTGCATCCATTTCTGGGTAGTATAATTCAAGAGGGATGTGGACAACCCTGAGAGGGTCCAGAGGAAAGCCACTTGTATGGTTAGAGGCCTGCAGGGAAGGCCCTATGAAGAAAGGCTGAGGGACTTGGACCTTTTCAGCCTTTGCAAGAGAAGGCTGAGGGGGGATCTTGTGACAGTATACAAATTCACCAGTGGGCAGGCAACAGGGAATAGGAGATGCTCTCTTTACCAAAGCACCCCTTGGAATAACCATAAACGGCCACAAGCTGATAGAGAGTAGATTTAGGCTGGACATCAGAAAGAACTTCACAGTTAGGGTTGCCAGAATCTGGAACGGGAGTCTTCAAGCTCTCCTTACGGGGGTCTGGAATGGGGTCTTCAAGAAGAGACTGACTAAGCACCTGGCTGGGGTCACATGACCCCAACTTTTTCCTGCCACTGGCTGGGGGTCTGACTCAATGTTCCATTGAGGTCCCTTCTGACCCTAGAATCTATGATAAAATTCTGAACTGGTCTAGGCAAAAACAAAGGAAATTCTAGCCTGTTCTTCATCCCTATGTAGGGTCTTAGTTGTAGCTAATCCAGTATACTGTTTTGTTGAAGGGCGTAAGATCCACATTTCTGATTTGTCAAAGACTTCTAGGCATACAAGACTCCAGTATGAGGGCACTGAGCTTGGGTCAAGGGAGGATTATGAGTGATAACACAGGATCTGCAATTAAAAGAACCAACTGACCATTCCACATTGTACAGAGAAGTGGGAATTTTAGAGGTGCCATTATCATTTCATGCCCAAGGATCTAACAATTAAGGGGCTACCCTGCAATATGATTGTTGATCTTGAGTAATATTTTAATGCTCAAGTTGGCTCATTGGTTGCAATGGGACTGCCAGGGGAGTGAGTATCATAAAAGGTATCACAATCTGGTCCTACATTAAGATCTAAGACTGTAACCCTCCTGGGCTTCTGTTTGTCCAAGAAATGAACACAGAAATACCAGATCAAGAACATACCTACACAGTCTCCTCTGCCATTGCAATTATGATGGAATGGGCAAACCTCGGGGCAAGAAGAGGTTAATGCTCTTGAAGTGAACTTGACCTAGCAACCTTTGCCAACAACATGCTGGAGCAAGGATCAATCCTCTGGAGGAAATAAGTGAGAATCCGAATTCAGATGTGAGCTGCCTTTACATGGGGACTATGGGTCTCAAGCAAGCATGATTTAGGAGAGAAGCTGAAAACTCCTGAGCTAGGGCTCTTAGGAACCAAAGTCTGGGAAAGCTTAGGATTTCACTATATATTAATTTGTTTGCTCTTTGAGCTAAAAGCAGGGTAAGTTCTGTGTGTGTGTGTGTGTGTGTGTGTGTGGGGAAGTGGTGTTGAGGGAGGGGAACTAATTGGAGGAGAAGTAATTTTTACCCTACATGGACAACATAGAGTGTCCTTTAGAGCAGAAATGGGTTGCTGACTTAAAGTTACTAGGAAAACAAAATTTTTCATTCAAAAAATTGAAAGTAAAAAATCAGGATGTAAACATAATGGGATGAAAAATGCTTTCAAATTTGACATATTTCCCACACATTATACTTTTCTAGTTGTCATTTCTCTCTGTTAAAAGGGAAATGATTTTTAATATCTAATTTTCTTTCAATATTCACAGTTTGACTTTCTAGCTTATTTCTTGTTCATTTCAGATAATGAAAATGAATTCTTTCTTTCTGGGTGTCATACCCCTAGCTGCACAATCCTCAAATTCCAACTTTAAAAATATTTTAACTAAATTCTGAACGCCATTAACATTCTTATGGAAATGCTTCTGCGGCTGGCAGCAACATCTGTTACTAGAACAGATCATTTACACCTTCATGCCCTGGGTTTTGCCCATTTCCTCATAATTCTGATAACTTGGAGACAGTGCAGGTATATTCCTGATTTGACACTACTGTGCTAATCAACAATAACAGCAAACAACAAATTTCTAATAATATATGAAAGCCAAAATACGGATGTAATAATGATATTACTTAACTCTGAAGAGCTTGATTCCATTACACTCATTATATCAGTGTAATGCCATAGGCCTAGTTCATAATGGACATAAGTCTATTGAGGGAAATAGAGCTCTGTTTATTTGCACAAGTTAACTATCTGTCCTGTTGACATATTGAAGTTATGTTGGATTTGCTCTGCTGTATCAAAATGGAGATTCGGACCTTCACTGAATATATGAAACACCTGAGTTTATATTGGCAAATTATTATGGTTTGGTTTGGGATAAGAAAAGCAATGTTAGTAGACAATGTTAATTCAGCTTCAGTTTTGGGTGTTATATCCCAGTTGTCAGTTGCATTTTCCCCAGGGAGTAGTTTTCTGTTATAAAACTTCATTCAAATCAATGTTTCTCAGATATGCTGTACTTTTTATGCCTTCTTAACACCTCATCTCTCACATGAATGTAGCCTGAAAATCCCAAAGGAATCATTAGATATACCACTTCATTTGTATTGAGACTAGTGCCATATGTCTTATTGATTTGATAGCATAGCATCTCCAATAAATTTAATTTATTCAGATAAAATAGGAAATAAATGTCAATACCTATAAGCAGAAGTGGTGACAGGAAGATATCAAACTTAAAAGCATATGGTTTACAAAGCTTGTGGAAATATGATTTGAAGAATGAGTAAAACTGTAATTTCAGTGCCCATTATGACATAGAAGCTGCTGCAAATATATCCAGGTTACCTTGGGAAATTTCCTGGTTATTGATGTGGTATCAGTGATAAGTTATGAAGGCAAATATATTGTGAGGCAGCTTTTTGGCAGAGTGCACAGGGAAATGAGGGATTTTTTTCATTGGTTTTCATTCTTTAGGTAAGAAAGTCATATTTTCTTGCATATAAGAGTAAGTTATGCACCTCATTTTTGAAAGGCAGAATATAGAAAAAAGATCTTTTCTGTTCTAAGTAACTGAATAGCAGCAGTTACGGAGTGGAATCTGCTCATTGGTCTGCTTCCTGTGGATAGCCTGTACATTTTATTTCTGCTTTCCTCCAACTCAAGTTTAAGAGACAGAAACTGCTCTTACTATGTTTCCTCACTGTCAGCTATAGGTGCTATAGGGTTTATGGCCCTTACAGGATGACATCTTTTCTTCTGCTTTATAGGGCAAGGGGTTCTATGTTACCCCTAAAACTGCACCCATTTGGTGAAATCTTTTCTGCTACGACTTTGCTTTTCAATATTTATTTATTCCAATGGGAGGATGTTCCATAAAACAAACAAAAAACCCACAAAAAAAAAAAAAGAAGAAAAACAGAAGAACTGTATCCCCTGACACAGCACATAACAATGAAAATATGGGGCTCCACTACCCCCTACACCCTGTCCTTACACCACCTCAAACCCTGGGACTCCCTTCAGGGTAAAAATCAAAGGCAAAAAGTCAAAAAACCCAAAAGTAACCTCTTTTCTTATAAATGTATTCCAATGGGAGGATGTTCCATAAAACAAACAAAAAACCCAAAAAAAAAAAAAAAGAAGAAAAACAGAAGAACTGTATCCCCTGACACAGCACATAACAATGAAAATATGGGGCTCCACTACCCCCTACACCCTGTCCTTACACCACCTCAAACCCTGGGACTCCCTTCAGGGTAAAAATCAAAGGCAAAAAGTCAAAAAACCCAAAAGTAAATAGTTCTTGTCACTCCTGTAGTTCTAACTGAACTGTAGGTCAAGAAATTACCTGAAGTGCAGTTTGCTTATTGCTGCAGTTTTCTGTTTTCACTGCTTGGTTGTCAACTTGCCTAGCATGTTTCAAATGAGCTCCTTTACTAGTATTGGGATCTCACCACTCATTTTCTTTCTGCCTCTTCTGCTTTGGAGTTCCAATCCCTGTTCACCCTCTCACTTGGAGCAGCTTTGCTGGTTGGCTCCAAGCAGGGAGTTTCCTGGTGCACCACATCTCTCTGCATCAGGCTGTCCCCTGGGCTGTCACTTTTTGAGGCCAGAAATACACGATGCAGAGCTTCATGGGCCAATCTGGAGCCGGTACTAGTTCCAGAAGTGGGTTTTCTATCTCTTCTTGTTTGCAGAGTTCCTCTGGTCTTCTGAGGTAAGTGCAGGGAGAGGAGTTCGTTCTCCTGGAAATCCTCTTCTTTGGTTCCTCTCCCTCTCATGGTCACATATAATGCACCCTCTAATTTCCAGCAGCTGTTTTTGGGGGAAAAGGTGCATGTTGTATGTGAGAAAATATGGCAATGGATGGCCTGCTTCTGTTACAATAGAATTTGGCTGGTTAGGTAGGAGGCTTATTTATTGGCTTCAATTGGAAACTGCCAATATACCAAGATAATCTATTGCAGTTTTATCTTCTATGACTTATAAAGAATGATACTTCTGCAAATACTACATGCATGATATCACATGGGTAAGGAGAGCTTACCCCTATTGTTTAAAAAATCAGAGTGAACAAATGGCTAAAGGAACCCTCTTGGTATACCAATTAGAGGCAGCTTATTATCATAATGAGTGAGAGTGAACACCATGATTGAGTTAGTGGAGAAACTCTCATTAATATTTACAGCTAAAACAAGAGTGTAAACCTCTATCGTTTTCTATCTCTCTGGTCAAATTTACCATGCTATACATTCTGCCTTAATGTGCAGTGGTTTTTTACTTGTAAAATGTCACTGGCTTCTCTGGACTTTCCCTTGATTTACCTGATGTACCTTAAAAGGAGCTAAAGCCCAGCATCTTTATATTACTATGCATGTGAAGTAGGATGTGTTGAAATGAAAATGAACAAAAATAGTAGTAATAGAGTTTGTCCTAGAAGCAAAAGCTAAGACTATTGAATGCATTTGCACCAGAAAGTTCCAAAAGTAAACAGTCCATATATTATATTCAGAAAATTGGACACCCCTGAAGTAAGGCTTAAGTGCATGTTACAGGTCAATGATGAGCAGAAGGATACAAAAAATGCAGAAAGTATATACCAAACCATTTAAGAATTGAAGAAAATTGATTCTAAACAAAATTTGAACTACAGGTCATTTAGTACAGTCTTCATTCTGAACTACTCAAACATCTTGTGCGCTACATTTCCTTCTTTACAGAGTGAAGAACTATATCCAAAACATAATCTGGGTTTGAAATAAAGTAAAAATGAATCAGGTTCTTGCATTTTAAAACTAGGGAGACAGTTTTGATCATTTAATCTGTCCTCCTATATTGCACAAGCAATAAGATTTAGCCTGATTTCCACATGACACTATAGTGGTGGAGAAATTAGCACTTTTGCATTGGAAAAATAGCTTTTCCAATGGTTAATAACTCTCACTATTAAACAAACCCTGCATTCTATTTCTTGTTATTTCCCTGGAGAGCTCATATAGGATTTTGTGCAAATTTGTTGTAAAGAAGACCCTGCTATTTATGTGGGATCCTCACAACATGACACAGGATGAGGAATGAGCTTTAAGTCCATAGAAAATTTAGGATTTTTAAAATTTCTCGTTATAGAAGTTTTCTTCTGCACACATTAATGATATATAGAGTGCTGCATGTTATCTGACATGAGTGTTGGAAATCTTGTGGAGGACTGAAAAATTCTTCAAATGCATAATAATTTTTTTAATACAGGTTTCCCATAGTTCATTAATTTGATACCCTTTGTGTTGCATGTTTTTTGTTTCTGCATGAGTCTCTCATACAATGCAGAGAGCTGTGTAATGTATACTGTTATTGTATACATTGTTTGTTGTGCAATATACAGTTATTCTAAAAAAAAAGTCAAACAAAAAACTGGAACATAGCTCTGTGCTGGCAATTTTTCTAAGCATTGCTTGGAACAGCTAAATATAGTAACATCAATTTAACTTAGGTGCTCTGAATGATAGTTGAAATTTCAAGTGTGGCCAATTGTGATTTGGGTTATGACTTTTTCTGCATTGTATTCTTGGTTTCTTGCAGCTACTGGCATGTAAGATGTTTTCCTTCTATATTTCAGTAATGATTCCCTCTTTTAGAATGCAAAAACTACATTTCAAATGACGTTATGACGTTATTAAAAAAACCTTGAACAGCTGCTTCTGCTCTCTGCTTTATTTTTCCTTTCTGCAACATCTTCAGAAGGTCTGAATCATAACATCCTTCCTAGAAATGATTGCTAACTCCAGATCCATTCAGAGCCTAGCCCTTTCAGAGGCTGAGAGTTTAGCCTCCTTATTATTAAAACTTTGGCTAAGATTCCCACGTGAAGAGGAACAGACGCAGGATAAAACGTATAATGCACCCTTTCCAGGCCTTCCAAACTGTTATGTGGAGCTTGGAACATAAACACTATTTTTCAGCATTTACCAGTGCATGCAGTGATAGTTCAGTCACTCACTGGCTTTCTTTTCCATTGGAAATTATTTATTTCTTCATTCACAGCCAATGTGATACCAATGTTTTGTACATACATTATACAGCAGTGATTCTCAGTCAAGGGTGCTGTGGCTCCCTGGGTGCCCTGAGATCTTTTCAAGGGTGACACAAAGTACCACCCGATGTGAGCCCTGTTTGGTGTGCAAATACGAGTCACAGGATAAACTCAGAGATTTCAAAGAGGAGTCCATAGTGTCAAAAACATTCTGACCTGCTGTGATCTTTCTGAGTTCTTTGCACTAGAAGAATTGCTTTATTTTTTTTCTAGTCAAAACACAAGTGAAAGCTAAGAGCTGGCATTTTCCAGGGGTGCTTTGAATCTATTGAAGTGTGCCTCAGATCTCATGAGGGGTGCTTTGAGTCTATCAAGGAGTGCCTCAAAACTAAAAAGGTTCAGAGCTACAGCTATAGAGTGAAAAGGCAATATTCTTTTTCTGGGTCTCCATAGCTGATCTTGATTTTTTTCGTACTTGATATCTGTGAGTGTAGGGACCGCAGATTATCAGACTGAGACACTAATGTAAGAGGGAAATTTTGCTCAAACCATAGTTATCCTGGTTTCTTTTTTACACTAAAGTAAAAGTAGGGATGTTCTAGGGTAAATGACTTATTTGAAGTTTCAATAAGATTTCTGGTTTGGTAATGATGGCATATCTTTACTGCTTTTTACAGCCCTTCTAAGTCTGCCCTCTGGTCTTAACCTATCAATCGTGTGCTGAAAATCCCTAAGCTCATCTTTCCTCTCCACCAGTGGCAATCAAGCACACACCTTGAAAACCCTTCTAAGCATCAAGTCCTAAGGCATCCCCATCCCTCTCACAATAGCATTGCAGCAAGTCCTTTAGCACCTGACTTGCAGCCCTTCTATACATAGTTCCCGTTTGTACTGCTGTGAACTAGCATCAATGACATAAGGAGATAAATGTTATCAGTCTTCCTATTAGTCACCTCTTCTCCTGTATATGGTGCACTGACATGATAAGGTAGCATAGAAAAGAAGGGTGTTTCATGTGGTTCAGGGTAGTTGAAAGTCATCCTCACAGTTAGCCTTAAATAACATCCAGACATCCAGAACTACTGATGGGTCCAAAGTTTCAAGGGTATAAGTGACTCCCATAATAAGTGACCTTTAGTTTTAATTTTTTGATGAACTGTTTCAAATGTTTACAGTTTGAGACCCTTTGGTTTCCGTGAGCACATTTTATGACAATAGTTGTGCCAGAAAAATAGCTGCTATACTGAGTTCACAACTTAAAAAATACAATTATCCTCCCAGATGCATGCTTTTTTGACTTAGATCATGCTTCTCTTAAACGTATTTGTTCAGAAGGTGTAATTTTCTAAGTCAATAATGAATTAAGCATAAAAGCAGGAACATGTTTGAAAATGTATGTCCTTATACTGAAGAAACAGCATGTCAAGTGATCTACTCTTAGTACATTCTGCTTTTTTATTAGAGCATTTACCATTACCATATATCCCAAGTGGCCAATTACCGGCCTTTTTATTTCCTTTATCATGAATATCAGAGAGCACTCTGCAAACAAATCCCTTCTGATATTCTCTAGCAATTATTCAGTGATCATATGTTTTTCCTTTCTTCAGTGTTTGCTTCAGTCTATAAATCCTTAACGAAATACAGTTTACCACCCTCAGGGGCCTCCTTCTGAGCCTGGGCCAGGCATTGTTCTTTCTCTATATGTTTATAATATTTGACTCACCAAATTTCACCCCACTGCTTGCACCTTTGCAATACTCCCGACAGAAGACATGAAGTTCTGGGTACAAGTCCTACGGAGGAAAAAGTAAATAGGAGTCTTTTATCCAATCTTATATGGCATTACTTTTGTCATTGATCTTGCATTGAGGTGAACAGAAATAAATCACGGCCACTGGGTGAAATCTAAACTAAATCTAGGCCAATCAGATTGGGTTAACCTCCCACTTGCTTCTCAGACCACAGCTGTTCAATTGCTCCTGAGCAGTAGATACAAAAACAACATTTTTATTTACTCCAGTAGCCTTAAGATAAAGATGCCTTTTCAGATCAGGATCTACAATCAGTTTGCTCCAATCTGTTTTCCCCCAGTACCACCAAAATAGTTAAATAATGGCAACCCAAAAAGAAAACTATTCATAGCTGGAGATTCAAATTATGTTACCCGCTTAACAGATCAATTATAATCAATCAACAAACATGAATAATGTTCAAGTCTGAAGTGCCAAGCAAAAGCTTCTGTCATTTTTTTAATTAGAAGGTTTCTATTTAGAAAAAAAAATCTATAATACTTTTGAAATCTTGTCTGCTTTATTGTGCATAAAAAAACTTGCTACTAGTGTGAATCTGACCTTTCTGCCTAGCTAAACTGTTGTTTGGATCTGTATGTGTAGGATGGTGTGTTATTTTTACATGGATCTGGATGAACAGAATACTGAAACAATGTGAGTGCCTTCATTTACCAGAGGTCCACAGAGGCTCTGAACAGATGTTGAGGCCCTCCCTTGCCTGTAGAGAGAGCCAAGAAATAGGATCTCTGTAACAAAAAGTTAAATGTGGTATCAGCAAAGTCATTCAGCATCCAGGCACAGAGTCTATTCACCCACAAAATAGATATTATGTGTTATCAGGCAATACATTACAAAACCTTGAAGCAGCTTCATTATTGCTTTTTATTTTGCTGATTGCATATTAACTGTCTCTCTTCAGCCACCTGGCTATCTGAATGAAAGAGAATCCACTTGTTCTGCAAGTGATCATTGATGTGTGGCTACAAGAGGGAAGAATTCCAAGAAGGATGTAGTATGTTCTTGACCATAACAGACACATCCAATAAAGTAAAACAGCTTGCTGTATTGAATTCATTTTGCTTGCTGTATGTGAGAATAAATATGAATAGAATTGCAACTATATTCATTGACTGGAAGGGCATTTTACTGGAGCGTTCTAGACGTATTCATTCTCCACAGAAATAAAGTTAAAAACCCCCACGTCACTAGTGTTTTTGGAGATGATGTTGCTCTTTGGGACGCTTCCATTCTGAAAGCGAAAAAAGAATCACCATAAAGAGTATCTCTAGTGTCCTGTTCCTTTCTTGTGCCCTTGTGACAAGGTATTTAGCAGAATTTGCAGATTTGCTGGAATCTGACAGGGCTGCGTTGTGAGCACTTCTGCTATGGCCTATTTCTAGTACAGCAGCACAAGAATTACGCAGTCCTCCAAAGGCTGCACAGGAAATGAACAATCCGTAGTCATCAAATACAGGTGTTGGAGAATACTGTTTAGAAAATGTTAAGACCTTTTAACAGAACAAAACTTGTCTGAGATGAGAGTTTGTGATAAAGAGCAGGAAGTGGGAAAGCAGGTGTAAAATGGCCTCTGGCTTTAGTGACAAGTTGCTTGCACATAAATGCATGTGTGAACTGGTTTGATTTGGTTCTAAGACCGCACTCCAATACAATCTCTTCAAAAGCCCTGCATTTTGGGGATTTTTTTTAAGTGTTCATATTTGCACTTCATTCTTTCAATTTCCAAGTTCTGACCAAGGCAGGACCTTATTGTACAGCATTATCCAGGAAAAACAATTAACATTTTGCATAAATATAATGAAATATGTTTACAGGTCTTTTCTTAGTGTTCTGTAGTTTTGTTACACAATGCATCTCATCTAGTACTTATAGTATTTACAATTTGTGTTATAATAGTTCATAGTGCTCGGACAGAGAACAAAAAGACAGCAGCTGTCCCAAAATTGATGAATAACCACAACGACATAACTGACATCATTATACTGTATTTTCTCATATACCAGATGCATTCTTCTCCCAAAATCAGCTTCCCCAAATTGGGTTGACTGTATTATGCAGGAAGCAGATTTTTCTGCCCAGAATAGAGCCTTGCCCCGCTTTGAGTCTTGCGATAAAGCCAACAGCCCAGCAGAAGCAGTGACATTTCTTTCCAGCAGCTGAGGCAGTCAACTGATTGAATGGTGTTAAAGATTTTATCTTCATTTTAATGGTCTTCCTGTTAACCTTTCTCCTAGAAAAGTTGCTGTCTGTTAGCTACTCCTGGATTCTCACCTCCTATTTCACAGCCTTGCAGACTTTTTAGGTCTGTCCCTGAATCAGCCATAACTCTAAAAAAACCTCTTTTTTCTTCATTCCACATTCCCAAAAATAGAATATGTATTTTATTTGGAGGTGTGGCAGAATGCCACCTCCATCTCTCCCTAAAAACTCTGCTTTGTGACAATTTGGTTAACCCTGTCACTGCAAAGGGCAAACATCCTATGGGCTCTTTAGGTAATCCTGAGTTGTAACCTGAGTTGGATACCTTCCTGAGAGAGGGGGGAAACGTGTTCCCTCTGCGGACGTGACTGGCATCACATACCCGGGTGAGGGGCTTGGACAATGCCGGTCTACCCGGCAACCAGTGATGCCTTTCAAATTGGTTAGCTGGCAGCCAACAGGTGCTGGTCTCCATTGCCGAATGAGGTCATAAGGGCTATACAAGTTAAGGACTGCCCAGGAGGAGGGGCGGTAGCTATGAAGAAAGAGAGAGAAGAGCTGGACCATCTGAAACTTGCTCTCCCTCTTGAAACTCATGTTCAATGATCCTCTTGTCTCCAGAGGGAATCTCCACCTGCCTCTGGATGATACTCGTGAGTAAGCTACTTGAGATCTAACTAGATATATAGCTTGCAGTAACTCAGATGCGTGATCAAAGTCTACTCCAGCCACCCTGTTTGTTCTATGGGATTTCTCTGATACTACTCAACTCTGTACCCTATTGCAACCCTACTCCTTGTAACCAATAAAGTTTTCCTTTGTACCTAGCATGAGAGACTTATTGGGAGTGGGTCTAAATTATGCCTTGAGGTCCCCTTGGTTTGGCTAACTGAGGTAGACCACTGTTTGTGCTTCAGACTGAGGGAAGCACCCCAAGTTCTTGAAGTGGGTCGAGTACCCTCAAGGACAACCAGTTCTGTGTTTCCCAGAGAGCACAGTGCCAGGATCAGGCCAGATACTGGGTGGTGGCAGCACTACCCCCAGGCCTAGCGGGTGTGCTCCAGGAAGGGGGTCACCCAAGGTAAAGCACCCCAGGGAGGCACTTAAAGCCTGGAAGATGGTCAGGTGCAGTGAGGTGGGTGGCTTAGCATAAGAGCACCCCCTACTGGTCTGCCACAGGGGGTGTGTGGTATGTGAGAAAATACAGTGTAAAACTCTCACAAACACTGGGTTGCATATTGTGGGTTTTTTGTGTGTGTTTTGATATGGGCAAGATGGCCCTTGTTGTTCTGACCATGTGCTCAGCACCTGACAAGATGGGGCCTGTATCTGGGGAAAATATGTAAAAACCTCTGGCCTCATTGGCCAGAGGAGGCAGGGGATTATTTGGGCAGATTGTTTGGGGAAAGACTAAAATGTGGCCTTCCCTGATTGGACAAGACTTGTGTGTTGTCGCACCAGGTGTATAAGAAGTACTCATTAAGATTCTCTCTCTTTTTCTCCAGGGACTGCTGAGAGCTGTACAGATACATTGGGAGCCAGAAAACCTGTTCCCCATGGTTTGGGGTGGGTCTCCCTCTTCAATGAGAGGCCAGCAAATGCTTTGGAAGGGAAAGCCTTAGATACAGGGACAGAAACTCTGAATAGGAGTTTGAGACTCCTATTTCCTCCCTCCCTCCCTCTTCCTTTTCTTTTCTTTTCTTTTTTTTTAAATGGGTTAATTCCATGGAGGCATTTATCCGTGAAGCAGACTGTCCAGGAATGGGCCCTGACAGTTACTTGCTACAGGGGCCTGGCCCCCTCTGTTCGGTAATTGTATTGTCTCAACATGGGGTATAGCTGAGACTGGATGTCCAGGCCACAGCCATAGGACTGGGCCTTTTTTTTCTGCTGTTTCTACTCCTATGGTATTTCAGCCTAGCTGCATGGCTGAACCTTCAGCTGTTTGTTCAGGCTTCAGTGCAGTATAGGCCTGGATGACTTTTGCTGCCCAGTTCAGGCCCAGTGAGGTAGGCCTGACCTCTTCTTCAAAGTTGTTTTTATTTATTTTTGGGGTTGTTTTTTTTCAGTTTCTGCCCAACACAGCTGGCATTGGAGTTAGGAATTTAGGGATGTGGCATGCTCTCTGGAGCCACAGTTAACCCCTTAAGGCCACTACATGGAACTGGGGCTCACCCTACAACATGGCAGAGAGAAACAAGGGGCCCCTTGTAACACAGAAGGACCTATACTCCCTAGCAGCTTCCTGCAGCCGAGCAACCCCAAGGAGCAGCTCCAGTGAAGCCCCACTCTCCACCCCATTGCTGAAGGGTGGGTAAAGGTGTGCAAGCCCCTGAAACTGCATTTTGGGTGAGCCCCAAGTCCCAGACTGCCTGGGCATGAGTGAAGCCTCCCTAAGAGGGTGCTATCTATGAATGATGCCTTGTAGTTGTGTTTAAAATTGTATTTAGGTTTCTACAGTATGCCTAATGTAATTTACAATTTAATATGCATACATTATAAGAACATACACATATAGCAGCTTATATTTTAATATGCCCTAACAACAATTTATGATTAAAACCAAAATATTTGAAGAATGATTGGATGAGGCTTTCGATAAATCAGAAAGTTTTATTCTAAGTAGTATTCTTCAGAAGTTAAGAAATATGGCTATAATTACATCCATGCATAAGACAGCAGGGGGTACATATTTAGAGCAGCAAATTACATTTAAAAAAATGGCCTAGTTCTGAGGAAATCGATTCTTTTTGTTCAATTGTTTGAATGATCAGTTACTGAAAATAAACCAACAAAACTGACATGTGATTATTGTTATCTTTGTGTAAACTATTGAAATGAACAAGTAATTCAAAGCCATTTACTTGGTCCTGCTCCTTTCAACAAAACTTGGCATAAGAAAAATAGTGAATAGTTCACCAAAGTTAATAATCCCCTAAAAAGCTCTCAAATGTGCTAACAAGCTTGATCTTCATTGTGTTTCTGAATAGACAAGTTAACCTAAGAAAAAGAAAAGGAGCAAAAAATAACAATCACATCATCAAATCATTTCCTAAGTATGGGAGCCAATATAATTCTGCAAAATAAACAACAAAATAAATTAACATTCATAGAGATCAGTAAATTATTCACAGAAAATACTTTATTTCACAGGTTTAGTCCTTTTTTGTTTGCAATTAATCTGCAAAGGAACTTTTTTTTTTTACCAATTAATGTAATATCTATTCCTGTTTGATAAACCTTTTTGTAGACCAGTTTCAATCTCCACGTTGGTAACTATTTGCTTTGATGAGGTATTTCACTCTCTATATTTGCAGTATGTAACTGGTCATCCAGTCATGTTTCTGTTCCTTGTGGTACAACACCTCCCAGAGACTGAAGGAGTGCAGTGAGTTCCTATCTCGGTGTTTGGGTGTTTCCATTGCCTGAAGTGGATTGAGCCATTAGTTTCTCCAAAATCGCTCTGTGGTAGATTGCGTCAAGAGTGAACTGAGTAATCTTTACACTCAGGATATGTAGAGCCTGAGAATGTGCTGGGTCATATAGAGGCAGCTCTTTACAGCTTCTTTGCAAACAGGTTCAAGAGTCAGCTAAAGAACTGTCCCATAGGACTTAATTGAAAGGGCACTGTGTGACTGAAAGTTTTAACTTGAATGGACTTTTGATATGGTCCTGAGCATTTAGGAATATATTATACATGCTTGATCTTAGGGGCAGATCTGTACTCTTAGGACAGAGCTGATCAACATTGGGCCCATAAGACAAATGCAGCCTCTGGAGCCATGGTATCTGGCCCACAGAGATCCTCATGGGTCGTAAAAATTGGCAGTGGGGAAACAGTGGAAGTACAGTGGGATCAGTGCCAGGCCAGCACCCCGTGCATCTGGATCAGGCCATGCTGCTCCCAGTGCCTCCCACCCCACACATCTGGATCAGGGCTGAGCTGCTCCCTGTTACCCCACGCATCCTGATTGGGTCCACTTCAACCTGCCTCCCAACACATCCTGATCAGGGCACTTCTGCCCCTCCCTTTCCACCTGGTGCATCTGGATTGGAACTGGGCTGCTCCCCAACTCTTGCATATCCAGATTGGAGCTGCTCCTCCCTCCTCCAGCCCCCTTGGGCATCTGGATTGATGCCAGGCCCCTCCTACCCCCTCCCCCTCCACAGATGAATCAGGGTCAGGCTGCACACCTTGCCCTCTGCAGATGGATTGGTCCCCACCAGGCAAGCACTGCATTCTAGATCTAGCCAACTGGCTGGATTCGGCCTGTGGACACAGCTGGCACCATCCATCTGGCCTGGGGGGTAAAAGGTTGGATTTCACTAGATTTCTTTTGGAGTCCATGGAGCGATAGTTAAGGAATTCAGAACAAGATGCGGTAGATGTTCATACGTATGGTAATTCTTGTGGTCCATCACAAGATGGTGGGAGAAATGACATAACTGTTAAACAAATGGAACTCCCTGATCTTTCTCAAAGGCGCAGTGTATACAGCTACATAGAATTATTAGTGTCGGCGATCTTCACTATGTATTTTAAGTGCTTTGCACTTTGGGATCATTGCACTGCTTTGTGGTATGGCACAGAAGCAATATAACTTTTCTTTGGAATTTTTCTAAGATAACACTCACTTTCCTCTTCAGGCCTACTATTTGCAAATTCACCTGACTCTCTCTAAAGAAAAGAGACTATGTAATTTGAGAGTGTCTGTCAATATTCTCCTGAAAGTATAACAAACCTAGTTAAAATAAAGCAAAAGTGCAACTTTTTAGACACTGCTTTAAAGGAAGCAACATTTTAATAAGTGACATGGAGCTTACTAAAAGAGCCTAATAGAAAGCTAAATTATTTAGCTACAGTGATTTTACATATTAGCAGCTTTCTTTTTTATTTTAGGAAAAAAAACCCCACCAGCCAAAGGTCCAATATCTCTCCGTTTCTGGCACTGAGGATGGTGAGGATGGTCTTTTTTTGTTTTTTAGAGATCTATATTGCTTTCCTGGATAATCAGTTATGCATACATACATTACAGAGCTCTGTTTACCCAGATATTCTGGTCAGAGCTGGTGTTTTGCCACCCATACACCACCCACGTGCATTTGAACTAACTGTCTAAATTGACAGTTGAAGAATTTTTAGCACAAAAAGAGTATTCAAATCTTTCCATTGGCTCAGCTGCTACCGCATACACCATATGATACTTCTGTAACTTATTTTGAGAAATGTCATATTAACCATGATACACTTATGGCTGTGAATTTGTGGAATTTCATTGTACTTTCTGACTCTAAAGCAGGCTACAACTTACCCCCAATATTATGAGATATAAAACAGCATTACAAAAGTGCTAGAAACATTTTTAGAGTTTTACTGCATTTCAGGCAATGATTTGGGGAAAACTGACAGTGAAGTGACTTAAGTTATCTACTTGGTGGTGTCTCACATGAAGTTATGACTCCTGGAAATATTGTCACAGATTCCCTGGCAATCTCAGTTACTGCCTCCACTGTCCTAGGTGGGAATGCCTGCCTACTTCTGTATTTCCTTCCTTGCAGTGTGAGCTCTTGGGCAATGTTCAGGTGACAGGAGTGTTATCACATGCTACTGAATCCCATAGCTACTCTTGGTGCCTTGGCTTTGTATTTGTAGCTAAAGAACCAAAAAAAACAGGTTTCTGATGTTCCTCATCAACCTTGAACTTGGCCCATTTCATAGCCATCACTCCTAGGAAATATCACTTTTGAAATGGATGCCTACCTGTGTTTTTCAGATGGACTTTATTTCTGTAGCATATAACAGATATTTTGTTATTATGGGATCCTCCTCAAAACATATTCTGGGATTTTTGCAACATCTCCACTTCAAACTAGGCTGGCTGAGATGGTTTGAGTTGGAAAAGCCAAATGGCCCTGAGAAGTGGCAAAGTTTTGCAAATTGTCCTACACAACATGAACCATCACTCCTCAATTCCTTATTTTAGCATCTTATTAAATTTCAGTAATAAAGAATACACTGTATGTTTTAACCCCTCTGACAGAATTCAAAGCAAAATTATTTCTGCTATGGAATTCTGTACACCGCTTCAAAAGAAATCCAAGAAAAGAAATCATTCTCTATTATAGGAGAGAGGTTTTTAGAGTGATTTCCATGGTGTACTAGTCCATTGCTATGACGTTCTACTGGTTTCATCCTCCTTAAATCCTATAAGACTCTCATGCGGCAGGACCTTTTGTTCAAGATCAGAGTCTATGACTCAGTTCACTTAGTTAAAGTTAACAATCCCATCTTCCACATTGTTTAACTAAATGCACTGTGATGCCTATAGACATTTTATATGTTGTCCAGAATCTAGCTCTAAAGTATTTTATTGCCCCTAGCCATGAGGGGATCTGCTATGTTTTGATACTTAAAATGCCAGCTACACTAGCAAGCTGACTAACTTCCTTCTTGCGTTCAGTCACAGGAAGTAATATTTATTTCCTTATTAGTGTGGGTTGGCCTGTACTGTAATATGATTCACTGCCTGCTGCTTTCATATAATATAAAGTGATCAGTGATGGGCAATGTCCCAGAACAGTTCTTCAGAGAAAAAGGGGTAAATGCCTTCCCTATATGTCTGATCTCATGCTGCTGATGTCTGATTTTAAGCTGACAGTTTTTCTTCATGGAACTTGCCCTAAAAAAGATATTCCAATTCTTATTTACCTAGCTTCATGTTTCCACTGAATAAACTGCCTATTTGAATTTCATCTCTGTGCATACAGTGAATATGCTTTCTTTGGTTGATCTCAGGAAAGGGCAGGACTTGGGGAATTCTGCAGATTTTCTTGTCACCGAAGGAGTAGAAAGCATGACTTGGCATCCTATAGCGTGACTGCCCAAACTTTATCTTTTGGCACTCTAGACTAGGATGTGCAATTACTGCGTAAAAAAGGCTTGCAATGCTTTTGTGAGTCTTCAGCAGCGGGCGGAATCTGTTTTATACTTGCATGTTGAAAAAAATTTCTATGCAAATAATCAGTAAGGAGGATGCACGTGAACTGTGGCTGACATTAGCAAGGGAACTCTTGATTTTAGATACGTTTGGCTCTTTTCTGATCTTTGATACTTACACCTGCAAGAGTCCCTTGTGTCCTGGGGCTCTTTTATGTGACTTGACAGGTGGGAAAGGTCCCCAGCTGTGAATGTAAAGGAAGTCTGCACAGCTGCCACAGGCCAAGAGCCAAAGTGCTGAACTTTTCTTGAACAGATTCCTTACTGAGGTAATCTATTTTATCTCTCCACATAGGACAAACCTAGACTCAAGTAATGAGGACACTTGAATACATGTGAAGAGATGTGGCTCCATGAAGGGAATTCTTGACATATATTTGAGTGGAACAGTCATACAAGGCCTTACTTCAATTTTTATTCTTACATGCTTGTGCAATTCATCAGGTGCCATCTACATAGACCTCTGCCATTCATAAATACATAGTAAACAGACAGGTACACAGGGAGAGGTTTTGATGGCTACTGTGGTTTCTATGCAGACAATATTTCTTTCCTCCTACCCCCTAGGAAAACAACATAAAAAGAAATGCTTTCATATATTGCTCTTTTAGTTGTCAGTTTTGTGTGCTGAATTCCTATCACCTTACAGCTGTATTTTGCACTGGCATTTTCAGCTCTCGTGGCTTTTTTTAACCTATTCTTGATTTGCTCCTGCCGTTGAGATATATGGGAGTCTGTACACGTGCTGTGGGTTGAAGGGGTGGGGAATACAGAGTGTCATGTGTATTCAGTGTCTGAGGTTCAAAATGGCAGCAGGGGTGCTTGAACTAAAGCTCATTCGACAACTTTCATTAAAGTGCCCCCACTGCCATTTTGAAGTGTAGGGATACTGAATAGATGTGACACAGAGGCTCCTGGAGCATGTTAATGAACACACTCCAGCAGACTTGATTAATTGAGTCTGCTCTGATGCATGCTAGTTAGTAAAGCCGTGTGAAACTTCACCATCTGTTTCATTAAGATGCTGTTTTAACTTGGTTCGAGCTCGAAACAGTGACATTGAAATGAAATGAAGGCCTTCAAAACAGCCTCAAAATGAAATAAGGGCAGTCAAAATATTTCAAAAATTTTGAAATGTTTTGAGTTTCAAAGCTGAAGTTGGGCTTGCCTGCAGGGAAAAAAAAAATAAGGAGAGGGAGGGGGAAGAGGGGGAAAGAGGGGAGAAAGACTGCTCTCATATTGACTGTGGAGGTGGCCAGTGTCTGTAATTCTTCCCTGAGGTCCCTTCCAATCACAGTGCTTTGGGGGAGGGATGGAAAAACTGGAAAAAAGGCAGCACTGTTTGAACTGACCTGCTTTCTGCCTTGAGTTCTGACAGTTACTGAGCTACCTTCCTGTACAGGGGTAGGCAAAATATGGCCTGAGGGCCACATCTGGCCTACAAAGCCATTCTATCCAGCCTGTGGGACCCCTAAAAATGTTTGAAAATTAAAATGTATCTGTCCTTTGTTCCTGTCAGAAATGACAGGATCTGGGAGCAGTAGGATCCAGGGGAATTTTCAACAGGTTCTTGAAAAAGCAGGGCCTGCCAGGCACAGCCCCCCGAGCTGGAAACCCACACAGGGGCTCCTGCCCTGGGACCATGTGGCTGCCCCAGTGTGGGAAGCTCAGGTAAGGACGGAAGTGGGGGAAGGGCTGGTGCTGCGTGCAGGGGAAAAATGGCCCTGTGCCTGCACTGTGGCTGGCGTCCCACACTGCAGCTGCTCACAGCCCACATGGGGCTGCCTGTGCCTGCTCAGGACAGCCTTGCGTGGGGTGTGAGTGGCTGCAGCAGGCTGCATGGTGGGGGAGGGGCCACTATTCCCCATGTTCCACACCAGCTCCTTCTTGCCAGTGAGCAGGGGATTGGGGCTCTGAGCAGCCCCCCTGCCTGTACTGCGGGGCTGGGAGGGCACTGGGAGTGAGTGGGCATGGGAGCACCAGGCCAGTGCCAGCAGGCTGGCAGGGGTACAGGGTACCAGCTGGCAGGGGCTCTATAAAGCCAGGCCAGCACCCCCCCTCTCCCTGCTGGTGCAGCCCAGCCAAGCTCCGCAGACCCCAGTCCCTCCAGTGCCCTGCTCTGGGCCCCGCTGATGCTGGCCCTGGGACATTGGACCCAAGACATTGGGACATTGGTCCCAAGATGGTGACCAGGGGGTGGGGCACCTGTCAAGGGGCAGGACTGCCCATGAAGCCCTTGACAGCTTGCCAAACCTGGGTAAGCAGCCTTCCTTCCAAAATAATTGTCTTCCCCTATTCTAGCAGCTTAGGAGTGTTAGACAACAAAGGCTACTATTACCATTGATTTGAATGATTTCCTATTTGCTAGCCTAGCAACTGGGGTTCCATAATACCTTTTGCTTTCTTGTAGACCCTTTTACTATTTACTATATTATTATTCATTGATTTATTCTTTTCAGTTTTATAATTATATTGGATACTACACTATAGAATGTATATGGGAAGGGAGATCCATTTATATATTTTTATAAAAATAAGACACTATGAAACACACTATGAAGTGTGGTAGAAAGGCATCTGGCAAGCCTTCAGGGAGGAGTGGAAGATGGGATAGAGGGAGAGGTGTAAGTTCCCACCCCCCAAACTGAGATACAGCCTCTTTCCTACAACTAGCAGGGATGAAGCTTCCAGAAGTAGCAAGGAGAGGGGAGCACAGCCAGTGCCACTGCCTGTGCTTGAGTCTGCATCCCCTCCAAGAGTACCAGCCATAACACCCCCAACTAGCATGACAACAAGCAGCAGTACCAGCACCAACATGACAGTCTTCTCCACCCCCATTTCACTTCTCATGCTGAGCCTTCCATTGCCAGAGGAGAAGCTGGATCTGGATCTGGATCTGAGTGTCCTAGCAAGGGAAATTCTGGGAAAGAAGAGGGAATCATCTGAGTTTGTGCTCCACACCCCTCAAATTTCCCCTGGAGAAATTTCCTCCTACTTCAGAGGAGGCTGAGGTAGAGGTTGTGGAGGCAAGAGGCTCAGATGAGTCTACTGTGCCCCTGCCTGCTGAGGAGGGGGAAATTGCAGCATTCGCACATGGACCCCAGAAGCAAGCAGGTAGTGTGGTCTAGGATCATTTTGAGCTGGCAGATGATCCCACATACACTATCTGCCTGCACTGCTGGGCCAAACCCAGCCGGGGCAAGGAAACAAAACACATGAGCACCATGGGGATGCTGATGCATCTCCTCAGGCACCACCCCCTTGCCCTTGCTCCTCCTCAGCCTGCACCAGCCTGCTCCTGCTCAGCCTGGCAGGCTCCTGCTTTTGCTCCAAAGTCTCTGTCCCCCCAAAGCAGAGGCAGACCAGTCTGGAACAGTGGAGAAAAGGTGGACAGGAAGGTGGGGTGTTTTGCAAGGGTGAGTGAGGTTACCCAGAGCATTTTGGGGATGCTTGCTCTAATTGACTAGCCTTTCTCCCTAGTTGAGTGGCCATGGTTCAGGTGGCTCATGGTGCTCATGGCCTCATCCTACCAAGTGCCCAAATATACCACCTTCAGCAGGACCATGGTGCTCTCCCTGTATGAGGCATGCAGAGAGTACTTGAGGGAAGAGCTGCATAAGCCAGGTCCACAGGTGACCTTACACTTTACCTCAGACATTCAGAGCAGCCAGGGTGGAGACCATACCTACCTCTCCCTCACAGGGCACTGGTGTGACTAGTCAGGCTGTCAGTGGTCTCTCCTTCAATCTGAGGTGATGTATGAGTCCCACACGGCAACAGAGATCACGGCGGCCATGAACCGATTGGTGCAGGGGTGGCTTATGCAGAATGAGCTCAGCCACAGGGTCATGGTCACCACCAATGGAGCCAATACGGTTAAGACGGTCCATCATGCCAACTTTGTTGGCATCCGCTGTGTGGCATACAAGTGCCACCTCATAGTTAGGGACACCTTGGAGGGGGACAGGGCTACTGGTGATGGTTCCAGCACCATCAGCAAGCTCATTTCTAAATGCAGGAAGCTGACAGGCTACTTCCACTGGAGCATCAAGGGAGGCAAGATGCTGTGGGACAAACAAGCAGAGCTGAACTTCCTGCAGCACAAAATCATGCAGGATGTGGAGACCCAGTGGAACTCCACGTACCTGATGCTTGAGAGGCTGGTGGAGCAACATAAGGCCATCCATGAGATGGCCTTGCTCAGGGAGACAGTTAATATTGTTGGCAGGTTTTGCATGTCTTATCATGGTATGACCTGGATCAGTGTGTTTTGGCCAATGTGTTTTGGGCTGTAGGAAATTGGCTTCTGGTGATGTGGTTAGTGAGGTTCAGTGCTTGTTTGAATTTACAAACCACTTTTCACAAACGAGCCTATGAACTGCATTTCATCAACCTCATAGGTACAGAAAGTCATGGAATCAACAGTGACCGGAGAGCTCTGGGTGCAAGAGTGAAGGGGAGAGGGGCGCAGGTGGTGTTCTTCTTGATCCTTCCAGTCAAAGGGAAGGGCCCAGGTGAGAGTGGGCTTATCCTGCAGACCAATGCATAGCTGTGTAGATGGTGTTGCGAGCAGGACTTTAGCTTCTTTGACCATGGGATGTTGTTCCACAAAGAAGGATTGCTAGGGAGAGACAGGATCCACTTGAAAAAGAGAGGGAAAACCATCTTTGCAGACATACTCACTAACCTCATTCCTCCTGAGAAGCTGGGCAATCAGCTAGTTACCTCAGGGGCCTGGGAAACAAACAGGAAGAATAGGAAGGCCTTACACAGTCATAGAACCATAATGTGTTTAGAATAACAGACTTAGTGGGGCAGCTCACATGACTGAAGTTCTGCATTGGATGAATATAAACTGCTCAGGCAGGACAGGCAGAGGAGAAGAGAAGGAGTTGCCCTTTATGTTAAAGAGCCATATGATTGCTCAGAGCTTCAGTATGAAACCAGAGATAGGCGTGTTGATCATCGCTGGATTAGGGTCAGAAGGGCGAGTAACAGCGATCTTGTGGTGCATGTCTTCTATAGACCACCAGATCAGAAGGATGCAGTGGATGAAGCTTTCTTCAAACAGCTAGTGGAAGTTTCCCAATCACAGGCCCTGGATCTCATGGGGGACTTCAGTCACCCTCCTGGGACAGCAATACAGCAGTACACAGGCAATCCAGCAAGTTTTTGGAGAGTGCCGTGGACAACTTCCTGGTGCAAGTGCTGGAGCGGCCCACTAGACGCCTTGCTCTTCTTGACCTGCTGCTCACAAACAGGGAAGAATCGGTGAGGAATGTAGTAGTGGACAGCAAGTTGGGCAGCAGTGATCATGAGATGATTGAGTTCAGGATCCTGACGAAAGGAAGGAAGGAGAGCAGCAGAGTATGGAAAACAGACTTTGACTCCCTCAGGGAACTGATAGACAGGAACCTCTGGGTGGCCAGTATGAGGGGAGGAAAGTCTAGAGCACAGGAACAGACCATCCTAATGTGCGAGAAGACTAGCAAGTATGGCAGAAAGACCAGCTTGGCTTAGCGGGCAACTCTTTAGTAAGCTAAAACACAAAAAAGGAAGTTTATAAGAAGTAGAAACTTAGACAAACAACTAGGAAGGGTAGCTTTTTGTATTGCTCCGGCATGCAGGGATGAAATCAGGAAGGCGTTGCCTGCTAAACCAACTGGAGTTGCAGCTAGCAAGGGACATGAAGGGTAACAAGAAGAATTTCTATATGTATGTCAGCAGCTACATCTGGAGTTCTGTGTCCAGTTTTGGGCCTCCCACTACATAAAGGATGTGGACAAATTGGAGAGAGTCTAGCAGAGGGCAAGGAAAATAGTAAGGGGGCTGGGGCACACGTCTTATGAGGAGAAGCTAAGGCACTGGTTTCCAGCTTTTTTAAGTAGATCACCTTTGGCTTTTAGAAGCAACCCAAGATCTACTGTGCACCACTGCCCACCTTCCTCTCCCCCCACCAAGCAGGCAAGTCTGTGGGGAAGGAAGAGGGGAGGCCAGATAGAGGCAGAGGGAGAAAAAATTATTTGGGGGCATGCCTCCCCAGCAGGTGAGGCCCAGTCAGCTGGGGCCCCACTGAACTTCCCCCTGTTTCTGCCTCTGCGGCACTGTCCCTCACTGCAAGGGCCTCGATCTAGCCCCTGCCCCTTCTCTCCCTCACAGACTTACCTGCTGGGTTGGGGCATCATGTGCATACATATGGGCACTTCATCCCCCACCCCAGCCTCGGATCGACTCCAAGAGGATCTGAGATCTACCGGTGGATCAAGATCCACTGGTTGGTGACCGCTGAGCTAAGGGAACTGGGCTTATATAGTACACAGAAGAGAAGATTGAGGGGGGTTTTAATAGCAACCTTCAACTACCTGAAAGGTGGTTCCAAAGAGGATGGAGCTAGACTGTTCTTGGTGGTGGCAGGTGGCAAAACAAGGAGCAATGGCCTGAAGTTGGAGCTAGGGAAATTTATGTTAGATATTAGGATAATTTTTCTCACTGTGAAGGTGAAACACTGAAACAGGGTACCCAGAGAGTCTGGGGCATTTGTATTCCTGGAGATTTTTAAGGCCCAGCTAGACAAACCTTGGCTGGGATGATCTAGTTGGGGATGCTTTGAGTAGGAGGTTGGAATAGATGATCTCTGGAAGTCCTTTACAACCCTAATTTTCTATGATTCTAGGATTGCATAGGATGGTTTGGATAGAAATGATCCTGCCAGGTAGGGGGCTAAACTAGATGATCTCTGGAAGTCCCTGGCAAGCCTACATTTCTATGATTTGTGGTACTGCTATTCTGCCTTATAACCCAGTGCTTGGGCACTAATTTACGATTGGGGAGAAGCAGATTGAAGTCTCCTTTCTGCCTGATTTGGAACAGGCATTTTGGGTGGATCTCTGAATTCTCATGTTGATGTTCATCCATCCTGCATAAATATACTTTGAAGCAGTGAGTGGGCCTCATAAATGGAAGGCCTCTGGAGGGCAACCACTGGGATAGAGTCACTACTGCTGGTCAATGAATTTATGAATATTTTATACAGAATAGAATAGCATCTATAAGAGAGATTATGAGAGATCCATTTTAGAAAGCCCTTTACATCTATGACTTGGGCAGTCTCATGAAACATGGGAGACCCTATTATGGGAAATAAAACAGTATTTTAAAAGTGCTAGAAACATTTTTAGAGTTTTACTGCATTTCAGGCAAGGATTTGGGGAAAACTGACAGTGGAGTGACCTAAGTTATCTATTTGGTGGTTTCACACATGAAGACATGGGAGGGCCCTGTCATAAAACAGTCAGAGATTTGAACTGGGATTTTCTACAGGACAGATGAATAAATGGAAACATTTGAATCAATTTCAGACATGTCAAAATGAACCAAGTCAATATCTCTGACTTCTGTTTTAATTTTTCTGTCTATTCATTTTGACTAAATTTGACCCAAATTCTTAATTTGTCTGAAACTGCATTTCTGGAAAGTAAATTATTTACAGGAATTTCACTCCCCTCCATTCCTGCCCCTCTCCCCAAACAAAACAAAACAAAACAAAGCTTTAAACCAGCTCTTAATCAGTGTATATTTTTGAATGGCCAGTTATCTACATACTCTCAAGTATTAGAAACTACCATAGTAAATTGAATGGAATCAGAACTTTTGTAACCAGTCTTAAAAAATCTTGTGCTAATGAATGAGCATAATAATTTTCTATGAATTATAATTCCTTGCAGAAAGCTCAGTTTTTCAATCTTTTATTCAAACTTTAGCATAGTATTATCCTATTTTCTCATTATTGTTTGCATGTTGTAACAGGAGGGCCTGCTCGGAGTTAATTGGGAGGCTGCCCATTGTATCCCTTGATATCAAGGGATACAATGGGCAGCCAGGGGGAGCTGTCTGCGGCTCCGTTCCTCCCCTACACTGCATCCCAAGCCTCGCAGATGGTATTTGTAAATTCCTCTTTATGTTGGGGTCTTGGCCACTGTGGGCCTACCCCTTTTCTCTCTAGCTAGGCCTGTCAGTGAAAAACCCTCCCACTAATAAGGGTTTGACTTCCAGACTCTAGCTCTCAAAAAAACACCTCACTCAGGCTCCTGCCTCTCTGTGGTGCTGGGGTCTGCTCACCCCCAAATACTGTGCCCTCTGTTATATTATAAAATAAGGTAAAATTGTATCAAAAAGAGGGCTAAATATACTCTTAGTCAATTTCCAGGAAATGCAATCCTGCATTTCAGCCTTTTTTGCAAAATAGCATCATCCTCACAGGTCTTCTACACTTTGATATAAATGGGGTTCAACAAAGTACCAAGATAGTTTTCTAATTAATATAAATGCATAGTAATAATTTACAAATGTAAATTATTACTATGCATTTATTATGCATTTAAATGCATAGTAATAATTTACAAATGTAAATTTACAAATGTAAACTCATTCCGCTTTTTAGTTTGCAAAAGTTCCATGTACAAATTATGCACTAAAATATGTTTTTAAAAGTAGTACCAAGATAAATGAGACAATATTTAGCTAACAAATTGCTAAAGAAAAAAGAAGAAAAAAGTCAAAATATTTCTAAAGAAATTTATAAATAGTCACTACAGAAAAATTTCTCATTGTGACATTATGAATGCCCCTAAAATACTCAAATGTTGTTGAAGAGGTTCATCCAACACCGTTGTAGTAATAAAATGTCACTTTTATTGTGGTTCATGTAAGCAAGATGCATCAAAAACCCCCCCTGAACATCAGAGGGCAGCTGCCTCAGTTTTTACTTTCCTATGTTATCATTAAAGAGCAGCTAAAATATAGACAAAGAATCAGATATTTTATCAAAGCCAAAAGGCTCCTTTTGGTGATAGAAAAAAATAAAGTATAAATTAAAAAGCTTTAATCGTATCCCAGATAAATAATAATCTTTTTTTTAGTTGCCTAATAAAAATTCCTGGCTCAAATATCAACTTTAACCTTTCCCCCCATTTTATTTCATCTACATTAAAATAAGAGTTGGCAGCATAAATGTCCAATAAAATGAAGAAAGAGTGTTCAGATCTCCCACTGATCAATACTTTTACTGGAATAAAAATCATTAAAGTATACAATCAATTTAAAGAGTTAAATCCAGTCTCTTTAATTTGATGGAAGAGACAAATTCTTTTTTCCTTATTGCAGGTATTCATTCTCTGTGTTCCAATAAAGATAAATCAATTGCAAATACTTCTAGTGAGGTTAATGCTTCCCATAAAAAAAAAAAAATTCACTTGCAATGGGGTGGGGTACTTTTAAAAAATGTATAACTTGAAGTAACCTTTCAAACAAAAGTTCTTCATTCTCTATAGGCTTCTTTGGACATGTTTGAATTTTAGAATGATATGAAGACAGTCTCTGTACTCATTGTAACATTATGATATAGTGGACAATGTGCTGTTGTAAATAAATCTACAGTAGATGAAATTAAGAAATGGAAAACTTTTTTCATGATTTATTCATTATTTCAAATCAACATCTTGTTTATAGGTTTCATTAATTAATTATTAATGCCTCATAGTAGATATGAACTATTCATTAAGAATTTGGGATGAAATGCACAGACACATGGAAAAATTTGCACAATATTGTTTCGCTTAAGGTTGTGTTTTATTCCTTCATGCACCTAATTACGTTAACTGCTTTAAATCTTCTCAGTAGATAATTCTAGATTTATTCCCATTACCTGCCACCCTCCTTCCTTTTATCCTTATTTGATTCAGTTCTCTTCCCCCTCACCAAAAGCATATACACTTTCATGCTTAATGATTCTTTCCATTAGAAGTGATTTATAATAAGATGTACATATTTATGAGCTATTCTCAGGGTACTGCAGGGTAAAGCTTTTTTTAGCTTTGTTCCTGTCCATCATGCTGCAGAGTTTGGTTGGCATCTTGCCATCTTTTGCCAGTAACCTGTGAACAGAGTATCAAAATTGTGCTATTTTTCATGAGCACTTATTGTATGTAATCCAGTGATCAGTATATATAAAAGTCTCCTTATGGTTGCTGGTCCACAGAGGATAAGCTGAATATAATTCCAGTGCTTTAGTTCAAGTGGTAACTTTCACTTTTAGTGCTAGTGGTGCTAGATTTTGTCCCTATGATGACTAATAAAGTAGGTGATTATTTTTACTTCCTAGATAATTTGGTAATTGAACTGCTTAATTCAAGCTCATTGACTGTTGTTCATTGTAAAAGTGAATTTAAATATATAGTACCGAGAGCCTTTTTTTTTTCATCTGCAGAAAAGAGCAGATGGAGAATAACATAGTATTCCCTTGAGCTTCACACAGACCATCTTGGCCCAGCAACTGCTGATTCAGAAATTCTCCTTGAGTGTCCTTGGCTATACAGCTGCAGAAGCTCCTTTCTTTCCTGGAATATACTTCTCTCTTGGAGTTGGCTTACTAATGCTGGCAACAGCCTTGCATGGCTTTGCAAAGCTATGAACAATCTTCTAGAAGATGACATTTGAAGATGCACTGGGACGCTTGGTTACAATGCTGCCCGACTGCTAGTAAGTTAGCCTAAGAGGACTTTTAAAGACCTAAAATTGCCCTATCATTCCTCAAACTCTGAAATTAAACCCATGAGTTCAAATGCGCTACTCATGTAAGACCCCAAATTTAGAAGGAAATAAAATGAGTGTTTTAGTTCAGCTAAATGGGAACATGAATAATAAAGAACAAAGATCACCTTTCCAAAAGCTTCACTTAAGAAATGAAATCAGCACCAGCATATCAAAAAATTCCTTGCATAGCAAATTATAGTTCCAGCAACTTCTAGCAGCCTGGATGTTCTGAGATATCCTGAGGAAATTTCATTCTAACCTAAAACCCCAAAATTTCAAGTCAGACTCACACTATTCCCAGGTAAACAGATTATTTTCAGTCCCAAACAAATGTGTCTGTAAACTAGAATGTCAGCAAGCTCTTTGCCCCAGTGCCAAATCCTGGCAAACAAGCCCTGCAAAGCTTGAGGCTTATGAACTTGAGTGTGCCCATTTTGCCCATTATGAAGGGAACACCAGAAAACATCATTAAAATTTAATCCTTTGAGCAGGTGGGAAATGGATAGTTCCATAGATACTGCTGCCAAAACATTGTGAGATGCCATAAACTTGCATTCTGTGTATTCAAAACCACTTGTAGCACGCATGATGGTAGACCTAAATTACGTAGCGAGACCCCAGGGAAAATTCAGTGAAGCATAGCGGAGCTGAGAACCTGCCACAGCATTCCTCTCCCATCACCCCCCTTCATGTTAGAGACTAGGTCTGAACAGTGTGGAACTTGTTCTTCAATCCGCTACCACCACATGGCTCTATGACACCTTCTTCTTTGGTAGAAGTGCCTGAAAATGGGCAGCAATGTGTGAGTTGCCCCGCCTGCCAATTTAAATTCAGGGGATGAGGAAATTTTCAAATGGTCCCAATTTCTGGCAAAGCATAGGAACTCCACAGGGCAGACTTAAGTTTCTAAAATTCCCAGTACAAGGGCATCCCTGTTTCATCTACAGCCCAACCACCTCACCATTGCACTGCTGTGGTCCTCAAGTGAAGGTCATTTTCCAGTAAACCCTAGCAACTGAAGAAGGAATCTGCCTTCAGTCCCTCCTCTTCCCCCACACATGGATCTATAGAGAAGGTATCACTACTGCTGGGACAGGTAGCTACTTGGTAGGGCTCTGTCAAGGCCTTGTCTCCTCCAGTTGTCTGCCTCTTTTTCACTCTCCATAAAGTTTCAACCATCTGGCTGTTACTTACTTAATAGAGATCATCATTATGTAGCCACTTGCAAATGCTCCTAACAGCTTAGCCCGTAGGAGCTGCATATAGTCAGTGAACTGCACACAAGTTCACATCACAAAAATTGGGAAAATGAATGCAAAAAAAACAGAATTAGAAAAATATATAAGAAATATCAAATGTATGTCAATGCAATTAAGGAGAAAATTAGACGTTACTGTAATCTCCACAAATTCTCAAAACGTTACAGTGCTTTAAATGTAAAAGAAAAATCCCTATACATAAATCTCTGCATATATCCTGTGTGCTGAAATATGTCATTATCTACATTTAGTTGTGTATTTACATATACATGCCTACACATTACTATGGGCTCTGATCTTTGGCAGGATCAAGTAGTGTAGGCTAGATTCTGCACCTGCGTTCAGTGTTTATTTCTCATTGTCTCCAGTTTGCAGATGGAGCAGGTGCAGTATTGCTCTGCCCTTAGCTCTTGAAACCCAATTAAGCAAACTGGAAACAAGCCGCAATGTGTGTGTGTGTGTCCAGGCATCCCCGCGATAGAGAAGACCATGGAGTTGGGTCCATTATGTGCACTATGTGCTTTTTTATGTGTGAAAAAATATCATTAATCAATGCACAAAAGAGTCTGGATAAAAAATTGTTTTAATCTTTTCTATAATTATTTCCCTCTATTGAATACAAATAAAATTTCCAAAGTGCCTAAGTGACTTATGAGCCTATGGGCTTATTGACAACACTTCCGTGCTGCCTGAACAACACCCTGGCCCACCAGGAAGGAACAAGTCCTGCCCAATCACCCCGCTCAGCACATGGCAAATCCTGCAAAAGAGGCAAAATAAATGCTGGGCTGCTCAGAGCCAGAGGCTCTCTGTGGCAGGTTTACTTCTTAATGAGCACTCGGGGCTACTCTAGGGTGAGTTACTGTCTTATTTTTGTTTTTGGGGTGTGCTGAGTGGGAATGAGTGGACATGCATCACCATGGCAACCATAGAAATGACATGGAGGTGATGCAGTGGGATAGAAACATGAGTCCTTTTGACTTTTCAGTAACTCATCTAGCTTTAGTCACTTTTGCAAATTGGACTTGGCCTTCTAGCTTACTTAAACTGCCTCCCTGCAGAGCTTGGGGCTGAAGCCAAGAAACAAGCCCATCCACAAGCACTTGATCTGGCCTTGCCAAAGCCCAGCAATTACATGGAATACATAGCCCAGAGGGGTCCTGAGTACACTCCTCAGCACCACTTTCAGGCTCTCTGCCTCCCTCTGGACTGACTTAAGCCATCTGTTCTGCTTAGCTGCTCAGGAGAAATGCAGACACAAATGGAGAAAGCCAGTGGGCTGAGGCTCTTTTCCAGGTCACAGTGATGGGCTTACCAGAGAGATGGTATCTACCTAGCCATTGGCACCTTGGGAAATATTATCCTAAGTAACCAATGAAAATTCTGGATACTAAACAACATATCTCTAGCCTACCAGTGGTCAAACCCGCCCCACCCCACCCCCATTATTTCCTTTCCCATGCCAGTTTTCTAGGTATAGCAGCAAGCTGTTGTAAACCACTAAGGCTAATTAAAGGTGTTCTCTGATTTGCCAGATATTATGCTCTTTCATGTGGAATTAAAAAATATGAAGTTTCAAGGGATGCTTGGACTTGTGGGCTCTCTAGAGAGGAAGAGAAGTTACAAAGCAAAGTGTGAAATGAAGAAAAACTGCCAAAAAAGACACCGGATTTGCAAGTAGCAGCTCACTTCAGAGAGGCTGCAATTTTCAACATCTCTTGAGGCTTTGTGGTTCTTAATCCTGAATAGAACAAAATAATTAGAGTTCTTGCTCACTAATCCATATCTCTAAAATAAGGATTCTAATATATCTTAAAATATTTAGGACAGAAATTTCCTTTTCTCCTCAGTTTTGCATTTTTTTAAAGAAATATGTATGCAGTAGCACATTATTTGACAAAGGTTTATGGAAGAATCATGTTATAAATTGAATCTATAGTTCATGATAGTGCTGAGTATTAGTTTATTTGGAGCCGTGTATTAGCTCAGATCCTGAAAGTTCTGGTTTTGAAAATTGGATTCATCAATAAGTGCACTTTAGTGTGCATTAGCCTATTTTAATGCATATTAAAGTATTACTAAAAAACCATGCTATTTAGTTAATGTGCATTAAAATAGGCTAATGCACATTAAGTTCCACTTAAAAACCATGGGCATTTATATACATACATATTTGTGCTGTGAGGTGCTGAAGATCTGGTGCAAGATCTATTAAGCGAGTCTGCTCTGCACATGAGCTGATGTGCACTGTGCTGTGTTGTGTGCAATTGCATAAGCACTATTAAAAGCACCCATCACTGTGGAGCAAATGCCCCTTGCTCTTTATTTACTATACATTAAGACAGGGTAATGTGCATTTTCTTAGTACCTCACGATGGAGGTTCTTGATTTAATGTGCATTAACTAACATGCATTAATGCATGTGTAGATGCACACCTGCCTGGAGTGGGTTATTTATTCCTGAGAGTAAAGAAATTACTTGAAGAAGAAACAGAATTATGTATCTCTACAATTTGGAGCTCTATTCCAGGAACTTACTGACAAATAAATACATGTGTATATAGATAATGGCTGTAACAAAGTGAACCATAGTGGGCATGTCTACACATTCATTAATGTGCTTTAGGTAAGGCACATTAAATCTAGTACCTCAGGGCTCTTTTACACATGCTCTGGGGTGGGGGGGCAGAATTTTAATTATATTGGCTCCAAGAGCTGCTCTGATTAAAGTGCTGTCACACCTCATGCATCAGCATCTTGAAAATGGTGTGCTTGAACTAAATCTTATTCACTCTTGAAAATAGTAGTGGGGGGTGTTTGAACCAAAACTTGTTCAACTTTTAAGCGTGGAGACCATGATGCACGAAATACAGGAAGCTGGTGGAGCATGGCAATTACCGCACTCCAGCAGACTCAATTATGTCTCAGTCAAGTCTGCTCTGACGCACTGTAATTCCAGACTCCACACTCATGTACAGTGCCCTCCATTGTGAGGTACTAGAAAATGTGCATGAACCTATTTTAATGTGCATTAGAGAAAGAGCACAGGTTTTTATGTGATGCTTTAATGTACATTAAAATAGGCGAATGCACATTCAAACACACATGTACATGCACCCACTGACAGCTTGTATCATTCTCATAACTGGCAAAGAGCTGGTATTCAGGATCCCAGACACCTTTTGTTCCCAAGATATTTCTTATGCATGAGGTGTTATGATTCATATTCATTATTTATTCAATGGATTTAGTCTCTTTCTCTTCTTCATACGCCATTTGCTCCAATTATTCATGGCTTTGATTTTGCAATATGACCCTTGTGGGTGGATCCTTTTGGCCTCCTGAAGTCAGTGAGGACCACCCAGCACATGGGCTTGTAAACATTTCCAGGAATAACATTTGTGCATGAAAATATAAAATCCATCTTCTGTGAAAACTTTGGCACATGACTCTGAAATATGTTTCCTGTAATATTTTTACAGAAGGTTGAACTCTGGATCATGAGAACCAAAGAAAATGAATATAAATATGGCATTATTGTACAAAACAAAAAAAACCCAACCACAAGCCATTTTTTGCATTATCTACCCAGAAGTTAGTTTTTACTCCTTCCAAGTCACATTGAATCTTGAAAGTTCGCGCTGGCATTCACACAAACCCTCTAGTCAAATGACATGTGTCACTTAAGCTGCCCAAGTTTTATAACTGATACTTCAACACATTTTAACTTGTTATATTTACAAGGAAATTTTCTGCCTGTTCAATGGCTCAGGGAATATAATGGCTGTACTTTCGCATCTGAATCCAAAACAAAACCCTTTTATGTTAGTTCTTCTGTTGATATACTCATATAAAAATGTTCACTTAAAATGCTTTAATGTTGGATTAGCAGTATATTACCAATACTTCTGTTGCCATAGCCAGGAATTTTGAAAGCCATTGAACTAAAAGAACAGCTATAATCATAAAAAATACAGATCATATATTCAGATAGCTCTTTCTTTACCAATAACTATAATTTTACCTTTCTTGTTTTAAATTGATTCTTTCCTTTTAGTGCTCTTGAACTCGTTAGGCTTATCCTGGAAGGTCTGGAGTATCCTGGCTCCAATTCAACAAGGCATTTAAAAAACTGACTTAACCATAAGCAAATGAGTCCATAAGACTGTTCCCTTGTTTAAAGAGTCATTGACGCCTCACTTACTTAAAATTAGGCAGGAGCTTAAGGACTTTGTGCATGTGCAGGGTGAGGGCCTAGAGTAGGAAGAAGAAAGACAGGAATATGGAATTCATTTTGCATGGGATGTCTTTTCCCTGTTTTAAATCAGTCTGTTGGAAAATTTTAGCTTTCATCTGTCCATTTCTTTTTTAGTTTATTACATTGCATGTAGTGCCAGTGTAGCCAAACCAGTTGCAATCTGTTACTAATTTTATGAGGGGGAGGGAAGAGCATGAGGCACTCATTCTGAAGCCCTTACACTGAAAAGCACTTGCATAACTTTCAGCAAAGGTAGGAGGTCGTCTTATAGGAATAAAATCAGTAAATGCTATGTAGTGAGAATAAGGATTGCAGAACTGAGCTTTTTATTCTTAACTTTATCCTTATTCTATCCTTTAATTTCTCTTGCTAATATTAAATATTATGCTGCCTTGCAATTTGGTAATTGAACTTCGTCACACTTTTATTTTCAGTTCCATACAAGGAAAGCAGAATGTCTGTATGTAACAAATATTTTAACTAAAAACTATCTTTTGGAAAACCATAAATTGAGGTTAGATTAAATTAACAATGAAATAATGACTTTTAACAAATCAGCAGTTCGTTTTCTGTTGATTATATAATGTAGAACAACACAATCCACACAGTAGGATCTAATTTTTAGACAGTCCTGAAATTTGCATTCATTACCACTACAGTGGTTAATCAAGAACTTCCCAATTAAAATACCACTTCAGCTGGCTTTTCATCAACCACAGATACAACATATATGGTAGATAATAAAGAGATTGTCAGCCTACAGCTACACAAAACTATAAAAGCTGTTGGTAGAGACAACAGTATTTCAGTGTCAGATACACTCTTACTTTTTAACATCCTGCTATCCTGCTACACTCACGGGAGTCCTCAGTTGCCATAAAAAGTTAAACCATCACTGCACAATGATATATGAAATACCACAATGTTTCCTGCAAGGAAATACACTGGAAAGGTTGGACAATCTTTCAAAAACTCCTTTTACATTTCTATTGATGAGTTTAATATTATTGCTGTTTTCAGTAATTTCCTATACTTACTGGTAAAAATAAAGATAAAATATTTCTAAGGTTGTCCAGTATATCTTGTATACCACAGTGCAACGATTATTGGCAAATGCTGAAAGCAGACTTCAGCCAGCTGAGATTGTGGCTCCTCAATACATTAACAACACATATAATAAAGTTTATATATTAGAAGCATACGCAGCTCCTTTCTTAATGCATGGAATTGATTATGGCTTTGCAGCTGTGGTTGTGAAGGTAGTGTTGAAGAGAATCTTTCATTCTAAGTGCTTATATAGTAGTAGACACTTAGAATAAAATATTCTCATCAATGCTAACTTCACTGCTACCGCTGCAAAGCCAAAATCAATTCTGAGCATTAAGAAAGAAGCTGTATATACTTCTAATATATAAACTTTATTATATTCTGGTGCTATTGACTAACCTGGAAAATCACCACTTTGGCCTGAAATAGATCGTGTTTTCTATCCATTCAGGGATTTCATTGCAAACAGTGACTAAGATTAATTCTGGACCCATGATTCTAATCTTTGGCATGATGGCATGGCAGTTCAGGGACCAAATTAATGGAATGGCCAGAGAATGGCTAAATAATGGTTAGGACTATGCAGTGGGTGTATATTATCTCCCACTTACCTTTAGTCTTAAGAAAATCATGGCAAAAAGGTAATAATGTCTCGGGATGCATTGCCTTTTCTGCGAAGTACATCTTCCTTTGGGTTCTGAGGGCAGAAATCCAGGGGGAGGTCCTCCTATCCTGGTTTCAATGGAGCGAAGTTGCTGATTATACAGTCAGTGCAGGGATACATAGTTTATGGGTAGCCCTGACCTCCCATATATTCATTATGATTTGTCCATTTTGGGCACAGGATTCACAGCCTTTTCCAAGGGCAAAAGATGTGGCAGTGTTGAAGAACTAATGTTGTAGGTAGTGTCAGAGCAAAATTTTTGATTGACTGCTGACAACACAGAGAGTTAGATCTGACATGCGCAGACAAGCCCTATGAATGGAAAATTTCACAGCATGCCCAGCACGTGCCCCCTGGATGACCTGAAGGCTTGTCAATCATGCCTGACCTACTTTTCCACCATACGCATGCTCAGTACTGGCAGAGATATGAAGCAATTTGACATGCACATGCTCAGTTCTAACCGCAGCATGACTTCATAAGACTAGAAAATTCTTCTGAGTAAGCAACCTGATTGGCCACTCGGTTGCTATAAAAGACTTGTGAGCCCCCTACCCAGGGGGGGAGACCGGAGAGACTGGGAAGAGACTCAACCTGAGAGCAGAGACTGCTTTTAGCAGAGACTGTCTCACAGGGAGAGATCAACCCGATCCTGAAAGCAGAGGCTGCGGCTGCAGGGACTGCTCTTCAGGAGGGCTTTAAGCCCACCGGTCTTCTTACAGTGCAGTTTCGCAATTCGTTTTCGACCTCGTATCAATTTTCGTATACTGATCTTCTGGCTACCGACCCGATTTCTGTCTTTGAGCTCGACTACGATCCTGATTCTCGACCATTGGCTACAGCATCGACATCTCATCTCGGCTTTTGACCTCGGCACCGTCTTCGAACATCTCTTCTCGTTGTCCACTTTGGACTGGTGTCACAACGTTCTATGCGTTACAGTTTTGTTATTCGTTCTTCCAGTCAATAAGCTGTTGACCAGCCCTGGGACTGTTGAGTTGGGCAGCCGCACCTATCCTTCGGGGTAGAAAGCAAGGGCTCAGCTCGGGAACCCCATGGGCCAACAGTCTCCTTTGTTGTTCGTGTTCGTTTATTGTAACTGTAACTGAAGCAAGAATTCTGGCTACGCTCCAAAGCGTAAGTAAATAAATCCATCTACTTTGAAAACACACGAGTCCGCGTACCGCTCAGAACTCCTCGCCGCTATTCCCGCCTGTTCTGTATCCAAACCACTCGGCCCACTGTGACCTTGGGGCCCTGATCCCCGACAGGTAGTAGCAGAATTTTTCTCCCAGCCTTCCTTCTGTGGCACTTGATATGCAAGAGAATGCAGTGGGCACAGATCCACTGCTTGATTTTGTGTGAATTGTAGGTATAATCCTGGCTTTTACCCTCAGTTTCACTGCTGTTTGCACCATTTTGTGCATATGGTATACTTATTTCAAAGCATTTTTTAACAGAATCAAAAAAGCTAAAAGCAAAATGAAAAAAAGACATCAATGCCATGTTATGGTTGAGATTTTACACACATAAAAGCCCTAAGTGGAGCTGTGTAAAACTCATTGGTTTCACTTCATAGGAGTTTGTGACAAGATTTGCTTTGGTTTTGATCCGTTTTAGCTCATACCCCCTGTACCTTGCTTTGTGATTCAGAACTGAACACATCACAATCTCAGTTAAAATATTAATCAAGACAAGTAAGCTTAACCTCTTGTCACATCAACACCACATGAAACAGCACATTTTATGTGGTTTCCAAACTAAACCACATGCCACTAAGTCCCCTCCCCTCTGCTACATGTCACATTTATGCCCAGATTAATGTATTAATCACAGCAGATAATTATGGATCAATGTACAGTACATTGATTGGTGTGGCCCATTATAAAGTACCAGATCGAACAAGGGATATCTGCCTACAATATGTAGAAAAGGAAACTGAATTATTGTGGAGGATTTCAATCTGAGGGACACAAACAAAAGGTCTCATCCTGGGTTTCTAAAAAGTATGCTGTAACTTTCTAACAGAAGGGTATTACAATTGATTAAAGATATTGTTTTGCCAGATAAACAAGAATCGATCAATGAACTAAGAGTATGTGGTTGCATGTATCCAAATGATTGCAGCCTCATTTCATTTTTTACATATAAACACAATGGAATCATAGACAAATTCATAGATTCTGTCTTGAAACAGACAATTTCCTGAAGTTGAAATCAACTACAAAAAAAAATTAGTTGGAGAAAAATAAAAACAAACCAAAAAAATTATAACTGGAGTTGTTTAAAAACACATTATTTGATATCCTAAATACACAATTTTATAATCATGTAAGAAAGTTTCCCTGGGTTTCTACAAAAACCCAAATTAAGAAGCAGCAATAAAAGTTAAACACAGTTTATGGCAAATGAAAAAATTGTGAAGTTCATAGCAATGAGTACTGGTAGTTAGGATATGGATAAAATTAATGAAGGAAGCTATGACAATGAAAAATGTACAGGGCATCAACTTAAAGACAATAAGAAGAAATTCTTTTTATATATATATATATATATATATATATATAAAACCCCTTAATATTAGTATTTTAGATATGCATAAATTCTAGATAAGCACAATATATTATTGATTATTAATATACTATTATATTATTATAGTAATACATTATTGAAAAATATGTTTTTTTCTGAAAGACTTAAGAAGGTCGGTCAATTCAGTTCCAGTAATATGCTGAGGGGTGATTTTATGATGGTCTACAGGTGCCTAGATGGAGATTTCTGAGAATAATGGCTTTTTAATGTAGTAGAAAAAAAGCACAGTGAGTTCAAGGAGTTAGATGAAGTTAGAAACTCAGACTAAAATAAGACAGAGACTTTTAACAGGCAGAAGAATTAACCAATAGCACAACCAATCTAGGGACTTGGGTAGTCTCCATCACAAGATGCTTTTAAACCAGGGCTATATAACTGGTAGCCCATGGTCTCCTCCTGGTCTGGGGGCTGCTCCCTCCATCACACTCCTCCTGCTGCTGCTGCTGCTGCTGCTGCTGCTGAGGTTTCTGGGCCCTCCTGTTTCCCTTTTCCAGCTTCTGCTCCCTGCCCTTGCTTCTAGTCCTTCTTGACCTCAGATCTGATGACTGGTATCCTGGGCAGAAGGACAAAAACTGTCTAGCCAAAAATCTCTGTTTTTTGCCCAAGTCCCAGCCAGAGCATCAGTATTTCTTAGCCAAAAAGTTTCAGAGTTAGCTGTAGTTAAAGTTGCAATGCTTCAGAAGATGGTGAAAAATGAATAGTAATTAATTACAATTAATACAGTCCTGTATTTCACTATTAACTACAAACTATATCTTGAACTGGAGTAAACAGGAAGAATTTCATTTATTTCAATTAATTTCATTTAATTCCACTCTAATAGGCAGTATGATTGGAACTGGGCAGGAAGCTTTTCCTCATTGTACAAAACTTTAAGATTTCAAAAAATTTCCTATTCCGCATCGTGATGAAACCAAGATTTCAGAAGAGGGATTATGAAAAGAGAGAAATCCATCAATCCTGGAATAGTCAATAGCTTAGTAGTTTAGCTTCTTACCTATGATGTAGGAGTTCTCAGTTTAGTTCTCTGCTCTATCTGATTCAGACCAAAAAAGTAAACATGTATATAATACATGTGTCCGAAGTACTGGACTATTTGTTATTCCTGGCTGGGTCTCTTCCCACCCCCCCTTGACCACCAAAAATAGTATTGAAAAACTAACAGTTGAGAAACTATTTCATTGAAATATACTCAATCAGCTGACATCCTACGTATACTCAGACAAATCACTGTACCTACGTTATCCTTCTTCTGTGCAAGTAAAGGATATAGATAAGTACTATTCCTACTGCTGCTACATTTACTCTTAATGAGGATCTGGCCAATATCTGAGTTTTCACTCCAGTCATTGAGCGATACACTAATATTTTGGTAGTAATGTTAGCATTAATATTCACATGTTGTTGTCTGATGAAATATAAAATATTTTCCCCTTCCTTAAAAATAAAAAATTATCGGATGAATGATCTTTACTAATGGAAATGGTAAACAGTACCCTATAGGTTATGTTTCATTTTATTAAATGTGAAACTTGGTTATATAAAGTAATTCGGGATGTGAAACCAAGAGCATGCATTCAACAGGATTGGAAAGAAAAAAGCTGAAATTCTAGCTGAAGAGTTTTAAAAAGTCTAAATTATGGACAGACAGTGAAAGACAGAAGCTTTGCAAATTCCACAGAGACTGGCAGAGCTGTCTTGCTAAGCTTTTTGCAGCACAGGGCTAGTCAGTCAGTGAGGCATCTGCTGACATTGAAATGTACTAAAAGATATTAGAAAAAATAGTCCTGATGATCTCTAATATTATAGTATATTTGAAGAATGACTGGAGATGGTGAAATAGCAGTGACCCATGTCCAGGATATCATTGTAGATCTAAGTATATCTTTAATGTCACCACACAAAAAAGCAATTACTATCCCAGAGAACTTAACAACTTCAGACACAATGTACAGTATACCACTCAAACTACTTGGCAAGTTTTATCATCTCACTGAAGAATGCAGAATGTCAGTAGCAGTCGCTACTGAAAAATAAGAATATTGATGGATTACCTTGACCTCATCATATACCACCAGTCAGAAGATGATGAATGGCCCTTTGTCTATTAATCAGGCACAGGGGACAATATGAGGTATTAGTTTTCTCATGAGTATCAAATTAGGAAAGCTGTCAAACAAACTGACACGGATAACAATTAAGTACTGTATTTCTAGTTATTTACCCAGTGATAATGTTAATGGAGGCATCAAAGAAAAATTCCATGAATCTTTCAAGAGGGCATCTATTTTTTTTTCTGGTGAGTGCAGTTTATTATCAGCTAGTAAGTAACCTATCAAAATAATAGGATGCATAAATATGACAAATACAAGAGAAGAGGAAAAATTACATTACTTTTTCATATCATGAGAAGCAGTGGTCTCCCTTCAACTGTGGACCTAGCTCTCTTACATGAATTTTGCATCATTGGCTTTAGCAGAGTTGCTCCTATTTCATGCCACTGTATAAGAAGAATCAGGCCCCATGAGTTGTATCTTATGTCTGAATTTGCAGCTAACTTGCTGGAGAAACAGAACATTTGAGAAATATGTCATCCTACATGTATTACATTTGCATCACTTTATTTTTACTATTTTCTATAGAAGTCCATATAAAAAAGAATAATTTATAAAATCATTACAGCACAATGTAGCTTTCTGACTTAACTTCTTCTCTGTAAATCCAGGCAAATGACTTGTAAAAAATATACTCTTCGAAAGCATATAAGTGTTTCTAGAAATCACGTGCTATAGAATGAAATATTTTATAACTTATGACAGGGTTTAATGAAAAGAAAAGAAATTTTGTTGACGTTATATTTCTTTTCTGCTTTTCTTTTACTGCTCTGGGTCTGTAAAACCATGAATCTGAGTATTGTATTGGGGGTATGTTTTGCGCTCTGATTAGAGAGATGCAGTCCCACCAGTGTGACTGACAGCAGAATTTGACTATAAGCATAGCTTATGAACACAATGCAGTTCAGTGTAAATTTGGGTTTGCAGGCCTGTTGGAGATTATAAGCAGGATTTTTTTAACCAGAACTCTGCTATATTTTCACAGTACATTTTCAAAATTCATAAGTGTAGTAACAGCATCCTTTTATTCACTAAACAGACTACCAGGACATCTGAGCTACTCTTGAGAACATAAATGGCTCTTGCCCCCTACCTTGGTTCTATACGTTGCTAAGTATCTATCTCATTATTTTGAATGTAGTTCCTTGTACTTTAGCTAGGTGTGAAATCCACTAAATGAGACTTTAGTGTATTTCAGAGAATTTTAGTTATTTCCATACTAAAGCAAGACTCTTAACCTGCATGCCCTACAGAGGAATGTGCAGAATCTTCAGTATTCTCCCAAAGAATCCTGATCTGAATGAGGTCCAGTGAGACTCAGCTGAATAAAGACTCAGATGTCAAGATGTCATACTTGTGTTAAGCCTATTCTTTTTATGTTATGTAGTAGACCATTGTGTCTTAAAATTCATTGACCAAAGCATGGAGAAGGGATCAAAGCGATTAAAGATCTCGGTCAATGAGACAACACCATGAAGGCCTTACATTGCCTCCCAGCTGGATCCAAGCTGGTGAATGAAGCAGGGCCTAAGATTTGCAGGTCTTTGTAACCTTTGGATCCTTCTCAGTGTTACAGTTACTCTTCTGCCTGCCTTTCCTACTTAAGTGTGAAATATGTAAATGCAGCAGAGCTGCATTTATGCTTAATGTGAATTTTACTATAGATTGCTCACAAGTATGAAGGACACATGCCATTTATTATGTTTTCTTCTTGGGTGTTTCATCAGCTCTATTTCTGGCACCCCCTCCAAGGCCCCCTCGTTCCTTTTATATTTTTTTTCATAAGTGACAATGGCTATTTTAATTAATAATTTTTTTGTGAATAGGAGAAATACATCTACACAACTGGGTTCTGCATCTTAGCCTCTTTTTCTTTCTGCAGGGCTTTATTATGGCTTTTGTGTAGTTTTACTCCACTCCACAATGGGGATTGGAGGCTGACTTGCATTTGTTGAATTTATGGTTATACAGACAAGAGAATAATGTCTGCTGCACATATGGCATGTACTGCTGACATGTCTATGTGCCAACTACTTGAACAGGCAAAAAGCTTATTGTTTATTGATGCACACTTTTTAATAAAAGCAGAACTCAAGCACTTGGTGATATTAATTTTGGGCCCACTCAGGTTTGCTGCTGTTAAAAAGTACTGTACACATTGCAAAGACTCAGGACTGTCATTACTTTATCTCCTAACACAAAGTAGCACTACTAGTATTAAACAACAACTAATTCTGCTACTTTTACCAAGAAGTACTCAAGCCTGAGAACATGACAGTGAAACTGTCTGCACCACTGTCAATGTCAAGAATAGTTAGCCTCCATAGTTCCTTCTCACAATATAAGAGTTATGTCAAATGTATTGTCTCCAGGGAGTAATTGAAGACAGAGTCTTGAGGAGAAAGCCTTCCTCTGTTTTACAATTCCTTGTGATTTTTTTTGTACAGAAGTAGCTGATATGATAAATAATATGGTGCTTAGGGCATTAGAAATCTCATAAACTCAATAATAGTGTTAAACTTGGTCAAATACTGGCAAACATGTTTTTGAAGATTTTCAAAGTTGTAATTGGATCTGAATGCCTGTACACAAATGTGTCTTTATCTTCACCATAGTTCCAGTAATCGTATGTTATTGGTTAGACCAGGGGTTGGCAAACTGGCCACCGGATCTAACCTGTGGACATGGGCTTCAGTGGCTTTTGTGGGCAGGGAGACTACCTGCCTCTCCATAACACAGAATGGATCATTCTGGCCTGCAGTTGGAAAATGTTACCCACCTCGGTTAGAGCCAAATTATTCTGTTCCTGGAAATAGAATGTCAAAGATTCATATGCAAATATTTGGGAAAAACTAAATATTCCATTCACATATTAATCACAGAAATCTCTGTTAATTACAGAAGTACTCTACAATCATTCAATAGGATTTCAGAAAACAAACTGTGTAGTTTATCTGACCAAGCACAGTTATTCTGGGCAGTAAATATATATTTACAGAGAGCAAATCGCAGTCAATACAAAGTTATACGGATTTACAAAAGAAGTAGCTGACCTATCATTTTCTTGTCCAGGTCATCTAAGGGAATGACAATACATTTAACTATACTCCTTAAGAAGTACTAAAGACCTAACTAATCAATTTAAAATATTGCTTGCCAATTATTAATTCAATTTAGATAGATTCACTTATAAAAAAGTAACAATCCACCTTATATGTGATGTATTATCACCAGCCTTAAGTCTTTTTAGACGCCAGAAAAACAATTTACTAAAGGATTTGTAACAGACCCAAAATGGGTTTGTCATCTGGTTATTTAAGAAGCATATAAATACTAAATGTAACAAGTCTATGCAAATGTTACAAAGCATAGACCAGAAAAAAAATACTGTAAGGCTGTATCTGAGATAAGCACTAGACCTGTTTTCACACTGGCTTTTATTTTTTACTATATTAATATATTTCATTGACCATATTACAGGAATACACTGAATCAATAAAAAGTACATAATAAATGCTGAGTGGGATTTGCAAAATTAAAAGGCTCAAAGGGAAAATAAAAAATAAATCTGGAAAAGGGTATATATATTTCCCAAAATACAAAACCAAAAGGCAATGAGTGAGAACTGACTCCAAAATTCACTGAAAATTACAGCAAAACTTTTCACAGGAAGAGAGTAGAGGAACATACAAGTTCCCTATTGATTTTAATTAAAAGCACTGCATTTTGTCTACTGAAATATGGTGCTGTTTGACATGCATTACTACCCAAAGCTAAATGATTTACTCAGCTCCAGTTTCCTGAATTGCTCACTAGTTGAGAATTAAGTTCTGCATTAGGGAAATCCTGCTTCCTGTGACTAGCCTAGTGAAATAATCATTTGCGGTGGGGACACAAACCTACTACAAGGCAATGTATCAGCAATAGGCCAGGCAAAATATGCCTGATCATTTGTCCATGCTTCAGTTTTGCTAACAATTTTGTAGTGACCATTTCACATCTTCTAAAGTATGTGAGCATACTTTAAGAGTGGCAAGACAATAGCAGAGTCCTTGTCCCCCTGCTTTAAGTGTGGCAATTCACAATGTTTGTGGTGTTTTGGGCATTGTGCCTAACAGTTGTGCAAGGGTATTGTTTACAAAGTTTTTAAGCCTAGGTTAAACCTAGGCTTTACACTCCATGCACCCCTGCATAACTTTTCTGAATGTAGTTGCACCCTGAGAGGCACTGTTGCATTGCCTCAACTTACCCATTTTATCAGATAACCGAATGCAGGCAGGAGCCTGCCCCTGCATCAGATAAACTTAATGTGGTGGCAGCAGCATGGCAATCTGGAGATGAATCCATTGAACAATAATTCTTACGCCTGGCTGCAGTGGTGGTGCCAGTGTTACAACAACCTTGAAAGGGACTTAAGCCATCCTGGGATACCACGGCACCTAAGTTTAGAATGATTGGGTTAGTCCAAGACTTGCCTAGGATGCTTCAGATGATCCTTTATATTAGGGCTGTCCAACTTCTAAGCCCTGGGGACCAAACCAGCAGGGACTGCATGGCATGCAGTCCTCACCAGACATACCACACAGATGCTTTCCCCCCTCCACTGTTTTCTCAGGAGCCCTGTCTTCTGCACGGTGCACAGGAGCACAATCTCTGCTGCAGTGTTCACCCCCCAATCAACGGGGGGAGCAGCAGCTAAGTGACAGCCCAGGAACCACATATTAACTCCTCATTGTCTACTAACAGCCCACAGGCTACCAATTGTACATCACTGCTTTAGATAATCCTCCCTGGGACACAGCGTTGGCCTAGAAGGCCTCCTGAGGCCCTTCAAATGCCATGTATGATTCTATACATTGGAGCTTCCCTGTTCAACATCAACTCTCCTCTGTGCTAAAGCAAGGGTCAACAACCTATGGCCTGCAGGATGAATCTGGCCTATAGAACCACTGGATCTGGCCCACGGATGCAGAATTTGGAGGCATAGAGCAGTGGGGGGCATTGGATGCGAGTCTCTCCAGGTGCTGCCATGGGGATGAGCAGCAGCAGTGGGCTTTCTACCTGTACTGCCACAGAGATGACCTTGGGTTGCAGGCAGGTCCTAGTGCCAGCCCCATGTTCCTGTGACCCAGGGTGGAGCTAGTCTGCACCCAGAAAAGGTTGCCTACAGCTGCTCTTGTTTGTTGAGTTAGTACAACTAGAGTTTCTCACATGACTGATGTCTCTTTGTTTGCTGTTTGAAGAATTGCAGAATTATTCATTTTTGGATTCGATATAGCATTTTATCTGCCCTTAAATAAACATTTCAGCTTTAGTGTTTCAGAGGAGGAAGTGGTTCTCATTTTTCTGAATTAAATTTAAGTAGCCAATAGTTTCAATTGACTGGAAGCGGCATCTTTTCAACAAGTAGCCTATTTGTCTAACTTTTTCACCCAGCCTTAAATACAAAGGCATGAGGGCTGAGATTTGGAGGGATGAAGGCTTAAAGCCCGAGCTACGCTTTCAGTTTGAAAAACTGTCCATACTAGAACTGACCGCATTTTACAGCCATTAAAGAAAAAAGAAAAGAAAAGTTTATTTAGACTCATCCAAAGCTATAAAATTATGCCACATTCATCAGACTGCATACAAATAATTAAAAAGTCAAAATATTTTGGTTTTACAGTTTATATAGAGAAATATTTCAAAATGCTTAACTGAAAATTTTGTTGATGCACTTAAATTTAATTTATAAAAAAATAAAAGAAAATGAACTGAAACGTATTTATTTATTTATGTGTGTATGCTTTTAGGGGAGGTGGCAAATCAACCAAAATATCATTGTTTTGCACATCTCTTGTTTAATCTCAGTGTAAGAACCCAATGCAAACCTGGCACTTAGTTTTTACCTTATTGATAATTGAAGTCATCTATAGTCTCCTCTGATTTCCTGGATTTACCATTAGCTATAAGGTAAAAATCACATCTGTCCTGTCTCATTCAGGCTCTTCTTATATCACATTTTCTACCTTGTTGTAAAAACTCAACTTTTTCAGTGAAGACACAGCATATATCAGGTGTTTGGGGGGTTTTTTTCACTTGATCAATATCACTACACTACAGCTGGAACAAAATTAAAGATATGGTGTGGTGTGTGGGTGGAAAACTTCATTTAATAAGTTGGAAGACATGGCTTTCTTGCTTAATATTCTTGTGTTGTTTCTACTTACTGGAATGATCCATCCTGTTATTTAAGCAGTTAACCTAACTATTCCAGAGAGCTTACAAATAAGACAGCTGAAATAACATTTTGTGGGTTGAAGGCATGCTCTTTTGATCGTTATCTTAGATGTTTTTATTGTATACTCCAACAAATTTTGTTTTGTTTGTTTAAAGTTTCAGTAATTTAAATATTGCAAATATTATTCCCCAAAATATCCAAGGCAGATTTCTTTTGACAATTATATCAAGATAAGCTGGATGGTGCCAAGTTTTAGTTTTTGTACACTTATTCTCAATTGTGCGTTGCAGGCATTGGTTTGCTAACAACCATCTGTTTCAACCTAACTTCTTATTCTAAGTCAGCCCAAAGGAAATTACAATATCAAAAGAAAATATTTCTGTAGGGGAAATGAAGCAAAGAATAAGGGTGTTGGAGCTGTAAACACCTTTAGTGTTAAAACTTGCTTTTCAGTTAATTTTAGGGCTTTTAGTTTTGGCCATTCATTTTTCAATCAGTGAAATAAGTAGGTTCAGCATTCCTCTTAGGTACCATGGAACTGGAATTTCCAGGCATACCCTGGAACAAGGATGCATTCTTCTTCACCTGGTCTCCAAAACCCAATATTGCAGATGAGCAATGCTGGCAACTGCCCAGGGCTCATGGAGGCAGTGCTCTGCAACCTATAACGGTAGAGGGGTTCTGAGTTGTGAGCACCTCGTTGCACTAGGAACAAATGGAAATGCTAGTGTGAAGTTTACTGCTCATGTTCCAGTGCCACATTTTGCTTCATGCTGGCTGAGAACTAGGTAATAATAATTTGGGCCATCTGGAAGATGAGGAATCTCCCTGTTTACTGAAACCCTATCTGGGACTTATCTTCAGTTTAGTAGAACATTTTCATCCATACTTTCCTTAACTCCCTTGAAATACCAGTTGGTTGCAAGTCAGACCTCCATTTAGATCAGAGGCAATTATTTGCTTCTGTATTTGACTCAGGCCTTCACAACCCCATTATTTGTAAGAATTATAGAGCTTACTGAGTGGCACAAAGAGACATTAATGAGAAACCTAAAATGCCAGAGGTGAACCTTTAGATCAGGGGTGACGAACCCATGGCATGTATGCCACAAGAGGCACAGGCAGCCTGTCTGTGTGGCGCATGGCAGATCAAGGAGGGAGCAGGCAGCACAGCAACAGATAGGGCAGCAAGTAGAAAACAGATGATTGCCCAGGAAGCACAAGGCAGGGAGCAGAAAACAGAGCAGCAGATTGGACCAAGGAAGAGGATCAGAGTGGCACTCGGATAGGGAGGGCCACAGAGTTAAATTTGTGACATGCCTCCCAAAAAGTTTGGTCCCCACTGCTCCATTCCTTTGTTGTATCTGTTTTCAACAAGTTTGTTTGGAGAAACAACTCAGAACCATTTCCCTCCTGCCCTTTCTTCTCCACCCTCCCCCGAAAATATTAAAGCCAAATGCAAATGAAAGCATATCTTCAAAGATATGCAGTTTCAGTAGGTGCTCCTGCTACTTCATTGATCTCTCTGGGCATTTGACGTGGCACTGGGGCATTTGAGTGGCCTAGCAACAAACACAGGGAGTACCAGCCAAAGGACTGCCAGAGAAAGAAGCTTGTAATAGATTGCAAGTCATTTATAGGCTGGGGCCTTTCTCTTAGTTCCTGACCCAGCACTTGCAGTGTCGCTATTACAGTTACTCTTGCCTTAGCTATCATGCAGGTTTTTTTGGTGAAGGTAGGTGCCTGTTTGTTCTCCAAGTTCACAGGCGTGGGGATATTGAAGCCCCAGACACTGTTAAGTAATTATAGAACAACAGTTCCTAAAATTCATTTGTCCATCTTCATTGGGCTCAGTCATTTTAAGATGCAGACATTGCTACCATCATGTATACCTTTTTTACTCTGAATTTAGATTACTGAAGTGTGTTCTGTGTTGGACTATATCTTAAATTAAGGTAGAAACTGAAGCTGGTCCCAAACTTTGCCTTACACACATTAATTGCATACCTTGTCAGAAGCGGTGGTTGCTTGTTTTTTTATTTCTAAAGGGAATTTAAGAAATTGGTTTTCGCTAATAAAGTCCTAAATTACTCAAAACCTCCCAACCTTTTGGTGCATGCTGCTGTGCCACAGCTGTGGTCACTGGGTACATTTTGTATGAAGTAGAGAAGGGGCTCTGTCTCTGCCATACCATCCCCAAGAGAAGGCAATAACTCTTTCTATGTCTGTATAGTGGCTTCCTGTGAGTCTAGGGCTACCCACATCTTGGACCTTCCCTGCTCTCTGTGTCTCAGTGTGCCCCTTCAAATGTTGGACCTCTTATGTTGGTAAGGAAACTGGCAATTCTCCTGCTTCTATGCTGGGTTCCTGGGGTACAATCAGTAGCATAGCTAGGGTGGGGCAAAAAAGGCACCAACCCCAGCTGCCAAATAGGAAGGGGTGCCCTGAGACCCTGTGTAGCCATAGTAGCAGAGTGTGTCTGAAGAGCCCTCCATGCAGCAGCAGCTACAGCAGCAGCAGCAGCTACAGCAGCAGCAGCAGCAGCTGGCAGTATATCAGAAACTTGTCCTTCTGCCCCTCCTATCACAGTACAAGACTCCTGTGTGTGAGGAGCCAGAGCCCTACATGCAGCAGGGAGCTGGTGCAGAAAGCCAGGGAGCTGCTCCCCTCACTCCTTCCACCCCTGGCTCTTGAGGCAGCAGGAGACTGCCTGTTGGGAGTCAGGACACTTCCGTAAGGCGGGCAGCATATTGGGGACTGTCGCTTATCCCCACAACAGCACAGCACCAGCCATCTGGTGGGTGCATCTACACGAGATGCTACATCACCTCAGTGACAAGCTACATTGCTGTAACTCATTGGTATGGTTTCATAGATTTCATAGACATTTGGGTGGGAAGGGACCTCAGAAGATCATCAAGTCCCCTGCTCCAGGGGCAGGAAGTCAGCAGGGATCATAGGATCCTAGCAAGATAATCATCCAGATGTCTTTTGAAGGCATTCAGAGTAGGTGTTTGAACCACTTCCAGCAGCAGTCTATTCCAAACCTCGGGGGCTCAGGCAGTTAAGAAGTTCTTCCTTATGTCCAGCTTGAAACGGTCATGGAGGAGTTTCGACTTCGTCATACCTTGGGACACTCTGGTGAACAGACATTCCCCCAGATCCTGGTAAGCACCCCTGATAAACTTATAGAAGGCCACCAGATCACCCCTGAGCCTGCGCTTTTTCAGGCTAAAGAGTCCCATGGCTCTCAGCCTCTCATCGTTAGGTCTGTTTTCCTGACCTCTGATCATGTGCATGGCTCTCGTCTGCACCCTCTCAAACTTCTCCACATCCTTCTTGAATTGTGGAGCCAAAAACTGGATGCAGTGCTCCAGCTGTGGCCTCACCAAGGCCGAGTACAACAGGAGAACGACGTCCTGGGATTTGCTTGAGAAGCACCTATGGATGCAAGCCAGCATTTTGCTTGCTTTACTAGCTGCAGCATCACATTGAAGGCTCATGTTCATCTTGTGGTCAATGATGACCCCCAAGTCCCTTTCGTCTGTAGTACTAACCAGCATAGCACTGCCAAGCCTATAAGGATGCTGCAGGTTTTTCTTCCCAAGGTGGAGAACCTTGTGTTTTTTGGTGTTAAACACCATCAGGTTCTGGTCCACCCATTTCCTGAGCCTGTCAAGGTCATCCTGGAACACCCTCCTGTCTTCAGGTGTGGACGCTTTACCCCAGAGTTTGGTGTCATCAGCAAACTTAGCCAGTCCGCTTCTGATACCAATGTCCACATCGTTAATGAAGATGTTAATAGTATAGGCCCAAGGACAGAGCCCTGGGGGATACCACTGGTCACAGGGCACCGTGACAATTGACTTCCATCAGCCACCACCCTCTGGGTCCTACCACGGAGCCAGTTGCCCAGCCAGCAGATCATGGTGTGGCTGAGGCAGCAGTTAGCCAGTTTTACCAAGAGGTGATTATGGGATTCAAGATCAAAGGCTTTTTTGGAGTCAGGATATACAACATCAATCTCTTCTCCTTTGTCCAGGTGATAGGTCACTTGGTTGTAGAAGGAAATGAGATTGGTCAAGCAAGACCTACCTGCAACAAACCCATGCTAGCTATCCCTCAGGATGTTGCCATCGGCCAGCCTGTTAAGAATGGCCTGTTTGATAATCTTTTCTAAGACCTTTCCCAGGATAAAGGTCAGGCTGATGCTCCTACAGTTCACTGGATCCATTTTCCTCCCTTTCTTGAAGATAGGCATGACAGTGTCCTTCTTCCAATCTTGGGGCACTTCACCAGAGCACCAGGAGTTCTCGGAAATCCATCCCAGGGGCTGGGCTATGATACTAGCCAACTCCTCAATGCTAGCCAACTATGATGGTGACGTAGTGTCAGCAAACACAAACCATGACACTGATGCTACTGTGTAGTAGCATCAGAAATGATCTGTGTGGTCCTGGGACTGTACAGTAATGGCAGTTACTGTGCAGTCATTAAGTACTTGCTTGAGCAGTCCAGCTCACAAGTAGACATGCCTAGTGTGTCCCCCCGTTCCTGTCTCAGGTTGAAGTAACACCTATATGGCAGAGAGCTGCACCTGCATCCTAGCAGTTGTACAGCAACAGTCAGGCAGGGACAGGAAGCAGGCATTAGTATTAGCAGCCCCTGTGTGAAGACCCAGCTCTGAGACAGTGGTTCCAGGCAAATAGTATCAAAAACAGCACTTGGAAGAGATTAGCTGTTTTCCCATCAAAGGTTCCTGGGTATCATAGCCATGGTGGGCACAGACAGAAGTGCAGCTCCCAGCTGTAACTCAGAATGTTTTTTGCAAAGCGCTCTGAGTTACAACATTACCCCACAGCAAACAAAAGTTCACTGTTGGTTCCCAGGGGCAGGGGAATCTAGCTGGGGCTGGGACCCCACGGCCAAGTTCCCATAGCAATGGTTATGGCTCTCTGTCAGTGCTCACCATTTTCAGAATGGGCGTGGGGAAAGACAGAGGAGGGAACTCATTCTTGGAGCTCCCCAACTGGCGCTGAAGGGTGGGGTGAGTGAACTGGAGCCGCTCACCATGCGGAGAATCCAATAAACCCACCCCACCCTTCATCAGGGGCTGAAAACCCCCCAGACTGAACTCTCTCCGCTCTCTTCTCCCCCTCCCATTCTGAAAACAGCAACAGGCTGGGAGCTCCACAGACACAAGTTACAGAAGATGCTATATTTTGAAATGTCTTCATCTGATATTTCGTGCAATGAGGGGTCAGATTCTCACCAGATCAGCCATTCTTAAAGCTTTCTACACTTGTGTTTGATCACAGCTATAAACTACTCTCTGTGGGCAGACCTGGTAAAATTTGTCACTTTTGTTTGTGCCCTGTAATTATGAAGTCAGCTCTGTTCTTTCATCAGTTACAGATGCTGGAGAGCTAGCTGGGACTTTCCAGCCCCAGGCCAGGTACAGACATTACACTTTTACTGGTATAAATGATCAGAAGCCAGTCTATACCTGTAATAAAACAGATATTTGGCACACTTAGACTGGTTTAAAAATGGCAGAACACAGTCTAAGGTTGTTCCTTGTCCCCCCTCCCCTGGGTGAATGTGTGTTCTGTTTGCTACCAATCTAAACTATGCCTTTTACAGAAAACCATGTAACTTATATTGATTCTGCCTCAGGCTTTTTGGATGTCTGTACCTAACACCAGTCTCCTCTAGCTCTCAAGGAGATTTTGACCTGCTGCACCAACACTATACCCCTGCTTTTCAATGAAAAGCTTTCTGTATATTCTGACCAACAGTAAACAATGGTATAAACATGACAGGAAGTTTTCAAATATAAGCATCCAAGAAAGTGGTCTCTGCATTTCAACCTTGGATTCTGTTTTTCCATGCCATGGATCAGGGGTTGTCAACTAGGGGTATGTATACCCCTGGGGGTACTTGAAGCAGGCCTAGGGGGTATGTGAGGGCAGGGAAGGATGGAGCACTGCTGCCTCCCAGGAGTAGAGCCCAGGTGGGGCAAGGGAGCAATGCCCCTGTGCGGGGCAAGGAAGTTCACACACAGTAGCTACCGCTGCCACACACCAACCCAGTGAGCTTTGCTGCCACACAGAAGAGCACCACTGCCCTCACCCCAGCCCAGTGAGCTTCCCCACCCTGCCATAGCCCTGCTCCTGGGAGGCGGCAGTGCTCTGTCCCCACTCGCCTGTGCGCCATCCTTGCCTCCCTGCTCTGTGCGCTACCCCACCCTGTCTGCTCAGCATCTGGCTGCTGGAGGTACTTAGACTAAAAAAGGTTGAAAAACCCTGTCCTAGATGTTCATGTTTATCTAGATGAAGAGATAGGTAGCCTAATTTAGGACTCTCTGGCTGCACCTACATGTGAGCTTTACTGAAGAGTAGACTAATTAGCTGAGGAGTAAAGCATCACCATCTGTCCCTAGCCAGGCATCTCCACACTGTTAGCACCCTTGTGCCCTAGCCAACCCCTCCACCACCTGATGCCACCAGCTGAAGCCTGTGGCAGAGCATAGCAGGAGCAGCCATGGCATAAACTTCTCCACCCCAGGTCAAATTGCTGCTGTCCCAGGTGCATGTGTAGACCCTGCATCTGGGAGTAGTTTACTCTGGTTCAAACTGCTCCACAGTTTTTTCCTTTAAATTTATTGCATGTGTTGATTTTCCCACTGTATATTATAGCTGGCTGCCTACCTCATAAGTATAGGGTTAATTCCAAGTGACATGGGTCTTTTGTCTTAGTTCAGAGCATTTTCAAACTTCAGGCAAAAAGTGCTCAAGCATATGTATTTGAAGCATGAGTGAATTTGTGTTACTGATGGAACCAGGGGAAGGGGCATGGGAAGCTAAAATTGCTACCTATACCTCTGTGTGCAATATCCCTTGTCCTGAGCAGTACTAATAAGGTGTTCTTGCCTTTGGGAACTATGACTACTGGTGAACAGAGTAAACAAACTAATAAAGTACTATTTAATCACAACCTAACAGTAGATGGGAAAACATATTGGTTTTTAATATATAAAATGTCTACATGCATTACTCTATATATTTATAGAGTTAGTGAGGTCCAGGCTATTCCAGAGATCATGGCTGAAGATGAAGCTTCACAGGATTTGACATCTTCATTGTCTTTCAGAAATAGTGGTACATGAAGCTCTCTACAACAGTAGTCTCCAAACTTTTTAAGTTGAAGATCACTTTTGGAATTTGAGAGGAATGAAAGATCTACCACCCCCCGCATCCCCAGCCCAAGAGGTAAGTCTGTGGAAAAAGGAGGGGGTGGGGAAATCGAGGGGGGGCCATGGCAAATTGAGACCCCAGCCCTAGTCCCACTGCCTCACCACTGGGGCCTCGATCTGCGCCCCCCATGGCAGTGAGGGAGAGGAAAGCCCTGCACAGGCAGGGCAGGGGGGAAGTGCTGTGAGTGGCTCATATGGGAGGCATGGGGAGGGGGGCACACAGCTCAGGAAGGCACAGGGGGGTGTGTACCCCCAGATCTGTGGGGTGGGGTGGGGTGGGGCCAGGGCAGTGCTGGGCTTTCCATGGCTGGGCTGCACTCAAGCTAGGTGGCTGTGGTGGCGGCACTGGTAGTGGGAGTATAGGAGGGTTGTAGCCCCCCCAACCCTCCCAGCACTGCCCCTTCTGCACTGAGTGCAGCTCAGGCCAGGCCTGGCAGGAATATCCTGGCACAGCTTTTCAGTCTGTATCTGCAGCCCACCCTCCCCTGCACCTGCCAGTCCTCGGCCCCCATGTCCTCAGGGGGAAGTGGTAGGGGGAGGGGAAGGCTGCTCTGGGCTGTTCCCACTGGGCCTGGTCATGCTGTGCTCGTGGGTGGTGCTGGAGTGAGGCTTGGGGCCCCTGCTCCATGGCCCCACTCCCAGCACTGCTGCTGCAGCCACCCAGCCTGAGTGCAGCCCAGCTGCGATGATCCTAGTGCTGCACCAGCCCCAGCCCACCCTGCCCCACCCCTCATGCAAATCTGGGGACATGTGCCCCCCTGTGGCCTCTGAGAATGCGTGCCCCACCTCCCCACACCTCCTGGATGAGCCGATCATGGCTCTGTCCCCTGCTGCACCCTGGCTATGCAGAGCCTGCCCCCATTCCCTACCTGCAGCTGCTGGTGCTGCCCCACATTTGTTGGGGCATGTGCCCTCCTGATCTGTGCATAGCAGAGGCAGCTCTGCTGTAGACTGGGCTTTGTGCCCCAAGCCCCGCTTCATCTGTGCCCCGGGCCTCCACCCCTTCCCTCCCCCACTGACTGACCTGCTGGGCTGGGGGGTAGGTATGCGCACATGCACACACAAGCTCAGCCCCCCCCAGCCCAGCATCTACTTCAAGAGGCTCTGGGATCCATCAATCAATCGCGATCGACTTGTTGGTGACCACTGCTCTACAGCAATCACTAGATTTCCTACATACAGGCGATTTTTCACTTTCACTTAATGTAAGTGTGGAAGAGCCTTGACCCCAGAGAGCCACAGGGCTGATCAGGCTGGTCGGAGCACGCCCGGCTGGGGTTGGCAGTGTGGGAGCGTGGGGCGCGAGAGTGGTGGCGCGGCCGCAGCAGGGACAAGAGCCCGGGAGGTGAACCCCACGTGGTGCTTGGTGGTCCACGCCTTAATTAACTTCCCCAGGTGCGGCAAGGAGCCGGGCGGCTCAAAAGCGGCGCTGGCGCAGAGCTTTGGGGAACCGGAAGAGCCGGAGGAGGAGGAGGAGCTTCCCAGCGGGGAAGCAGCACGAGGGAGGACGGCAGATAGGCACCTGGCGAGGGTCTTCTGGAGCTGGGTAGGGCCCCGTAGGGGCAGGACACGAGGGACGGAGGGCCCTGTGGGCCATTGACCGGATTGTGAAGGCCGGGGTGGGGGAGCTCCCCATCTCAGCCCCAAGCAGCGTGGCCTGTAGCCGGAAGTGGCGGAGGCGAGCCGGCCCGTGCGGTACTGGGCAGAAAACAGAGCCCAGGCAGGAGCGGCGTGCTCTCGCCGCCCAGAGGGAACCCCAATCGGGGAACACAGGCCTCCGGCAGGAGGCGGATGGCACTCACCAAGAATCCTGAGCCAGCCCCGGCGGGGAGCTGGCGGAGCGGCTCGCGTGTCACTAATGGGACAATTTTCTTTTGAGGGACTACCCCACCTCAGCTGAGGAGAGGGGGGCCCCCCTTTCGACTCTTTACGGAGGCCTGGGTGAGGGTGTAGGGGAGGCAGGAGCCCTCAAGGATCCCGCACCAGACTGGACAGGAGGTACTGCTTTTGGATGTGCGTGCGCCAGGGGATTCACTGGACCTAATAACATCAAAGTCATGGCAGGCGGACTTGGCGAGAGCATACCAGGAGCGGGAGCCACCCCTGGATCAGGAGGGCAAGCCCCACAGCGATCTGCGGGCGCCCATACTCGCGACATTGCGGGTGGGCCCGCGGACAGTAAGCCTTTGTAATTATATTACAAGGAGTGCAACAACAATTGAAAACAAAGAAATGGAGCATAATACAAATTTAATAATACAGATAGCTCCCATGTCCTTCACATGACCATTTTATAATATATTATAAATATAACTAAATAAGAACAAATGGAAAAAAAAGCGACAGCTGTCTACTCTATGAGCTGGTGCACTATCATAGGCCAAATGTGAGCGTCTTGTACTGAGCTGTTATGGGTGAAAACTTAGGGTAAAAATTGACCTTACATTTGAGGCCATCTTGATTGATCCAAATCAAAACCTGGGAGTGGCATAGGCCTTTATACATGCAACTTGTCCCTGAAATGAATGGCAATTAACTTGAATTATCTAAGTTGTCATGGGAAAAGTATTACCTCAAATACTGCACAGGTACTGGACAATGGACTTGTATATCTGTAGGAACCCAGGATAAAAGATTCCGTCTCAGGGGATATCCAAGGTCTGCTTTGGTCTATATGATACAGCCATGCATTTTGCATTATGTTGCATCACAGAGGCTTCTACTTTAATTTTCTCATTTTCCAATTCTCTGCCTGCTATTCTTTAATGTTAACATTAAAATAAAATTGTAAGTAAAATAAGTATTCAGGTGGCATTTTCTATGAATTGCAAATAATGAAGTAAGTATTAACTACCTTAATTACAATATATAGGAAGCAACAATTAATAAAATGCCATACCTACAATAGTAAACTAAGTCTTGACAGTTTTACTTACCTTACTTTTTCTTCAACCAAAATCTCAGTAACATGACAGGCAATGCAAATTGGTGCAACCTCGTTAAAGTCAAAAGTGCCCCAGAACATTCACAAAAAAAATCAGGAGATTAAATCTGAGTAAGGAGATCAAGATTTTGCCCAAGGGGTCTATATTAGTCATGAAAAATTGTGACAGTGGATGCAATATACCTTGACTTTTGCAAGACTTTTGATATGGTCTCCCACAATATTCACAAGCAAGCTAAGGAAGTATGGGTTGGATGAATGGACTGTAAGGTGGATAGAAAACTGTCTGGATTATCAGGCTCAGAGGGTAGTAATGAATGACTTAGTTAGTGACTGGTATCAAATGGAGTGCCCCAGGGGTCAGTTCTGGGGCCAGTTTTATTCAATGTCTTCATCAATGACCTGGAAGATGTTATACAGTGCACCCTCAGCAAGTCTGCAGATGACATCAAGGTGGGTGCAGCAGTAGATATGCTGGAGGAAAGGCCTAGGTTCAAAGATACCTAGACACATTGGAGTATTGGACCAAGAGAAATAGCATGGGCCATGTCCACACAAGCAGGGGCATGCATTTGCAACAGCCCAAATAGTAGTGGCACAAATCTGTGCCGCTGCTTTGTGCTGCTGTGCATGCCTCAACAAATTTGCCACTATGGTTTCCCAGGGCTGCCTGCTCCCCTATCTCCACATGTTGCAAAACCTCCACATTGAACCTCCAACCAGGGAGCAGCTGGCTGCGGTTCAGTGTGCCTTGAGATGGGGGATCAGGCAGCTCCCTGGCCTGGCTGCTCCTTTGTCTCTGTATGCCCCTGGTCATGTGGTTTGCAGCAGAACATGTCACACTGCTCCATGTGCTGCTAAGGGGGCTGGATGGGACACAGGGTGCCTCAGCATGGGGTAGCCAGCAGGCAGCCCCCACTCTCATGCATCTTGTGCCATAGCAAGCCAGGGAGTGGCACGTGGAGATGCGGGACCGGTGGTCTCAAGTTGCAGCAAGGAAAGTTTAGGTTAGTTATAAGGAAACATTTTCTCACTAGGAGGGTAGTTAAGCACTGGAATAGGTGACTCAGAGAGGTTGTGGCATTTCCATCCTTAGTGGTTTTTACGACACGAATCCTTGGCTGGGATGATCTAGTTGGGGATGATCCTGCTTTGAGCAGGGGGTTAGACTAGATGACCTCCTGATCTCCCTTCCAGTCCTAATTTTCTATGATTCTTTGACACACCTATGAGAATCAGTTTCAGATTAGGAAATTATAAGCAAAGAATAATTCAATTTTATTTTTTTCCCATTTGTGTGGAACTACAACCAGGACCTTTGTTAACCTGATTGTATACCTGGTTCCATACTTTATAAATAATTTGGCCTGAATAGGAGTACAGATTCAACGCTCACTCCCATGAATTTGGGAAAGTTTTTTTTAAAACTAGATATCAACTATAAAACTACTGTCTTTTGCCAAGTATAAATAAGTTAGGAACAATTAAATTCATTCTTGTGGCATAATTATATCATAAATGCTGTCTTTTTTTGAAATTATGTTATAAAAGACAGAATCACTGTCATTTGTGTCAAAGCATAATTTCCCCCTGCTGAAACAAGATACATTATGTCCCATTTTCTTAGAAAAACAAAACAGAATTAAACTATTTTCTATATAATATTAACTGATTTACTTATGTCTGGAAAATTATTCTGTGAGTAAAATTATTTCAATTGTTACTTTCAGAATAGTGTTGTTTGAGTGTGCTGAGGAGAAACAGTTATGATAAAACACAGTCCATGAAGGATTAGGCACTTAGATAAAATGTTGATTAGTATAATATAAATGTTTAGATAGCTAGTCTGTCTGTCTATTTGATAGACATTAACTGCTTGTGCCTAATAAAATAGCTTTTCTATTACTGCAAAAAAGATTCTAAAAAGACAGTCTGTTAGCTAGGCATTGATTTTTATGTGTAAGTAATTTGTATTTAATATTTGGCAACTTGTGATTCAAAGACCACTTAATTTCAAAATGATAAAAAAAAAAAGTTCAGTGAAGTGGTCACTTTTAGATATGATATCCTCTGCCTTTCTTTCAGGTTCTGTGATTATAACTCAGTAACATGACGGCCAAAACTTGCACAATGCAAATTTGTGCAACCCCCATTAAAGTCTAGAGTGCCCCAGACTGATTATAACTAGAACACTCCAGAGTCTAAAGGTCAGAGGAAAGTCTATGCAAATATAATGAAATCCAAGAAAATTTAGACATGTCTAAATTGATGCAAAGTAAACTTTTGTCCAGTCCATTCCATATTTAAGCTGTTTCATCTCAGCCTCCCCTTTTTTAGATGTAAATATTTAGGCACCCATTATTTTAATTATTTATTTAAATATCTTTATGTTTCCAGGCTGAAATTCAGAGGCAGTACATAAAGAAAATCCCCTATACTCTGTTAAACACTGTCTGAACTATTATAGCCACTCTATTAAACACAAAAATACCTTAAATTTGTACAGTTTACAGATGAGGAATCAAAAGTGGTAGAAAAATGCTAATTTAACTCAGGGAGTTTGCTGCTACATATCACTTCCGTATTTGGCTTAAAAATTTCACATTATCTAGAAGAGCTGTTGTGCTGAAAGTATGTTGTTTTTAGTCCAAATGCTGTAGCAAAATTTTCAGCACCTGGGGTACCTATACACATACAGGGTAGACATTTCCAAACATGCTTTAACCTTGGCACTTTACTTAAAATACTTTCAGTACATCACCCTAAAATATAATAGACATTTCATGGCCTGGTATGAGTTTCATGTGATGCTGTAGTTCTGCAGAGTACACAAAGGAGATTGCCTTGAGACATGCTGATACCGGGCTTCAGAGCTAGCTACACCTGGTGGTAGCAATTAAGAATTACCACTTTGAAAGGCCCCAGTTAAATACATGTGCAATAAATGGTGCATTAGGTAAGCCGAGCCACTGCCATAGTTAGCTTTACATTTAAAACACATACAAAGTTTAATTAAAGCAACTTCTGCCACTTTAAAAACATTCTAAAGTCGTCCATGTGTATTAAGAGATGTCTTTAGAGTGCTTTAAATGGTGAAAATTTGTATAGCCACCCCTACAGTGCCCTGCAAAAGTAGCAAAATGTATATCACTCCAGCACCTCCATCTGGAGATACTGGGATCTTTTGGATATTTTTTAATGTGTTACATGTACATTAATCCATTAATCTAAAGAGCACTCAGCTTCTTCAAAGGTGAGCTGTTTCCATCCAGATAACCCATCAAAAGTGCATTAACCTGAATAGTGAAAACCAAGAGCCAACAATTAACCCTAACCTCATCTATTTTAACTTTACCTATACTGTCCTCCAATATATACATCTTCTGAAAAAAATGTCACAGCAGAACATATATAACATAAACACAAGCTGCTAATTGTTTAGAAAATGCAGTTCAGTCATCATGTTTACAGATTAACCTTTCAGATTTACTTATGCTTACACCATAGATGTGGATAAAATACAGCTTTAAATGAACGAGGGGATGACTGAAGCAACCGATACTTTTTAAATAGAACTATATTGTCACAGCAAGGTCATAAACACTAAAACCTTCTTTGCTAATATGCACTTAAGTCAGGTAGTAGGCTGACTCAGATGGCCCTGAATGCTTATTAAATCCATTTTTCCAATAAATTCCCAGTGGTTACATTAAGGCATACTACTGGGTAATAGCCAGAAGTAACATGTTTCTAAGACAACTGGGTTTTTATTTACCGGTTTGCAGGAAAAAAACATCAAAAAATACATACATAAATAGATACATAGATAGATATATAGATACATATATATTGATATAGATATATGTATATTAGGGCTATGCAAAGCGTTGGTCCCTGATTTGATCTGGCAGGGATTCAACCCTATTCAGTCACCAAATATCCGAATCCAAATCGAATCAGAGTTGAATCAGAACCCTTTGAATTGATTCAGAGAGATTATGAAGATTTGGAGATTTGGACATAGACACAGCTTTAAATGTTTTTTCTACATACCTATATGTAGCGGGGGCTCATGAATGCTGTGATGCTGGGGCGCATGAAGTGTCCCACAGAAGTGCAGGGGGCACCCTGTGCTCAGCAGCAGACCCGGAAGTGGACCACAAGCACTTCTGGTCCACTTCCAGGTCTGCCGGTGAGCACATACCCCCCCACCCCCACCCCACACACACCCCCTCACTGGCTTGGTGACTGGTGCCTCCTGGGCCTGGGGGCAGCACCTGGGGGTCCCCCCATGGCTCATTGCCAAATCAGGAAGGTGTGGCCCAGCGCACTCCCCAGCAGACCCAGAAGTGGACTTTCCGGTTTGCCGCCAAGCATGTGGAGGGCTTCCCCACACTCCTGTGGGATGTTCTATGCACCCAGCATTGCAGTGTTCATGAGTTGTGCCTGCTACCTCAGGGTATATAAAAGAAAAAATTCAAGCTGTGACTATGTTCGAATCACTGATTCTCCGGATCAGCATCAAATCTCCAGATTCGGCTGAACTGAATCAGGGACAGTGATCCCAATCAACAAATTGAATCACTATCCCTGATTTGGACCAAATCCAAATCGAATAGGGCCCACTTCACACACCCCTAATGTGTGTATGTGGGGGGAGGAAGAACCAGCACCATATCTACAGGCTGGGGAACTCCCTTCTCATCAGTGCATAGGCAGAAAAGGATCTTGAAGTCATCATTGATGCCAAGATGAATATGGGCCGGCAGTGTGGGGATGCAGTCAGGAAGGCCAACCACGCCTTGTCATGCATCCACAGACGTATCTCGAGCAGGTCCAAGGAGGTGATCATTCCCCTCTATGCAGCACTGGTCAGGCCACAGCTGGAGTACTGCGTCCAGTTCTGGGCGCCACACTTCAAGAGGGATGTGGACAACATGGTCCAGAGGAGGGCCACTCGCATGATCAGGGGACAGCAGGGCAGACCCTATGAGGAGAGGCTACAGGACCTGAACCTGCTCAGCCTCCACAAGAGAAGGCTGAGGGGGGGATCTAGTGGCCTGTTACAAACTAGTCAGGGGGGACCAGCAGGCACTGGGGGAGTCCCTGTTGCCCTGAGCACTACCAGGAGTGACTAGAAATAATGGTCACAAGCTGGCAGAGAGTAAATTCAGATTAGATATCAGGAGGCGCTACTTCACTGTCTGGGGGGCTAGGATCTGAAACCAACTTCCAAGCGAAGTGGTGCTGGCTCCTACCCTGGGGGTCTTTTAGTCAAGGCTAGACAATCACCTTGCTGGGGTCATTTGACCCCAGTACTCTTTCCTGCCATGGGGCGGGGGTCAGACTTGATGATCTGCTCAGGTCCCTTCTGACCCTACTAACTATGAAACGATTATATAGATATATATATATAAAATCACTAATATATCAAAACACAAAGGCATCTTGCATTGCAAATTTATTTATTTTAAAAGACATATTTTTTATTTAATAATAATACCTATTAATATCAGTTACATAACAATTTTATTTCCCAGATCTCAAAACACTTTACAGAGGATATCGGTATTATCAGGTCTTCTGAGGTCCTGTCCATTAGATCCCACCACAACCAGTTTTATAAGATGTTTCAAACCTTCCCAAGTCAGCATGTATTCATAACCCAAATGCTACACACAAATCCAGAAGTGTGTGCTCAAGTTTGCTGCTCTCAAAAGCACGTTCCTCTCAGGCACTTTTTACTGTTACTAACTAGTGATTTACTGGGGAAAAAAGGATTAGTGCTTAAAAATCATTCCCAAAATGCCACAGGGCAGGTGGCACTTCTTAGATCTGAACCTCTTGGTTTAAAGGTTCACTGAAACCTCCAAATGCCTTACACCTTTCATACTGAACTGATATTTAGGGCTTGATTCACACCAATGATTGAAGGGTGGGGAGGAATATCATTTGCATTCTACTATGTACAACTAGGGATTCATCCTCCAGGGGATAGATAGATGGTGGTTAAGTCCATGGATGATGATAAAAGAAAGCAGTGTTTAAACAGTATAGGAGGCACTAAAGTACCCCTGCTGGGAAAGCTGTATGGGGGAGATGCTGAATCAATACTCTTCCTGAATTACTTAATCTGGCCCTAGTATTGCTGGCAACACAGAGCTAATTTTAAAAGAGTGAATATGAAGACAGTTGACAATTTGAAGAGAGGTGAAATCCAGGCACAGGCATACATGGGTTATAGTACAGGTGATGATAAGCAGATATGCTGACATATGAGAGGTGGGATTAGAAGGCAAGTTCAAGGTAAAGGTGCATACCAAGGTTATGGACAGTAGAGTCTCAATTGAGGAAGGTAACAGAACATAATTGGTAGTCGGAGATGTTCAGTGGTCCAGAAAGGCCTTTTAACTTTAGGAATTTCAGCTGAAAAGGGGCTAAGATGAAGTTTCAAATGTACTTAGTTAAGGCACACATAAATGCAAAGAAAGAGTTACTAAAAGATTGTTAAATGATACCTGTATCTTAGCACAAAACTGGTAACTGAGGTCACATGTAGAGAAAAAGTAAGGTATACAGAACAGAACACAAAACAGCTCTGTGGGAGTCAGTGAAGTAAATGTGGGCCAGATTATTTACCTTACTTCTTTGGATCTGAGGAATTATTCATATTTAGTGAAGTGTGTGTCAAAGAACAGTACCACATCCCCATTCAGATATCACAAGTATGCATTCTCACATGAAACAATGAAGAAATTTGTATTTAAAAAAAACCAAACAAACACCTAAATGACAGTCTCCCTAACACTTAAGGTTGTAATTCAATTTTTTTTGGTATCTCTCATAAAATTTTACTGCCGTGTATTGTATTTCCACAAAACAAAATATCAATATATAACAATAACAAAAAATGATGGAGAACACTTCATCATCTATAAGATGAAGTAAATTTGTCACATGCTTCATATAAGAAAAAATACTTTATGGTAGAGAATACTAATAGTATTCACTATCCCAATAGAAGGCCAATAAGATTTTGATAGGAAATGTCACTCATTAAAACAAACCATATGAAGGGAGAAAGATGAGAGACCTTTATAAACAGAAGGTACAATCCTGACACACAAATATGAAACCTTTGTCAACATTCCTAGAAAAAGACTAACTTCATTACGAACATTACACTATTCCGCAAAGAAAAACAAAAGCATGAAAAGATGAATAACACTGTCACTAATCACTGTGAAACTGTTAATTTTAATTAAATTATAGCAAACTTCAAGTCGCACAGATAAGTCCTAATCCTGTAATGCTTTGATTTTCTTCCTAATATTCTTCTAATATTCTAAAATACCATGTTACTTGCGCTGTTTAATCAATTTCATGTTGAATTTGCAAAACTATGATACTGTATTGTTGTTTTTAGACAAATAACTGGATTGTGATTTCAAAAGATTACTCTAAATGCAGCACTGACTAAAAGGAGCACCACTGTGCACAGGGAAAGAGTGAGAGTTAGCTTAGTTCATTATAAAAGCATGAATCGGGTGTGCTGCTTATGCAACTATTGCATTGAAAATCTTTATACATTTGGATCATTCCTTTATTCCTGTATTTAAATATGGCTAACATCGCTGAAGGGGCACAATGGTTAGATCCCAGCGGCTAATTAAGGCGGCACTGACTGGTTCTTGTCCCATACCCGGCTCCATAAGGAAGTCTGTTTGTCCTTTAACTGGGTTCTGAATGTGTATTACTGTAGCTCTTCATTTGCATCTTCTCTCCCCTTTAGCCTAGTAAGTCTGTGTTTCTCTGCAGACAATTCACAAATGACTTCTGAGCCTGCAAAGTCCTTTTAAAAATAAATGAACCACTCCGCACTCCAACAGATGTTTCTTCTCTTTTAGATAATGGCTTTTGGTACGAGTAGTCTTTTCACCCCCTTCTGCGCAAGTGTAAACAGTCAAAGTACAAAAACCTCCCGACTCAATCCCATATCCATGGAAAACTAAATTGTAGATTTGAACTGCTGTCTTCTCAGAGTGTTTAACCGACCAAAACTTTAATTCATCCAGCTTACATACTAGCAAAAAGAAGTATTCATACCAGGAGAAAAAAAAATATTCATGTTCGATAATGATTAACTGTGTTTAATATCATTTTTACTAAAGCTATTCACATTTTAAATACCCCTTTTATATTAAAACAGTTGGCATAATATTAGACATTTTTCTGATAGACAGAAATATACAATACACAAAAGAAAAGGCAAACCGAGAGCTCATGGAGTACTAAATTCAAAACCTTTAATCAAGAAAAAGTTTGAAGTACTCAGGAAGGATCTCAGTTTTGTTCTGGAAAAGATTAATTACAATTTTAATACTCTGTGGCTAACCGCCACTAAAGAATCTAATGTTAAAAGTACCTTTGTAATATAAAGAAATGTAGAATGTATAATGGGATTTTTTTGTCTAGGTCCTATAGCAGTGGCTTTTAAGCCTATAGCCAAAGAGATAAACCCTATATGGAAGCTATTGCAATATTTTCTTAGCATGGCCCCCGTTGCTTTGCAACGAGTAGGGGGCTGGGCCTATAAAGACTATATTGATGTCAGTCGGTTTCACTGTGTTATGCCTGTATACACAGTCAATTGTGCAGAACTGAGCCTAAGATATATCAGAAACTGCTATATAATAAATAGGCACATGCTACATTATAATGGTGATATATGCAATTTCAAAATTTCTTTCATTGTGAACTGGCTGCTCATTAGCACAGTAATAATCTGTGAAGAAGAAAATAAAAAATAACCTGGGCAAAATAAGATAAAGCATAAACATATTACAAATGAAGAACACATATATTAGATAATTTTATTCATTCCTAAGACCTCAAATATATTGCTAGCAATAACAGTTATTAAATATATAGCATAAGAATATTTATAATACATCCTCATTGAATAACTGAGAGGATTCAGTGGTACAAAGAATATATGACATAAGAGTCTCTGGAATATTCACTTCAAGTTGGAAAGATGAAATCTTTTATGAGCTACATAGCTAGTGTATGGAAGCAAGCTACAATCAGGGAGATGTAGATGTCAGAGTAAAGAGTCTATTCATAATTATTTGCATTATCAAGACATACTTTGAAGAGGCAGCGTGCTCTTCAAGAGGGAGCACAGCCCAATGAGCGGAGTGCTGGCATAGCACTAAGACTTGGGGGATCTCTTCCCAGCTAGCTCTGCCACTGGACAGCTGGGTGACCTTGAGTAAATCATTTCTCCTCTCTGGATCTGTTTCCCTTCATGTCATGTGTCTTCCCTATTTTGATTGTGTGCTCCTCAGGGTTAGATATTGTCTCTTACTCTATGTTTATACAGCACCTAACTCAATGGCGTCCTGGTTTCATTTCAGGTGTCAACACACTGATGTAATATAAGTGATAATATAGTTTGAGTTTCTTGGGACAAATTTAAAGTCTTCTTGCCTGTTCTAGAAGTGCTCAACACAACAAAAGGAAATGCTACCAGAATGGAGTATCAAGCAGGCCAGACATCTAATACTAATAATTAATATGAGAGTGGGTGTTTTTCATCCCTCCTATTAGTGGTATCTGACACTAAACCACCAGCTGATAGTATGAGGAACAGATGCTGGGAGGCTGATTTTTCTGCATTAGGAGAATCACTCCTTTTATGTGATTCTCTTTCTGCAACTTAATGAGATACGGAGGTTACAAACATATAGCTTGAAAAAAAGCATATTCTTTCCATAAGCACTGACAATGTATACAACGGCCACATAAATGGTATAAAGCTGATTATGAATGCTTCCACGACATGTTAACAGAAATGGGTGACAAAGTCTTTTCCTAACCTTTTCATGGGAAAGCAGAATCAGATCCTCACACACATTGTCCAGTTTTCTGGTTAGATTTCAGAATCTTTCAATGTTATCCTTAAGAAAACATTTTAATTGCTGGATTTTCTGGTAATTGGTTGTAGAGAAGATACTGCCTGATGAATACACTCAAAACTATTATTATTAAAATGAATGAGTAGCTCAGCACTACAGATTCATAGCTTTGTTATTACATTATATTACTGTCAGTTGATGCAGCAGAGAGACCATATGGGATAGCTTTGATTTATATAAAAAATAAGTTTCGGCAATATCCTTCCTTATTGCCTCACCTGTTAAAATCAGTAGTTGTGTCAGCAATGTCTAAATCACAATCCTTGGGCAACACAGAACTAGAGATATGGGGAAGGTTAACACTTTATATTTGGAAATACTCAGTTCTACTTTGCCTGTGATTATAGATGAACAGGAGCTTATCCCTTGTTGTTCTTGGTAATAGACTCAGATTGAGATATTCAGCATAGATAAGATTCCTAAAATCCTTCAGGAAAGGATTTAAAATCTTTTGAGAGCTAAAGCATAAATTTAAGCTACTAAAATAGGATTTTAATGTAGATATGATAGCACATGTAGGTAAAGGCAAATACTACTCTGAATTCTGTGGGCCATTATTCCCCATAAATCAATATATATTTAACAGATTTACAGAAAAGCAAAACTTGCAAGAAACAAAAAGTCTGCATTAAATCTCTCTCCTTAGATTTATTACACCAGTCTGTGGATGAAAATAAATTTATGAAAGAAAGTGAACATATGTCCCAGACTTCCAATAGTTAGTGCATAAGTAGTGACACACATTCATAATAGTGGGGCAGTTTCTGGCAGAGCCTTACTGTAATTATTTATCCATTAAATTAAACTAAAATAAACATTCAATTAAAAATCATCTGAATTCTTAATGAATCTTTTGTCACATTCATGCTTCTTTTTTATTCACTTTCTCAATTGAGTTTTACTGACAAAAATAGTTAACAAAAAATAAATGTTAACACTTAAAATTCAGTTTTAGTTTATGTATGAAGTGTCAAACTATCTTGCCTTGCTTGGTCCCAGACAACCAGTCACTGAGCGCATCTACATAGGACGCTTAACTTCGCATTAGCATTATTTACTGTGAAGTAAGCATGTGCTTCTACACATACACATCTTACTGCACAGTAAATCTCCCTAATCCTGAGTAAATGTGCTAGTGGGAAATGCAAGTAGCAAATGTACTCAGGATTAGAAACAGTGCCATAACACTCATGCAGATGCTTGACTAGGAGCAAAATCTACTTCCCATCAGTTGTCCACCAGAGTGTGAGAGAGCTCCCTGCCCCCAGGAGCTGCCTGCTGCTGGGGCAGGCTTTGCCATAGGAGCCGAGGGTGGGAACTATGTCCCCCTGCCCCAGCAACAGGGAGCTCCAATCCCCTTTCTCCCAGATCATGATTGGGACCAGGGGTTGAAAGATGCTTATCTCCCAGCCCAAGCTCCATGGTTGTGGGGCTTGAGATGAGAGACCCTTATCTTCCAGGAGTGGCACCACGACTGTGGGAGATAAGCATCTCCCAGCATCGTCCAGAGATAAGCATCTCCCAGCAGCAGCTCTATGATTTCAGAGCAACTGCTAAGACATAAGTGTCTCCCAGCCTAAACCCCGTGACCATGGAGGTCAGGCTGGGAGCTCCTGCTGGCAGAGGAGCCTGTTCTACCCCAGGTCTGTGAGTATGAAGCTGGAGAGGGAACAGGCTGAGGAGCTTCTTCCCCCTGCCCCCCCCACAGCTCCATGCTTACGAAGCTGGGTAGGGAGCAAGCTCCCCATCTCCTGCCCTGCATACCTGGGTGGGAACAATGTTCCAGTCATGATCATGGGGCAGGAGCTGGGAGCTTGTTCCCAGCCGCTGCTCTGTAATCATGGAGCTGGGGCTGGGAACAGGCTGGGAGCTTATTTCCAGTCCCCACTCAGTGATTGCAATTGAGACCATGGAGTAGTGTCTGGGAACTCCATACATGGGAACAGTTCCCAGCCAGCCCCAGGCTGTGCAAGGAAACATGTACAGCCTGGAGGTTTCTGGGGACTGTCCAGTTTTGGGCAGCCCCAGCCAGCTCTGGGCTGCACATGACAACTTCCCTATGCAGCCTGGGGCTGGCCAGGAGCTGCCCCAGTCAGGGACAGATCCCAGCCTAAATCAGGTGATCTAGGCACAGGGCTAGAAAAGAGCTGCAGGAGGTGGTGTAGGTCCCATCCCACTGCAACGATCTGCTGGTGGAGCAGCTAGTAGCAAGATAGCTGTTAGCTGCCCCACTGGCAGGTCGGGGCAGGGGGCTGGGACCTGCCCTTCCCCTGTGGCTCTTTCCAATCCCCATGCCTCTGATAGGGAGCCAGGGCCAGGAGCTCCCTGCTGCTGGGGTAGAAGAACATTGTCCTCACTCAAGTATCAGGCAGCCCTCCGGGGCTAGGAGACATCTGTCTCCTGGCCCAGTGCTCTCTGGGAGCCTGGAGTTCCCTCCAGTGGCCACAGAGACCCATTGCAGGACTGCAGAGAACTGAGTGCAAATCTGGTCCTTAAACCCGGCATGTGTAAGTGACAGATTTATGGTTAGTGGGGCCCTGTGATCCAAGCTGGGTGTGGGGCCCCATCTCCTGCCCCACAGCATGTCCATGGGGGAATTAGTATGGCACACTGGCTGTGCGGTGGAGGCTAGAATTTCTGGCCAGAATGGCTGAAGTAGCCCAAACCTGCTGGGAGGGAGGGAGGGCTACACACAAAATGTGAGAGGCTTGACAGTGGTGGCAGGGCCCACTGTTGTTGAGGGCCTGATGCCACCACACAATTTGTTTCATAGCAAATCCACCACTGCATGTGCAGAAGCCTGCCCAAAATTTAATTTGCACCTGAGTAAATCTAGGTCAGAGTAAATGCAAGTGTAGATGTGCCCACTGGGTTTTCTGTTAGGTAGAATAAATATTAACTGGATCCATAATGTGCATCTTGTATGGAGTGCAGCTTCTATTCTTCAGCTAGTCCAATGCAAGCAGGAGGGTAGGGGCCTGTGAGGCTGCAGGAGAGTAGACAGTGGCCAGTTTTGTCTTGCCATCCTCTATGTGCTAGGTATTGGAACTAGTTATGATCACAAGGGGCAAAGTGCAACCTTTCAAATGCTTTAATAAGCTGATTCCATTACACACCATCCCTTATGTAGACCTGACTCTAGAAATTCTGTCTAGTCCTAAATTTGCTTTCCTGAATATCTGTGCCAAAATTCTTGTATACCCTGAGCTAGACAAGGAACCAAAACAATTACATGTGACATTTATGACCAGTCACTCACCATGAAAATTTCAGAGAATAAATATTTTGAAAAGCTGTTTTTAACTACATTTGAATAATAAATATATTTAAGGAAAACATTTGCTGCAAAATAGTCCAAACAGAAAAAGATGCTACATCTGTTGACTATATTATTCATTGGGCACAGCTACATGTGCATTGAAGCACAATTAAATTTAATGTGCATTAAGCTAATGCTCATAAAGTGATTTTTGGCAGTTGTCTACATGTGCAGGGACTTGGGACTAAAGTTAGTCCCAAGTCTCTGCTGCCCTGCCATGTCCCCTGTGGCCACAAGGAGGAGCTCCAGCCTCTGGCCACATGGTTGCCAGAAGTTAACAGCTATATTGAAACCAGAGCCAGCAGCCATCTGGGAAACTCTGATCCCTGGCCAGCCCCTTCCCTGCCCAGGAGCTGTGTGCCCAGTATAGGGACAGCATGCAGCAGCTCCCTCTTTGCCCATTCTGCTTCCCCATGCCAGAGCTGCTCCAGCCCCTGCTCCTACCAGCAATGCCCAGCATCTCACTGCTCCAGCTCAAACCCTAACAGCAATGACCAGTGACCCACACTCCTGCTGGCTGTGCTGGCCCCAGCAGGCCCCAGAATAACTGCCAGTGAGAGTCAGGCACTGTCTGCAGGGGGCTCTGCACAACCCCCTCCTTTTTCACACCCTGCTCCAGCCCACCTGCCCTGCTGCCCAGCCCCCCCTCACCACAATCCCCTGCCCACCCCCAGCACCACTCTCAGGACAGGTACATAGGTAAAACAAAAAAAACCTCATTACCCTCACAACACCTACCTCCACCCTCAACAAACAGAACCCCCTCACTCTCTCTCCTCAACCAACAGAGCCCCTCCACCACCTTTCCCACCCACCAATTAAAAAAAAACAAACCTACTTACAAGTGCAAAACTATATACAAGGGGAAAACGACAATATTTTAGCTCTTCAAGCCCCGAGTAAGGAAGTTGTAGGGGGCCTAGGGGCACAGCCCCAGGGCAGGTACCCAGCAAGGGGGAGCTCCAGCCTCCCCAAGGGGCAGGGCAGACCCGGCACTAAAGTTAGAGCTGGGTTGTGTCTACATATGCATTAATGTGCATTAACTAATCATGCCTAAATGTGATACCTGTATTTAAGGGCGCACCCACGTAGATGTGTGCTTGTAATGCACATTAACTTAAACTAATGTACATTAAGAATTATTCTTGTGGCTTTTTTTTAGTTAGTCTTCCCTTTCATTGCTTGAGATATGAAGAAGATATTTTAAAGATAAATGTTTAAATATGGTATCGTAGGAAAGTGGGGCTGGAAGGGACCTCATAAAGTAATCTAGACCAGCCCTTGCTCAGAGCAGGATCTCAAGTAAAACATCACATCCCAGTCAAGTATTTGTGTATGAATAATAATTGTTTCAGTAAAATGTGTATTTTCAGTGGAAGAATTGGTTAGGAAAACAGCAATCTTGGTTTATAAGATAATATGCTGACATATATATACTACATCAGATAATTGCTAGGGCCAATTTCTGCTACTAATCACCTTGCTTTTGAGAGGAATTCACAATTCGCAAAGGACAAACACAAGGCCTACCCAAGACTAGAGTCTCATATCAGGCCTCAAGGAAGAAATCCTGCTCCTACTAAACTGAGTTGGATTTTGGTGGGGCCAGGCTTTCACCCAATACATGGGGTTTAAGTGGCTTGGTAATCACAACAGCTTAGCCCCAGCAGCCTCCTAGGCTAGGGACAGACATTCCAAAAGTCTGAGCCTGAATTGATTTAATCTTTACAGGTTAGTCTAACCTGACTAGGCTGAATCAGTTTGTAACTGTAAAGACATCCCAGAAATGCAGGCATGTGCCTGCAATGGCTCAGGCTAGAAGCCTGGGGAGGGGTTTATGCTAGAGCAGCCTTCCTTTTCCTCCCACAAGGCTGAGCTGAGAGGGTCTGGACAGGCCCCAGCAGGACACTCTGATTAGGGAGGGGTCCCCTCCACTCCCACCCCCTGCTTTTAGCCAGCCCAGCAAGGAATGGATACCATAGTGTTTATCACCCCTAATTCAGTGTTTATCTCCCCATTAAGAAAACAACAGAGGGACATTACCAACTACTTGTTGATTCTGCCTTTGTCCCATCTGCCACAGCATGGACTATAGCCAGCATGTGGTCTGCTAGCTATTGCTGTGCCTCTGTGTAAAGCAGAGGTGATGGGGAAAGCCCTGCTTAGGAAGGAGTGGGGAGGGGAAGTAGGAGCAGAGAGAAGCCAGGAGACACCTGCAGTCTCTGCCAAGCTCCAACCAGGGACCAGAGGGAAGAGGCCAACCCTGCTGTGGAGCAGAGAGCCTTGCCTAGCCCAGAGAGAATGCTGGGATGCTGGGGGAGTCTGGTTTACCTTAAACCAGCAGGGGATTTGGGACAGACATTGCATAAGCCAGTTTGAGTCAAATCAGTTAAATCTGATAGTACGTTCAACCAGGTTTATCTCAAACCGGTTTCCGCCATTTTCAAACTGGTTTATGTGCACTGAACACCATTCTGTTACAGGTTTAAATCAGTTTCTGATCACTTAAACCATTATATGTGTAATGTCTTTTCCTAGTCCTGGTAAATTAGCTGATAATGTGCTGATCTGAGTAGTGTGTTTCAAGGCAAATAGCTAGCTAAAGTATCTCTGGAATCACTACGGTGTCTGTTTATGTGAAACAATTTCTTGAAATCATTGGAATTACTTAAGATGTAGTGTAGTAGCATGATTTTTAATACTGCATTAGAATTAAAGATATACTGGTGGCATGGAAAATTCTTATTCTTGAATGTAAACTTTATCTTGATGGTAGTTTATAAACTATCTCAGTACTTTACAAGTGTAAATATCTGGGGAGAAATTGCCTGCCAGCTTAATTCAATTAAAGTCAATGCAGTTCATCAGCAGACAATATGTCCCTGTTTCTTTTAAAGCCACATAAACACACAAAACCAGTCAAGGGTATTACATATTCAGCCCTTCTTTCACTTGTGTTGTGAGTGACAAATATCTCTACTAAACAATTAATTTTCAGCTCAGCTCAGAAAAATATTCTGCAGTAATAAAACAGTTTCTTATTGTTTCTGCCAAATGGATGTTTCAGCATAGGAACACACTTGAGTACAGTGATATGACACTAGCCACATTCCCACTTTTACTCTGCTTTGGTGAGGCAGAGAAACAGATATATGTGGTTGGCATAGAGAAACCACAGTTTATGGACCTATGGGCATTGTATAGCTGTTCACATGAATTTCTTACAGAGTTACTCAAACTTTGTAAGATCCTGTAGGTTTCTCCCTTGGCAAATACAAATCTGAACCACGGTTGACAGGTCTATGAAAGCTGCCTAAACTATACAGCCTTGTTTCTACAACAAACCATACCTTTTTTTAAGAAAACTGGATCCTGATACTATGACATATATTATACTATACCCTTTGCATAGCCTGGAGAGTTTGCTCAAGTTGTCACAGAAGAATAATAGTGGTTCATCTGAGATGAACAAGTTTTGGGAGACTTAAGACATCGAGAGATTTGACTAAATGAGTTCTACTGAGAGCTGAAAGGGTGATCCAGCTGGAAATAATTACTGACACAAAAATGTTGAAAAGATATCCATTGGAAAGGGGCTCTTCTGCTGTGTGAAGTGAATGCAAAGCACATCAAACTGGTATTACCCCCACAGTTTATACTTTAAAACTGAGCATGTTAAAACATTGTGACAGATGATATATACCATCATTTAGCAATATAGCTAATGTGAACACTGCTGCCCTTTCAAAGTTCATCCAGTGCAAGGGTCTTTTACTTAGTTTCACAATTTGTTTACTGAGAAATGCAGGCAGCTGCCTGGATACTCCATGCCACAGGTTTCATGGGGCACATCCTCAGTGGCTATGAACTGTCATAGCCACATCGACCTTAGCAGAGCTATGGCATTTTATACCATTGAGGACAAGTCCTACAATTCCTTGTAATTCCTTGTTTCAGTTTTCTAGTTCAAACTAAGAGCTCCATTCTGGAAAGACTTCTTTGCATCTTGCCTTCTTAACCTTTTAAGCATTAATTGCAATACAAAGGAAGACTGACAGGAGAAAGGGTTTGCAAGATTAGAATTTTTTGGTAATGTTAACTAGTAGAAAAGGGAGAAATTCTCTTTGCTCATCCTTCCACATAAGGGTCAACAAGAGTTTCTGGATCACACTGTATGTATCAAGTGCATAGTCTAGAAACAGAACAATTTTATAATTAAAGGGAAAATTTGTTTTTCCTCTCTCTATTTCTTCTTTCTTTTCAATAGTGTTGACCTCCCCATCTCCCTCCCCATTTAGCATTCAGAGCAGTCTATTTAAATCAGCTTAAATATGAAGCAAATTTATATCCATTTGTAAAAGTCTATTACTATAATAATTAGCAAGCAATCCTTGGAATGACATCTCTGATTTATAAGATTATTTTCCATCTAAAATGTAATTCAATTGGGCTCATGATTACAGTAGTTTTTCTTTCTTTCTTGTTTTTTTACTTGCACAGGATACGTGGTACCTAATTAACCACATGAACTGAAATACACAACTTTCATTTTTGAGGCTTATGCAGTACATAGTGGTTTGCATTGTCTGACATATCTGGTATGGGCTTTCTATGACAAAAGAAATGCAATTAGAAATATTTTACATCATCTCTAATACTAGATTTATCCATATAACCTTAATGAATAGCATAGAGCTTTGATGGCCATTTAATTACAAAATCTAGGTCTTGTCTTACTTTCTTTATATGACCTGTCTACATTTGCATTTTCTCTTTTTATTTAAATAATAAAAGGTGCCCAAATAAAATGGGTCTTTTTATGTGCCTCACTGTGAATACATAGTAATTTCCAAAGGAGGGAGAGCTGGCATGACATTTAAGCCATTATACAGAACGAGAAGGTGTTTTTGGGTTTCCATGGTCAGTGGTACATCTTTTTGCCAGTAACAGGGCTAACAAGGCAACTCTGTAGTGCTTCGATGAAGTTCAGTGATATAAAACATACACATGTAGCAGGCCAACTCCAGGGAACCAGGTCCAGATTTACAAAGATATTTAGACACTTAAAGATGCAGATAATGGCCTGGTGGGATTTACAAATGGATCTGAGCTCATCTAACTGACCTCACATGCCTCTAGAAATTCCACTCGTACCCATCTATAACAATAGGTACCTCCAGTGGCATCTTTTAAAATGTATCATTCAAGTCTTTAACCTAGATAGCAGCCCTATAGAAAGACTGAATAGTTGTAGAGAAAACATTCGTCCCTGAAACCACGGAGTAGCTGAAGAACCACATCATGCAGAATATTCAGCTCAGCGTCTCAAACAACCTTGCATATTCTGAACACCGCTACTGTCAGACTGGAGCCTTCTCACAGGAGTAAATTCTCTAGCTTTACTGCTTTCCCCTGCTTCATATTTTCCAAAATCATCCCCTAGGCCAGCCATTCCCAAATGGCTGTAAGGAAAGGAGCTTTTCCAAATGCCTCCCTTGGGAAGCAGAAGTTCCTGGGTGGGGTGCATGCAACATACAGCAGCAATCAGCATCCCCCATCACCCCATCCCCTTCAACCACTCTTGTATTCTCCTAGTCAGCAGCTGCCCCTGCTTCCCTTGCAACTGATTGTCACTGGTGGGGGAAACTGGCAGCAATCAGCAGCAGAGGGAATCAGTGATGAGGGAAATCAGTGCTGAAGAATGGAACAGTGGCAGATGAAGTACGGGGGCATGAGCATACATGACTATACTACAGGGGGCCATAAATCTGCAAGATTTGAAAAAAACCCTCTGTCATAGACAACTATGGGCAAGGAAATCCTCCTAGTGTGAACCCCTTTAATTTGCACAGTAGAGGCATGTCCCAATGAGCATACATGTGCAGTTTGTGGTGTCTCAAGCCTGTTTGAGGCACCGAAAACCACATGCAGTGCACATGTGTCCGTTCACCCACTGCTAGTTTGCAGTGCAGCAGGTTTTTCTGACACTGGGAGATCCTAGTGTAAAAAAAAAATAACACTAAAAAAAAGCAACATGGCACTCACAGCAGCAACACGTGCCACCTGAAACTGGAGCCTGACTGGCCAGAGCCATACTCTGGCTGCTGGCCAGGCTCTGAGCAGCCAGCTCAGCACCACTGCTGACCTGGGAGACCACCAGACCCCAGGTAAGGCTGCTGGGGCCAGCACAGGTGCTGGCCCCAGTCTCTCCTACCCTACCTGGGGCAATTTGCCATGAGCTGGAGCATGTGTGCAGGAGTGCGCCCTGGGGCAAATGGCAGCAGGAAATATATGTACCACTGCTTTTTGTCCCATGAGAAACGTGTGCCCTTGTGTGTGCTCATTGGGAAGTGGGTTGGCCCCTACAGCCAAAGGCATTTCTGTAGTTACAATGGCGAGTGCTGCATGGCCCCTGATGTAAGGGTATTATACAATTGAATTATATATAGTATTTTTTTTTCCTAACACATGTAAAAATCACAAGCTTGCAGCTGGCATATATGAACATTTTAAAAAATGCATTCAGCCATCTCTCTTTAGAAATTAGCTAGTGATGGGAAAGACCATAACATATCTATTAAGGTACCGTCATGGGCTTTGCCTCTTTGACAGGTAGGAGAAGTTTATCTTTGAAAAGTTGGCAATCTGCATGGAGAAAAGCACACACTATGCAAAACATTGAAAAATAAGAGTCTATATCCAGCAGTTATGCTTTTACCAGTAGATAGTCTCATCTCTTACAGTGTCAGTTCAGCATGTGTTCAGGGACACAGCTCACAGGCCTTTATATTAATTTACTACTCATATTCAGCTTTGGCAAGTTAAACTAGTTCTTTTGGTGGCAAATTAATTCTAATAACTTTGAAGAGCATATGTTTACAGTGAAGAATTCATACCAATTAAAATAGTGTGTAATGCTCTATGGGAAGTGACACAACATAGTCAGCAATGTTGAAATCATGTTGTCTGTTTTAAATTAAAGGGTTAGTTGCATAAGCCAAAAGTTACATTTGTGTTTATTTAAGAGATTTAAAATAACTTATAACGCATCAGTTTCCTAATGTAAAATGTTAAAAATCTGAAGGAAATTCAAGGAGAAGCCATACCAAGATTTACTGGATTCTAGTCCACTGGTCCCAGTTTTGTTGCACCATTCCCCAGCATAAACTCACAACATGTTTAATTATCCTAGATGGCCATGATCTCATATAGACTTTGAATCAACAAAATATCCTTCTTTTAGAATTCTCTTAATCAACTCTTGTTCCAAAGCTACAAGAATGTTAATTATTAGACTGAATTAATGCCTGAGGTCATGCCACCTAGCATAAACTTTGGGAGTGGAGGAGGGGGGCACAGAGGCAGGTAATCTCAAAGGAAAGATTGGCCGCTAAAAAGTAAGCAAACAGCCAGCTTCCTCCCCCCACATCCTAGTTGCAATCAAGCATTATTAAATACAGACCAGACTTCTGTGTTCAGAGCCATATGCTAGAGAAGTATACATTGCTCAGGCCCAGGCGCTGTCTTTTGCTTAGGACCCTAGACTTATTCTGTGGGCAAAGACTCTCTGTCACTGGTGACCTGGCCCCAAGATCAGAGCTGAACCTGTCCCAGCTTCCCAGCTACTTCAGCATATACTTTCTCAGGGGTACTCTGGTTTATTATTTAACCTTTTAGGGTTTGTGTGACAGTGGACACTGATGTTATTATTTATTTTATGGATTGCTAAACTAATTGCCCTCCTTAAATAACACTCATTAATTACAGAGCTATGCAAAACAAGGCACATCTGAACCTAGTTCCCTGGCTCACTTTCTTCATCTGTTCCTGAGCGGCCTTGAGGTCCCTCTCCGGGAGCTTGCTTCTCCTGCTCAGGCCTCTTTTTAACAACTACAGCCAACTGTCTTCTGCTTTAGCTGATCCAGAAATCAAAAGGTTCTTTTGAACTTAGACAAGTTTCTCTCTGCAAACAAGGTAAAGATGCTCAGTGGGCGCATCTACATGAGATATTTACAGCAGAGCTGCCTAATTAGCTCTACAGTAACAACTCAAACTCTACATGTGCAGCCCTATTGGGCCACAGTAAACTAATTAACTCCTCTGTAGGTTAGTAATTATAAACACAAGTATTGTCCTACAGCAGTGCTGTTTAGTGCACAGCAATGCACATGTAGAAGCTCATGGGGCTGGCTGGGCACTAGGATGCTTCAGTGCGAGGCTGCCTGCCACTTAGCCTCACATTACAGCACCCTCATGCCTCAGCTAGCCCCTCTGCAGCACATTGAGATGGGTCAGAGCAGCCCTGGGCTGGCAGGCTGACCTCCTGGACCCTCTGCTAGCCAGGGCTGCTCCCACGCAGCTCAGTGTTCTGCAGTCCCACGTGTACATGTAAAAGCAGCACCTGAAAGCAATGAACTCTAGTGAGAGATGCACCACAGTTTATTGCATTGCATTCATTTCAAGTGTAGATGCCCCCAGCTTTTCCAAAATTGCAGCTAGATTGTTGTCCTGCCAAGAAAAAGTATATTCAACAATAGAGACCCAGGTACATTGCCCCATCTCCTTAGTCCAAAAAGTAGGATGCAAGACTACAGCAAAAGGCAAGCATATAGCATAAACGTACAAAATCCATTTGCTGTAGGTGACTAGCTAAGCTTTCCAAAGCTTCTACAGAGCAATATCATGTATCTTGGGGGATCTTTGGGGTACCAGGGTCTCACATGGAGTCCCAGACCTTCCACATTATTTCTAGGTTACTGTGTCTGAAGCTTGCAGTGTACTATCCACAGAAAAACCTGCCAGCTCAGGTCATTATTAAATCAAAAAATCATAGAAAGTGAGGATTGGAAGGGATCTCTGAAGGTCATCTAGTCCAACCCCCTGCTCAAAGCAGGATCAACCCCAACTAGATAATCTCAGTCAAAGCTTTGGCTAGCCAGGTTTTGAAAACTTCCAAGGATGGAGCCTCCATCGCCTCTCTGGGTAACCTGTTCCAGTGTTTTACTGCCCTCCTAGTGAGAAAATTCTTCCTAACATTTAACCTAAACTTCCCTTGCTGCAACTTCAGTCTGTTGCGCCTTCTTCTGTCATCCACCACCACTGAGAACAGACAAGTGAGTCAATGCAAATCAGAAAGGCATCCATGAACTTCAGAAAGGATACATATGCTCATTATAAAAGGGTCTACTAGAAACTCTAAGACAGTGGTTTTCAACCTTTTTAAAGTCAGGGCACCCCTTCATGATTTTTAATGTAATGGCACTCCTGTTCAAGAACTACTATTGCAGTGCCTCTGCTTACCCCAGTGCTTTTTAACTAGGTGATACTGCACACCCCTGTCTATATTAGGGTTTTCTGATAAACTTAAAGCAGGCAGAAGCAAAGATATGGCTAATGGATTTCGTGCTGTTGGCAAAAGTCCCCTGTGCCTCTTGTGTGAAGAGTTAGGGTGTCTTACCTGCTCTGGGTGTCCCCACACCCAGTCTCTCCAGCTGGGCAGTGAAAATGGCTGCTCCAGCACGGCAGGACTCCTTTAGCTGAGCATTGTAGAGGGTTGCTCCACAGCCCAGCCTGACCCTTCCAGACGGGCTGTGCAAAAGGCTGCAGCCAGAGCACACCCTCTTGCCACAGCCCTTTCTGGTCTGAACCTTCATACTTTTCCCAGAAACAGAAGGGTGCAGAACAGTCCCACATGTCCAGAGGGACTATGTTTCTGGAATCAAATGGTGGAGTTAGATTGGGAAGAACTGCAGGAAAAAGTTTGGGCCCCAGCTGTTGCTGCTTTCCAATCAGCCTCTACCAGAGGCACATACAGCATTTTCATCTGGCCTCAGCAGTACCCATGTCAAAGCACTTATGGAAGAGGCTCACTGCACCCCAGGGTATGGCAGAACCCTGGCTGAAAACCACTGCTCTAAGTCATCCACTGACACTCAGATCCACCATGGGTACATCTACCAGAGATGCTGTAGTGCACAGAAGACTATTGCACAGTATAGCATCGCAAAGTAACCATGCATAGCAGCTACTGCACATTAAAATAGGCTATTGCACATATTTCTATTGCCTGTAAATGCAGGTACTAGATTTACGATGCATTAGGTAATGCATAGTACTGCACACTAACTGGGAGCAAATTGCTCCTCGTCGGCTCAGGCACGATGAGAACTGTCCCCTCCCCTGGGCAGCTGCCTAGTTCCCAGTCCCCACTGTGATAAGAAGATTGGAGCCAGAACTGGGACATTGTCCATTGCTTTGGCAGCAGGCAGCTGCTGAGGCTGGCTCCTGTCTCAGAGCTGTAGCTGGGACATTGTCCCCTTCCCTGTCACCTGCCTGCTGCCAGGGCCAGCTCCAATCTCAGAGCCAGGGCTGGGACACTGTTCCCTGCCCCAGCAGCTGCCTGCTGCCAGGGCAGCGGACAATGCCCAGGCCTCACCCTGATCTTGGTGCAGAGGTTGGGCAGCAGACAGCTGCCTGGGGTAGGAGTGCAGGGTGGGAGGCAGCTGACTCAGGGGAGGGACAGCTCCCCCTGCCTGCCGGAGTCCAGGCCTGACCCTGGTGCCCCCTGCCAGCCCAGAGTTGGCACCTGGGGTAGCTTAGAGCTTCATCTCACTGCTATACAGGAACAGAGCAGGGCAGGAGCAGCTTTGCTTTGAACTGCTCCCAACAGGCACAAGTGTAGACATGCTCCCGGGGAAAGCTTACTGTGCAGTATTTTACTGTGCAGTAAGCTTTCCATGCATTAATTGCACATGTAGACACATCCTGTCTTTTCCAGATCTACCTTCATATACATTCAGGTGTTACATATATTTGCATATTAAAAATAACTCAATGGTTACTAAATAAAAAGGCGACTTTGAGACCTGAAAGCTGACACCTTTGCTCCAACCTTTTGTTTTGAGCCACATTTGCATGGTTGCAGAGCAGCCTCGGCACATGAGAAATTTCTTGCCCAGGAGAGCCTTCCATCACCCATCCTCCTGTGAAATATGAAACATCATAACAACAAAGAAGCAAAATTCAACATCCTGCTTGCCCTCAGACAACTCTGAGGTAAATAGACTGCTCCAACTTTTACCTGAGTCTATTTTGCATAAAATGAATTTTTCCAACCAGGAGATCTTACGCCACCTTTCAGCTCTCCTATGAAATATGAATTTTCATTTACATATTGGAGAAATTTTACAATTGTTGCACTCTCCTATGCCCCAAAGCTTGCAAATAAAGAAAAAAATTTGCCACTATCTAGTTGCTCTTATAAAAGAGATCACCTCCCCAAGATTTCTGATTACTAAGCCTACTAATGTAGCATTCAGTGCTGACTGAAATGTATGTTATGCTTAATTCTGTCCCTCAGTTATGATTTTAAGAGACGAGATCATAGTTTGTCCTATAAACCAGTGGTCTCCAAACTTTTTTGATCGCATACCCCTATCAGTAAAAAATGTTTGAGCACGCACCCCCAATATATGTATATTTATATAAATATAAATATAAATAGAAGTTCTAATATTTTCTTCCCACACCCCAATGGATTGTCTTGTGCAACCCCCTGGGGTGCGCACACCCCACTTTGGAGACCACTGCTATAAACATCCATTTATACAGTATATAGAGCAGATATAAAGTTGGCTTTATAAAAGATTTTTTCCTGGTATCAATGGGCTCTCAGCACCTTATACAGTTTGGCCTTTAATTAGATATGTTCCAACTCAAGGTCCTTGTGCAATGATAAGTTTGTAACAGACTCACAAATAAATTTGTCACCTGGCATTCCCACCTACACTGACTCTCAAGAGGGGACGGTGCACAGGGGAATTTTTTGTAGCATGTGTGGCAATTAAATGCATGTGTATGTATGATTTATAGCTTCTGTAATGGGATTATAAATCTTTCCAATTATTATGTACCATATTTACAGTAGTTATACTTCATATGGTGCAACTTTCTTTCCTTTAAAAAGTCTCTATCAAGGTAAAATTCTTTGTGCAAAGAAGATAAAGGCTAAGTTTAGTCAGCCAGCAAAGAGATTTTCATGCAAGGAGCTTCTCAAACTGGTTAATGAAGAAAAATATGTCTATTTGTGCATGCAGCTAAACTAGGAGGGGTGACTCACTCTTTGATCAAGAGTCATTTGAAGTGAGAAGACACCTTTAAATGAGCCAAAGTATCGATGTAAATTAAAACAGGAAAAGAAACATGACATGTCGGTCCCAGACCTACTATTGACTTCACTAGGAACAAAATCAGACTCATTATGTAATGAATTAAACACAGTCAGTGTTGACATGCAGTCTATGTAGTCAAGGTAATAAAGGAAGTGCGAGTAAAGATAGAATCTGGCCCAATGAATGTATTTGTGAAGCAAGATATAACTACAGGAGTGCTGAGATAATCATCAACATTAACATCCATGCCTGGTCCTAAGCCTTCCTGAATTCAGCTAACATCATTTAGGACCTGTTAACCTATCAACGCCTGCATGCCATCTTACAATCATGGCTTGATGAAGTAGCTTAAAAAACATGTAGTACTTTAAGAGAGTGAAGTGGAGGAGACACTTGGAGCATCTCATCCTTATTAAGATAAAATGGAGCGTTCTTTCACTTTGCCCAGAAAACTGACTTATTAATAAAGGCAAATGCAAAACCAAAACATTTCCGACAGTCAAGTTCCTTGAGTACCTATTAGAGTAACTTTTTGCAGGAGGGAGAATGTCCTTGATGGGATGGCATTCATTTTAAATTGCAGGAAGAAGCAGTTGCCAAGCTATGTGCAATGTGATAGTTATTTGCCAAGTACATATCATTTCAGAGAAGGATATGGGAGACTTGACATTACATAAACCTTTTCTTCAGAGGAAAGAAATACAGGCAAAAAAAAATAAAATAAAGATGAGCAACAGGTGAAATAACAGAAATCCTGAGAATGAGGAAGCAGAAATAGGGGGAAAGTGGAAAGGAAAAGCATTATATTTACTTTTCTTTTGATTTCATAACTGTCATTATTTTTTCCCACTGCATTAGCCACTTGGATCATATACTTCTAGCCCCATGTATCCATTTCCCACTGAAAATTTGCTAGCCTATAAAATCCCCCTGAAATATTAATCCAGTGATATGTCACCTCAGACACAAGGGACCCAGAATTTGAGGACTTAACCTGAACTGGCCACTTATTTGCTGTATATTTGCTAATTTCCTTCAAAACTGTAGCTCAGGGTATAAGGCAGGGCCTATACAATCATTTTCTAAGTTCAGTTTAGTAGTAATCATTTGATGCCATTAGTTGCCAATAGAAGATACTAACCTACACTCTTCTGTTATCTAGCATCAATCTGGAATAACTGCTATTGACACCAACAACCACCCTAGGTAAATCCACTGACTTGAACAGAGTTGTTATGCACTAATGGCAGTGACAGTGCAGCTAGGAGCACGTGTCTTATCAGCCCTGTTTTCATACCTGTTCTGAGCAAACTCAAATAAATGGCGAATAAAACTACGGTAGTATAATAGGAAAAGCCTGTTGTAAACAAACAGATTTAAATCCTTAGAGCTACATGGGTTTGGTTTGGGGTTTTTTCAAATATGGGTCTGATCCTAAACCTAGAAGCCAATGGGGTAAGTCTTACTTTTTTACTTCTCTGGGCTCTCCCTACAAAAGCACAGCCTGAAAATGAACCTTGCCAGGCTGAAAATTAGCCTTTTTCTTAGGAAACCTCAGCATTGTGGGGATTCTTTTTACTTCTAAAAGAAAAATATCTTATGTATAAAGCTATGGTGGCTGGAGTCTTAAAGTTAGCAAAAATCAAATGCCTGATTTTTTAATATCAAATGTATCAGTATCATCAGGTCTTTGTTTTATGGGCCAAAAAAGCAAGGTACCAGAATTGGTGAGATATAAGCTTCTTTTTTTTTCTTTTCCGTAACGCACTACGTTGGTAGCAGAGTTTTGAACAAGTTGGAGCCTGCTTATCAGCCTGCTTGGAAAAACTCATAAACATTAATCTAGTCTGAAGGCAATTAAGAAATGGACAAGCTTCTCAGTGTCAGCCATGGATAAGCACAGTCGAAACCTGGCAAAAAAAGGTGCAGTGAAGATGGAATATCTGTGCCTGTGTTTGTGTATGAGAGGCAGAGGAAGACTGAATGAATATGTATGTCAGCATTCTCCATTTACCTGCAAGCCTTGCCATTTTTCTGACTCAAAAATTGCTAGAGATTTGCATTTTTTTCATAGGCACAAAACAAATCATTCTCATTATTTTAGTGGACATTTCTGCTCTCTCAGTAGGGTTATTTTTGCTAGCACACGCTTGACAATCTGTACCTATAGAAGCTGAGAAATAAAAGAAATGTGACTTACAAGAGTTAGGAAGAAAGAGAAAGAACGTATGGTTTGGGAAGCAGCAGGAGTTTCTCTTTAGAAAAAGAATCTAGTGATGAATATGTGAAGGAATAGTATAAGGGAGGCCTGGATCCTTCAGCGTGATGCATGTTGGAGACCCCCAATCCAAAACATAAGACTTTGCAAGAAGGGGGTCCTAAACTGATTCTCTTTATTCATTTCTGACAAGTAGTTAAGTACAATAAACTCAACTTCACCTGCATTTTGATGGGATGCTGTTTCAGCATCACTGATTACGATGTATTTTGGTGCAAGGTAGATTATTGTAACATGTCACTGTCTCCCTTTGACTGTCATTACTCTATTCTATGTTATTCTCAAAAGGAGAATAACTTAACTCAAGGAGTTAAGTTTATAGAGCAATAACGTTCGTTTATTATTGAGAGAGCAGTGCTCAGCCAACTTTTCTGCTCTTCCCTTCAGTTCCCTCCTGCAATCCCGAGGCAAATGTAACAACTTATACATACAAAATCTAGAACTCTTGGTTCCAAAACGATACCTTTTATTAGACCAACTGGAAAATGGCAAGAAAATTGTACTTTTCTGCAAGCTTTCAGGACCAAAGTCCTTTCATCAGGCTCTCGTCAAAGTTTAGATGGTGCAAGATGGTAAAAAGTCCCCATAGGTAGGAAACAAACTTCATTTTTGCACAGAGGGAGCTGAAGATGGAAGTGTGTCCCTCTGGGTCCATGAGAGTGTCTTTGTGAGCTGTGTTGAGTAGCTCTTTGATGTGTTGATCAGGTAGAATTCCTTCCCTGGAGGTGTCAGACGGCAGGCAGGGAGGCAAAAAAACTTCCTTGTTATTCTGCAATGAAGTTTAAAGTCCAAAATCGGCTAAAATTTGGCATTCGGTCTAATAAAAGGTATCATTTTGGAACGAAGAGTTCTAGTTTTTTGTATGCCTTTTTGTCTTAGACCAACACGGCTACCAAGTACACTCCTGACAAGTTATACATAACACTCTTCAAAGCATCCATACATCTTCCCCCTTTACATGTAACATATCCCCATGTAATACTGACACTGAAAGTTTAGTTCAACTCATAGTTAAAGCACATTTTAAGAGGTCTCTATTAGTCTTCGTGTTGACTTTTTGGCTCAAAGTGATCTCAGTTACTCTGCTTTCTCAATCATTATTGGTTCCATTCTTGTTTGGTTTCTTTATTCAGGTGTCTCTACTTCCTGTCATTTCTTGTTGCTTTGATGTTATCCCTGTTTCCTTCCGTGAATATCATGATGTTTCTTCTTTTCTCCCTGTTACTGGATGCACGTGTCTGAACACCTGTCCTTTTGCTGTTACTACTTTGTAGGATCTGAGAGTCACTTGGTGGAAAGCTAGTACTTTTTGTTTTCACATTTGTCCATCTGAAATACGCACCATATCTTTGTTGTACAGGTGTGGTAACTCCCTAGAGCCCCTGTCATAGTACCATTTTTGTCTGAGTTTGTCGAACTTTTTAAATGTTTTCACGTCTTGATTTTCATTATGAGAGCATCATCCACAATATTTGGGAGCCTGGTTTTGAGTTTTCTGTTAAACAGCATTTCTGCTGGGGGCAGTCGATCGTTCCATGGGTGTTCCCATATAATTTAAGAGCGACAGGTAAACATCAGTGTTTGGTTTCAACAATTTCTTTTTTCAACAATTTCTTCACTATCTGTACTCCATTTCCACCAGACCATTGGATTGTGGGTATTTAGGACCTGAAGTGTTGTGACAGAACCTATATTTGTTTGCAAACTCTTTAAAATCAAAACAGTTGACTTGAAGTCCATTGTTTGTTCTCAGAATTTGTGGAATCTCATGTTTAGCAAAAATAGATTTGATGTGAGTTATGACATGGGTTACTGTTGTACTTTCAAGCAATGCAATTTCAGAATAGTGAGAATAATAATGCAGCACTAATATATAATTTTTTCCTGCATGCATGAATAAACCAATGCCCACTTGATATCATAGAACTATAGGCTCCTCCATGACCATCATGGCCTCTTTTCTTTTTGCTTATCTGTACGTTAGGCAAATTGTACAGCCCTTTATGTCATTATTTATGTTGGGCCAATGTACAGCACTCATTGCTCTCCTTTTATGATTTTCAATGCCCTTCATGTATTTTATTTAACATGTCTTTCTTTAGCACTGCTGTAACAACCAGTCGTGAGTATTTGAACAAAATGCCATCCAGTACTGACAGCTCTTCCTTGAACTGAGAGTAGGGGCTAGGTCAGGCTTGTCCAACATACAGCCCGTGGGCCCCCATGAGGCCCTCCAAGCTGTTTTCTGAGGCCCAACGTGCTGCAACGGGAAATGAAAGTAAACACTGTACTTTCGTTTTGGGGGGAGGGGGTGCTGTGATACTGCTTCCTGTGAGGTCTTTGAATATGGCTCGCTGGCCCACTGAGTGATAAAAAGTTCATGATCCAGCCCCACATTCAAAAAGGTTGGACACCCCTGGGCTAGGTATATGTTTTCCAGGCCAACCAGCACATATTGCAATATGGTGTCCTGAGCAGTAGCTTCTGCAATTAGTACCCACATTTTATCTGTGACAGGAATCACTCTTTTAAATAGCTTAACATGTATTATGTCTATAATTCTGTCATCTTCCATTGTACCATATGCTCTGGACAATATATATGCAAAAAGTAGATGTTTTCTTGGTATGTACTGTATGTCTAGATCATACATTTGCAGTTGAAAGAAAAGTCTCTGTAATCTTGGTGGCATATCTGGTAACACATTCTTTGCTATAATTACCAAAGTTTTATAAGCAATTTCAGCTACCACAGGCTTCCCATAGATTAATATATGACATTTCTTACAGCCATATACCACAGCTAAACTTTCTTTCTCCATTTGTACATATATAAACTCTGAATTAGACAGTAGGGCTGGGCAAAACAGCACCATTTAGTTTCAACTTTCAACTTTGACAAGATGGTGTTTCTTTTTGGGTTTCATTTCATTTTGAAAGCTCTGTTCCATTTTGTTTCATTAAAATTATTTTACTGTTTTGACGCTGTTTCAACATTTCACCTCTTGGCTATAATGGGGAAGCATAAAACTGCCTATAACTTTGTCATTTCTTGCCTGGTACACATGAAACTTACAGGAGTGGTAGACCCTTCTGCAGACATGGATTCTTTCAAGTTTCAAGGAGATAGGTGCATGGGTTTCTGGGAAACTCCACCTCAAAGCCTTGAAAGTAAAATTTGTGTTGTGTGTGTTAAGGCACAGTTGGTGAAAACTGCAGGGATGGTAGCCCCTGCTAAGGCCACAGTTTGCCAAGTTTCAAGGAGATAGGTGCAGGGGTTTCTGGGAAACTGCACCTCAAGATGCTGACAAGTAAAACTTGTGACGTATGACTGTGTGTAGGTGTTAAGTCGCAGCTATTTTTCCGTCCCTCCCTCAGCACACTGGGATTGGAAGGGACCTCAGGGAAGGATCACAGTCATTGGCCAGTTACACATCTCAACATCAGAACAGTCCTTTCTCACTCTTACTCCTCCCTTTCCTTCGCTTCTATTTTCCTGCAAGTAAGCCCAGCTTCGACATTCGAAACATTTAAAAACTTTCAAAATGTTTCAAGTGCCCTCATTTCATTTTGAGGCTGTTTCAAAGCTTTTCATTTCAATTTTGCTGTTTTGAGCTTGAAACTAATCAAAACAGTGTCAAAACAAAACACCCAGAGAAATTTTGCACAGACCTATTAGACAGCGCCCGAGATGCTATGCTACTGGTTTCCAGCTGTCCTCATGTTTTTGAAGCAAAGCTGCTCCAATTATTTCTTCAGAAGCATCTGTTGACAATTTAATAGGTCTTTTAGAGTCATAGTATTTTGGTACTGGAGCTTTCGTTATTTTTTCCTTCAAGTTTTTTAATTCAGCTTCATGCAACTATCCCCATATCCACTGAGTATTATTTTGTAGGAGTGATCTAAGGTGTTTGCTCTGCTAAGTTAGGTAGATATTTTCCTACAAAATTGATCATTCCCAGTAAGCTTTGCCCTCCTTCCTTATCTGCAGGGGGTGGCATGTTTGTAATGGCTTTAACCCTTACAGGATCAATTTGCACCCCTTTCTCCCAGATATGTTATTTCTTTGACCCTAAATTTACATTTTTGTTTGTTCAGTTACAAACCTGTTCTGCTTGCTCCTTCTAGTGCCTTTCTTAGCCTCATGTCATGTTCTTGCATAGTATTTTCCCAAGCTAATACATCATCAGTAGAAACCATAGTTCCATCAAGACCTTCAAAAACATGTTTCACCTTTCTGTCAAATACTTCAGATGAAGAACACAGTCCAAAAGGAAGCCTAGAAAAGTAATACCTTCCAAAGGGTGTGTTGAAGGTACATAATCTAGTGCTGTTCTTTCCTAGGGGAACTTGCCAAAACCCAGAAGAGGCATCCTACCTGGAGAAATATTTAGCTTCTGCCACATCGCCAAAAACCTTTTCCCTGATGGGAATAGGGAAATGTTCCCTTTTGATGTAGCTGTTCATTTGCTTAGGATCCAGACATAAACTCAAGGATCAATCTTTTTTTTTCTATCATGACCAGTGAATGAACGCAAGTAGTTGGTTGTTCTATTTTTTCTATTATGTCCATGTTAACTAATCTAATTCCTTTTTCAGTTTCCCCCTTAGCACAAGAGGAATATTTCTTAGAGCATGTATGGGGGGAGTATTTGGTTCTCTTAATTCTATCTTGTCCTCAGTTGACAGTTTTCCTATGCCTTGAAACACAACATAAAACTCTTCTCTGTTCTTGCTTTCTAGTTCCTCTGTTAGGGTAGCTTGTCATATTTAGCTTCAATTGCACCTGCTTGAGTAGTGAATTATAGCATTATTTGAACTTTTCTTTTATATTCAGCCTTATTTAACTATTGCTTAAGTTTTTGTATATTCTTGTTATAATTTGAACTTTTCTTCAGCATCCTGAGCTTCTCTTAAGTTTGCTTTAATATTGTTTCTTTCTTTCCTTATCACTGTGAGAATCAGTTTATGCTCTTCTAACACTACCAAGATAGGAATGTAAAACGTAAGCCTTGTTACTAGCTCAAATTAACTGAACTTGGCACTGACTGATTCAGAGGGATGACATGATTGGATATGTTAATGAAAGGTGATAAGAGGGGACCAATTAGACAGTGCCCAATTGAAGAGCCCCTGGAATTTTTTATGTTAATGAACAGACCAAATTAAGAGTCTGGGGTATGCCCAAATTAAGACACTGGTAGAAGCCCAAACTAAGATGTGTAAGTGCGATGGGTTTGCTAGAATAAAGAAATATGCTGACAGGATAAAAACATGAACAGTATGATGATCACAGGGAAACCAATCAACAATACCTAGAAATGAAGAGGCATCAGAAGAAAAAAGCATAAAAAGGGGGCAACAAGGAAGCTGGGTGCGTGTTGTCATCCAACAAGATCCGGACTGAAAAACAGCCATTACCACAGATTACCACCTCTACTTTCAGGAACTGACTGGACACCTTTTCTGTGAAGTAGAGTAACATCTGGGATTGGGTGAGATCATTGGACTGTTTTTTTCTATCTCTATGTAGAAACTAATAATGTGTTTAAAGTGTTAATAAAGTTAGATTTTAGTTAAGTTGAATTGTGTAAGGCATATTCCACATTAAATTCTGGGTTGATTATGCTTTGGTAATACTTTAGTGCTATGGGGGTATAACATGTCAATGGCATCCATTCTCTTAATCAAACCTAGAGTTTTACATGTTTGCAACCCAATAATTGGCATTAACTAGCTTTCCTGAGATTGCGACAAACTGAATTTTTACTATATTACCATTGTGTCTATCACACACTACAGAAACACCCTTGGTTGCAATCATGTTCCCATTATATGCTGTAAGTTCACTTTCTTATTCTCATAGTACACAGGTTTACTTTTCATTTTCTGAATAATGTATTCTGGTACTACATTGACCTATGCCTCTGTATCTCATTTAAGTTACCATTAGTCCATTGGTGTCTAGGGTGATGGTTCAGAATAAATTTCTTGCATTGTGCCAGTGAGGAATTCTTCCTTTTCCTCATTGCATTGAGCATTCACTTGCTGTTTCTTGTGTGGTGCATCTTGCTCCTTTCTGCAAACTCTTGCAAAGTGATTGAATCTTTTGCATTTGTTGCAGTGCTTACCAAATACAGGGCATTACATGAGTTTGTGGAATTTGTAGCTGACCATTGTTTCATCAAGCAAGTCTCTTTGGTCTCCACTTACCAGTTTCATAGTGAGGTCCCCCTTTTGCTTTGTTTTTGTGTTATCATAGGTTTTTGCAGTCTTGTAATCCTGCCTCGTTCAGCTGTTCTGATTTTTCCTCCAGCTTTTGCTGCCTAGCATTTGCTATCTCAGCTGTTTGGCACATTCTAACTGCCTTTTCCAAATTAAGCTTAGGATCCTCTAGCAAACATTTCCTGAGGCTTATATCCCTTATACCCAATACTATTTGGTCTCTGATCATGGACTCTTTTAGGTCTCCAAAGTTGCATGTCTGGCTCAGCAGTTTGAGGTCTTTGACAAACTCCTCTATTGGCTCTTAATCTTTCTGCTGCCTCATGTGGAAATTATATAATTTAAAGGTTTAATTTTGTTTGGGTATACAATATTCCTCAAACTTTTTTATTACTGTGCCATAGCTTTTCTGTTCTGCTTCTGACAGTTGTAGGCTATTACAAGAAGACAGAGCTTCTGGGCTTGCTATATTTTTAAAAAATAGCTATTTTGAGTGGATCTTCCTTCTCTGTAGCTCCACTGGCTGTCATATATATGGTGAAGCTCTGCTTAAATTTCTTCCACTTTTCTACTGCATTGCTGGACACCTTTAACTTCCCTGGAATTCTGAGATGCTCCATTTTTCATCTTTCTTCACACCCCACTCCTGGTACCATATGTTGTTCTCAAAAGACCAAGGAGTTAAGCTTATAGAATGATAAAGTTTGTTTATTCAGAGAGCAGTGCTGTGACTACTTTTCTGCTGTTCCCTTCAGTTCTCTCCTGCAATCCCCAGGCAAATGTAACACTCTTAAAGGTATCCATACACACTCTGTACTGGTTTTTTTTCTCTCTACCACTTACCCCCAACTCTTCCCTCTCTATCATTTTATTATATTGATGTATGAGTACATGTTACATATATATGGAAAACATACAACAGCAAGATACTACAAAAGCATAAAAAAAGCTTTGGAAACCAGAGTATAGACTTACTTATATGGTATTCCATTTTTAAATGTCAAACAGATTTTTTCCAAACAAGGCAACTCAGAATATGCATTTCTAAGCTTTTTGAATCACTCAGAGAGACTGTAAAGTTGATCAAGATAAATTGCACATACTAGTGAAATATTCCAGAACTGTTCAAGAAAAACAGTAATCTAGAAATTAGGAAACTAGAGATAACAAAGGTGATCAGGCAGAACTAATTTTCTGCAAAATATAATAAACAAATATAATAAGTTGCCAGGCATGGTGACTTAACTGATTTTTCCGTTCTAGAGCCCCCTTGATATCTTACTGTAAATGGACCTTAAGAAGTGTAGTTAAAAACATGGAAACATAGAAACAAAATAAACCAAAAAAGGGGTAAAGTGTTCCTAAAAGATTCCATTTTGCTCAAAAAAATGTCCTCAACTGAGACATCTGAGAGCTCTAAAGAGAAGTTCAGGTTGAGACTGCAGAGGTTTTGTTTTGAATTTAATCTCACTAATTATTTTAATAATTAAAAATGTTCTGCTAAAGCAGGTTGTAATCAGCTAATTATTTACTCTGTTTATGTTTCCTGTCAGCTTATGCATTTCTGTTGCAGTAATAAATTTAAAGCTAAACTCTTCAAAGGTTTGGGTGTCTCTCTTTCAGGGTGACCAAACTAAGACATTTGGTGTCTTCTACAACTATTTATGATTGCCCAATTAAGTGTAACCCGGGCAGCAGACCTACCTGTCAGCTGCGGCCAGTTATAGATCCCTGGGGTCTCTGTCTTGGAGTTCCCTTCCTATAGTGTGGGGAATCTCTCTACAGAAGGACACCTGGAGCCTTGAAACCTTTGATCAGACAACATTCAATCCTTTATAAAATGTATTTACATAGGGAGAAAAAGGGACGGTAGAAAAGACCATAAGAATCAATATATACACTAACAAAAAAACTAATAACTATTATATACTAATAACTATTATACATATACTATAGCAGTATGAAACTCCAAACAGTCTGTTCTTCTGGAAATTTGGAAGCAGTCTCTGGGGAGGCGGGGTTGGTGAGAATCCTTTCCACTCAACCCTCAGGTGGTTTCCTAGATGAGTTGCACCCTATGTTGTTTATAGTGACCTTGTACAACTCTCAGCATTGAATGTCATACTGGTCCTGCATGCAAGTAACAACCTAGCCTTTTACACATACTCTCCACCCCACAGGAGACACTGCAACGTTCTGACTCACTCACATGTGTAAGCCCCTTCAAGGTCTTATACTCTATAATGTAGCAGTCATAGATCCTTCTTCAATCAGTCTCGTACCAGTCACTCCCACCTGCAGGGCAAGCACTGTGAAGCTTAGTACCAGGCTCCTGCAACCCACAGAGGGGCTTATGTCACATTCCATGGCTTGGTGAAAATATGCGGTTTTGCAATCCCTGCCTGCAATATGCTGACAGCCCCATCCAGACTTGACAGGTGTCATCTTGCTCTGTCTCCTGAAACCTGCTGATTATCAGAGCAGTGCCTTGGTCTCTGTCATCCTGCTCTCGCTTGAGCCTCATCTTACTGATTTCAGGCTCTTCTGGGGCTCATTTGACCACCCCACTGAGTCAGCTCACCTCAGCTATTCAATGCCTATGTGCTTCTCCTCCCTCTGGCTGCAGCATGTTCCTTCTTTTTTTCCCTCGGGGTCCATGCCAGATAGCAGATCAGCCAATAAGGGGTTTGCAGTGAATTCTCCAATCACCTTGGGTCACATCAATGATCATGGTTAGTCCAATCAGAAGTTTGGATTGAATAGTCCAATCACACCAAATTGCTCTTGTTGCAACAGGCCAAAACATAAGCCCAACCAGACACAGAGCCTGATCTAACTCTGTTACATAACTAAAGTACTTCTAAATGTATTTTAAGGATGCGATTTTTCACGCTGAATTCTGAACTAGTCACATGATAAAAGTTAATTGCTGGACTGGGACCAACACCATATTTTTTCATTGTCCTTTTATTAAATATAAATATTAGAAAGAACTGAAATTGACTAAAACCTGTTAAATATTATATCAGTCTCAGTAACTTTCAATACTTTGGCCACTGATATTATTTGTTCTAGGATTACCATCATGCTTATTCTTTTAAAACTAATTCTGAAACATGCTAGTCATCCAAATGCCTTCCTGAAATATATATATATATATATTTAGATATTAGTTGAGTTAGGCACTAGGGCTGTGCAAACTTTTGCCGGCCATTTCATTTCAACACTGTTTCAACTCATTTCAAGGTTGAAAGAGGAAAATCTAAATGAAACAAAGGGTTGCAAAACAACCTCAAAACAAAATGAGGCTAGTCAAAATGTTTTGAAAGTTGAAACATTTCAAATATAATGCTGGGAAAATGAACTCAGCCCAGCTAGGCTGACTTCCCATCCCCAGCGCTAGATGGCATTGGGGTCTGGGCGTCAGCCCAGCTGGGCTGACTTCTTGTTTCCAGCGAAATGTCAAAACAGCATCAAAACATCTTTTTTGTTTTGATGGAATGGAATAGATCAGCTGTTTCGAATTGAAACAAAATCCGTTGATACTCAAGGCAAAATGGAATAGTGTCATTTTGCACAGCTCTATTAGCCCCTAAAATTAATGGGGTCCTGTAGAGTTGTGGAGAATTAGGCTTACTGCCTAACCTTGAGAAATGACCCACCACCCACCGTGTTCCAGTATGGAATTCCACTGGACTGTAAACTCCATTCATTTCACTTTGAAAGTGTGTTTCAATCCTACTCCCTATACAGTCTGGGTATATACAAGTTCTTGTACCTATTAAGCATGCACAGTAGAATACATAGGTGACTTGTAACTGTTGATGAGGGCACAATTTAAAGGTCTTAATAAAAAATGGGGAATGGAGGAATAGAACCCCTTTAGATCTCTCGCTTTCTCACAGTGGCACCAGATCCTACCTGAGGCAGTGTTGGGGACAGGATGTGCAACTGTTACCCTGCCATGCTATACTGCTGGTGCTTGGGCAGCCTCTGGTGACAGGGGGAGCTGATACTGATCCCGATGCTGATGCTAGCCATGGGTGGAACTGGAGCAGCAGCACAGCTACCTTTGGCAGACCCCCTAGATATGCCCCTGTTGCTTCCTGACATGTTGCCTATGGTAGGATACACACTAACTGAGTTGGAACCTGGTTCCAAATGCACTGTAAGTCACAAAATGCCACCCAGCAAAAAACTGTGGGCTGGAGAGGGGCTAGATAACCTGTGACTCAGTGGTTAAAGTACTATGCTAGGTAATTAAAGAGAAACATGTACTCTTGCCCATTCTGGGTAAGGGGGCCTTAGAAGTTGCTGTTTCCTGGAAAAGTACTTTAACCACTATTAGAGCTAAAGGATGGAAGGATTCACTTATTTTTTTCAGGATTTACACTCAAGTGCATACATATATATCCACATATTGGGCAGTTCTAGGATTTTGAAAAGTGGGGTGCAGATGGTCTGGCACATTGTCACATACAACACAATACATATTTCTCTCTAGTTAAAAAGAAACTAGAAGCTTTGTTAATATGCTGGAGGCTATCACTATATTATTCAGTTTAAGATCAAAATAAATATAGCTATTGGAATGTACACTAATTTGCTAGATTATATATTAAAACACATTTAAAAAAAAGGCAAAAATAGTCAAAATACTCAAAAGCTATTGTGGCATTAGTCCTGTAGTCATTGTAGTTAAATGTATGTCTCTTACTCAGTTTGAGTGCCTTGACAGTGCATCCACTGTGTCACAGTGGGTGCACCTACATGAGTTGCTAACTGCTCAGTAGCCTAATAACACTGCACAGTAGTGCGTCACAGCACTGACCATGCTAATATGCTACTGTGTATTATTATTAGACTACTCTGCAGTAGCATCACTAAAAAGGTGTTCCCCAGCACTACTGCGCAGTGACTCTGGTTACAGTGCATTTTTTTTAGTTACCTAGGTACTAAATTAAATGTGCAGCAACCCCTGCACATTCATGAACATGTAGACATGCTCAGTCAGTCATTTCTACATCAGAGGACATATTACTAAATTAAGGTTTCTAGCTAGACATAAAATAGTCTCAAGGGTTGTGAAACAGAAGAGATACATAAGCAGATCATTTAAAAAGATAGCAGAATCAGGGAGATGATAATGAGGCATGAAGTCCATTGATTCTTTCACTGCTGCCTGAATAGAAATGCTGCTGCCACTCCCAGGAAGTTGTTTTTATAGTTTGGGTGGAGCAGGAATCAAAGTGGGGTGCAACTATCCCCCACCACACACACACCTAGAACCTGCACCTGGAGCCACATAGCTGCTTGGCTAGTCATAGCCTCCTACACAAGCTCTGTAGCTTTGTGGACACTTACATGTGTGCACTGCACATAAGATAGGAACACAAACTGTATTAGTACTAAAAATACTACCTACATGGCTGTCAAACTATCATTTGGGTATAAAGCAATTCTGCCCTATGCATCCACAAATGCACTTAGATCCTTTATTTGTATTTATATTTTGGTGAATGGGAGAGTTGCTCTTTTAATTGATAGAAAATACTATGCTTTTTAATATTTGGATATTGTTTTTGATTGGTTTGATTGATATCGTATTGATTTAGAATTTCTACAAGTAAAATATATGCATTTGTCACTAGGAGCTGAAGTCTTCTCAAAAGGAGCACCTAACTCAGCATAACTGGCACTGTAGTTCCACCATAAAGACTCATTTATTTATTTGTATGAAACCCTTACAGGCCAAAACAAAATTATGAAAACATTTTCCAGAGCATCAGTTTGCATTAGCTATAAGATGAAAAGCATCAGATATGTTTCCAAAATCAAATCAAATTAATTTAAAAACGGGGGTTTTGAGATTTTTTTTTAAAAGTCTGGTTGAAAATATTAACAAATACGTTCTAAGTAGTTAAAGTGTTCCTGCATTGCTTGTTTTTTCTTCAGAGTGACAAACACAAGTATCAAGAGATCATTATACCATTTTTTCTTGTGGTACCAACAGGTGTAGATAACTTTGAAAGAAAACTTTGAAAAAAATTCTGATCCAAAGGAAAATCCAACCTGAAATCTAAAACCAAGAACTTAAGTTGTGCTTTAGGATTTAAGGTTTACTCATCACTGATCCCCATCTTCTCTGTCCTTCCATCCACTAGCTAGGTGCAGTAATAATGTTGAGTTCAGACAGCTTTCTTAAGAGATCTGGCCACGTGTCAGCTCCTTAAAATAGAATAAATTTACTATGGAGTAAAACCTAGAGCAAATAACTCTTTATAAATCATGTTGTGTGTCTGCATCTAAAATCCATGACGTTTTTTTCTAAAAACTGTTATTGTACAGACACTCTTTGTCTATAGGGGATATACCTTGTTTTAGTTTTTCTTTAGCATAGGTTTGGACACTGTTCTACATCTGTGGGAAAATAATCCAAGACACAAATTAGACCATATTAAGAACAGTATGCGTTGATGTAAAGCAAATGGCAAAACATATTGGGATGAAATTAAGAGTGGTAAATGTAGAGCTGGCTTCTGGAAAATGTTACCTAGTATTTCTGATTGTGAAATAGTCCTACATAAAACTGAAGAAAGGCATTCAAGGCATTTTTACACATGCAAGCGCTGCAGCGCCAGGCTCTTTGAAAAATTCCCAGTGTTGCAACACTTGCAGTTGTATAAGCAGTAAAATGTGCTTTTCAACTAAAACACATACGAGGTGCTTTAGTTCAAAAGTGCAGCACCACCATTTTCTGTGCCCTGACAAGTGCCCTAAATCAATACATTCTGTGTACAACAATTCTATGACCAGTTGAGCTTGCATTGGCATGCCGAGTACCATTTTGTATTGCCTGCTTCTCATGCCTCTTCTCTAGCTCATCACTGACCTGCTCTCTCTTGAAGCTTTTTCACAGCGGCGTTTCACTTGCAGCGGTCCAAAGTGACTTATTCCCAGCATTGGCCATCAATGCAAAGCTCACGTGCCTTAAAGCTGTCTTAATCATAATATCTTTAATTGCAGGTAGGAATCAAAGAGAAGATCTGATTATGCCTCCTTCCCCTGGTCATGACATTTATACCATCTGGGGAGTGTTGGTGTCTGTAGGAGTCACTAAGATGGTTCTGCACCACCAAAGCACCTGTCCAGCCATGGCAGTTTTACACAGCTTTGCACTGGCGGTGTGATATTAAGCAGTGTTCATGTGGGAGAGAATCTGGCCCACATTCTTATATGCTTTCAATAACTGTGTGAAAACTGTTCTGCTCCTCATTTACCTGTACTAAAAATAAACTCAGAGTAGTTATTTTAATTATAGAGTAAATATAACAAATTGATGCAATTATAATTAATGCAGGAAAACTAGTGAGAACTGACGGAGGTATGAATTAATGCCAGGCCCTTGCTTTAAGTTAGGAAAACTCTTTCTCTCTCTCTCTCTTCTCAATGACACTCATCTCACATTCTGGGGGCTGCTTTTAGTTTCCTCCCATTTATGCAGGTGTGAATCAGAACTAACTGTATAGGAGACAGTGGTAAAAATGGATGTTAGTGAGAGAAGATTAAGGCCTATGCATGTGTATTATTCCTCTACTATTTGATACTGAATACACAGAGCACTTGTGCTGAGTATTTTATTATTGTAGGGATTCAGAGATATCCTGCTTTGTATAGGCCACTGCACATTTATTGAATTGCTTGCAGATCTTTATTTATTACTGCTGACACATCTCAACAAATAAGCGATATTTTCTCGTTTACCTATTCAACTCTACAGTTCTTCCTTCATCAAGAACCATCTGTGCACAGAGTTTAGAGACTCGGGGCTTTTTTTAGTAAATCTGTTCTTCTATCACACTCAAACAGAAGTCTTACCAGAATGTTCTGTTTTGCATAGGTTATATTGATATTTTTCCTACCATTGTACATAAAAACAGAAATGCCCAGATAGGAGTAAACAGAAGGTGAAATACTGGCTTTTTGTTACCTGTCTCCCTACTTACCTGTCCATGGTGTTTCTGCAGCTCTCATTATATTTGTTTCTGAGCACTTCTATTTTCAGATGTTTGGAAATATATGTGATCAGGAGAACTATTCACTGTCTGCTTTTTTGCCTATAAGGGTAGGGACAGAAATTACACATAAACCAGTCTATATGATCAGAAACCAGTTCAAATCTGTAACACAACAGAAGTTCAGTGCATATAAACTGCTTTCAAAACAGTCAAAACCAGTATAAGATAAACCTGGATAGATATAGTATCAGATTTAACTGATTTAGGTTTTATATCAGTTTATTGAACTTCTGTCTCAGATTTAAGTTAATTCACAGTCCCTCAGTATTCCAGGATGGTTTATACCTTCCCCACAACCTCCCCGGCCCTTGCAGAACAGAGAGGCTAACCTTGGCTCAAGCTGTCTGCTCCAGCCGAGCAGGGAGATATGCTCTAGCACCCCCTGCCTTCTGGCCTGGGCCACTGCAGGCAAGTGGCTGTATTTCCATAATCATTAGTGAATGTCTGTTCACTTGCTTATTGGTTCAATCTACACAGCTCAGGCTAACCTGCAAAGAACGAACTGATTCAGCTTTTTTGACCGTCTGTACTTAGCCTAAAAGAACTGAAGCTAGATTCCAAGGTATCAGAATTTGAAATGTAACACACTCATTACCCAAAACTAGTCAAAATGAAAATAAATATTCTGACTTACCAGGACTCCATTTTAAGATCTAGTTTGAAGATTTGCATAAAGAATGTGGCTTAAGGACTCACCACGATACATTTCTTCAACTACCAGTTAGATGAAATCCTAAATTCCACATGATGTCTATGGGTAGCTTTCAGTCAATAGTTCATAATTTCATTCTGGAAGATAAAAAAAAAAGCAACAAGGGAAATGGAAGAGTATTGGAATGATGTCTGGAGAAAACAACACTAAATAACAAGGAGGAATGTATCTAGACACAGAAAGGCTTAGGACATTTATTACTAATATATAACAAAGACAGTTAAACATAGATAAATGACAGCTTTGATGAGCCTTTATTGCAAAATTCTTTGCGCCTCATTAAATATGAAGAATAAAAGAAGAGTACAGGAGTCAAAAGACAAATCTGTGCATATTGCTAATGAATGATGAAGAATTGAAAGACAAAGGACAAACCTGAGAATATTTGAGAAGTCTGCATTATACCAAGATTTGTGCTTAAATGAGATGGGGCTTTTAAAAAGAGTCACAGTCAAAGAGGTAGATGATATGAGGGAAATTTCTTGGTTATTGCTTGGGAAAGGGAGCCAGATTTCATACCTTAATTCATTATCAGGCAAAGAAAGACTTATCAAAGCTGCCAGCATCAAAGGACTAAATGATGCATTGTTATAAGAACTTCCCAAGGAGTTGAAAAAGTGGAACATATTAGTCAGTGTTCAGACTTAAATTCTCAGTCTCATCTGTGCCATAATGGGAGAGACTGCAAGAAGAAAAACAGGCTAGGAGAAACAACAGGAGAAGCAGGTTAGGAGAAACAAGACAAAAGAAAGGAACTGCCTTTGTGACATAACTTTATTTTTAGGAGCCACACTGCATTAGACCATCTTTTTCCAAGCAATGCCACACCCCACGTTGATCAGCACACCTTCAAAGGTGGTTAATTGTGTGTTCTGTTTCTGTGTCAGCAGCTGGCTTATAAATCAGGGATCTCTGCAGATAACATAGTTACCCATGACAGCAACTGCTCTGACTGAGCAGTCTTTGGTAATCTGCAATGCCTCTATTTTTTGATCCTTCTTTTAAAAGGGCAGCTATGTAATTGGAATTTTTTCTGGCTTCATCTTAAGAAAAGTGAAATGCTCCACTTTGCTTGCAATCTCACATTGCCACATTGCCATCAGCAGGATTGCTTTGTGTTCAGCCTATACTTCACATATTCTTATTCTCCCCAAGAAGAGCCCCACAATAAAATCCTTACTGTGTCTTTATGGCAGTGCCTTCTGATACTAGTATGAAGCACATCACTATGGCAGGAGCTCTAGGAAGCAACCCCCATAGAAGCTTGTTGGACAGCAGGGCAGCACAGGGCTAGCAGCACAGGGACATAACATCATAGGCCCCCATCATCAACATCAAGGACACATCCCAGAAGCACGCATGTGTGGTTTGTAATGCCTCAAAGCAATTTGAGGTGCCACAAACCATACATGGCTTATGTGTGCCTGTACACTGCAATGCAGTGGTTTCTTTTGACACCAGAAGTTACTAATGTCAAAAAAAAATGCCTCTGTAAAAGGCAGCATGGCATTGACCCCAGGTAAGGTTGCATGGACCAGCACAGATGATGGTTCTAGCCTAGCCTACCCCGCTCAGGTCACTTCTCTGCACTCCAGAGCATGCAGGGTCATGCCCAGGGACAAACAGTAGCAGCAGATCCTTGTGCCACTGCTATTTGTCCCATGGGAAATGTACAATTTTGCACATGAGTGCTCTTTGGGATGCATCCAAAGAGGTTAATGCTAGCTTAAGATGAGCAGCCAGATCTCCAGCTGGTGTAAATCAGCAGAGTCTAATCTCTGTTCTAGCTATGCCAAATGAGGCTCTGGCTTTCTTAAGAAGCCGGTTCCAGTGCATTGCATGGACGTTCTTAAGCTTAGGTCCCATTCTGGGACAGGTTGCAGGAAAGCCCCTCCCCTTGGAGGCGCAGTCTCTCACTGCCTTGCACTCATACACAGGCCCAGGGATACCGTGTACTGCCCCCCTGAATTTTTACCTTGCTACAGATAAGTTTTGCCCACCATCCTTTGGAACAGAGTTCTCTCTGCACAAACACATTCTTTCTAGTTACATTTGGGGCCATTTTTATTTTATTTTTTTGTGACTGCATTCATTTATTTATTTGCTTCAGATGGGAAGACGTGTAGGGGAGTAAGGGTCTTGCTGGAGCCCATTTGCTACATAGCACTACAATACCTGCAGGGATTTCCTGCTGCTTCACTGGAGTTTAACATTAACACAGAATGTTGCTGATTGAATCATTTGCATTAATCCACAAGCTAACACAGCACTGCTGCCCATACTACATACCACTAGGCATGCCTATAGCTGGCTTCAGCTGCACACAGCTCGTTGGACTCAGTCATGCTCTCACAAATGTTGCTCAAATACATCACATATCATTCTGTATCACACATTCCTGGATCCACTTTATATTCAAAGCCTCTCTCTGTGCTTCACGTACTTGCTTTTGCCTTATATTGGTATGTAGATAATGACACAAACTCAAACGTGCTTGTCTCTTGCTGTTGCTACTATTCATTTCTGTTCCTTCAATCTTTCATGCACCATGAACTTCTCGGGCCCCCATCCCACACCATGAATTGAGGCAGACCCAAGCCCCTAACTAGAGTTTACCTGTGCACAATGATTCAGCAAAGAAGGGAGACTGATACGCTACAACGAGAGGGATGACATGGCCTGCAGTGTTCTCTCTGATCTATGCCTGCACTCTCTGATACTGTGGTTTCCATTCTGCTCTCTTCACCACTGTATATCATTCCTTGTCAAACGATTCACTGACTCTAGAGTCTATGGCAGCTTAAAAGCCGTATCTTTTTCCAGGGTTACTGCACTACTGTCTCCTTTGCTTTCAAATTCAGTCTTCATTTGTTTGAGTAAGAAGTGCATGTAGCTGATAAGTAGCTCTTATTGAGTTACCATTTCAAATGGGCAAACAGAAGATGGCGAATAAAGTGACTACAATATTTCAGTAACTGGAAGAAAGGACAACAGTTCATTTGTACCTACTGGCATACGCTGCTGTCTTTTTACAGCTTTTTTTGTTCAAAAGCTTTTAAAGGCCAGATGGTTAAATGTGTTTAGGTGCCTACTGGGATTTTCAAAAGCAACCAGGTGCCTCCCATTGAAATTAATGAGAACTAGGCATCTAGGCACTTTAGAGAATTCCATTAGCTGCCTAACTGCTTCTTTGGGCACCTAAATGCATTTTAAAATGACATGGGACCAGAAAGAAGTAGTTAGCCACGTTAGTCTGATGTTAGGCAGAAGGCAGGGTAGATTTGCACCTTAGGCTAAAAACACACAGCTTGATTCGATTCATATACATACTGTCTCAGTCTATTGGCCCAGTTACACAGTAATTTTAGGCAGCTCTTGGAGCTCTTAACCTATGGCTTGGTTGCATGTTAACACCTTTATGCGGCTTAAAGCATTTATTTGACGCAAAATTACATCACTTCAGGGCAGGGTTATCTGAATAACCTTGCTCCTGTTCTATTATGGTGCAGCCTCTCACCACAGATATTTCACCCAAGTTGAAGTCTTTCAGTATCCCATGATACTCCATGGCTGTGGTACTTGCTCTGCCTGGCTACCTGCTCGCATTGGGCAGAGCGAGCACTGCAGCCCTGGAGCACCAAGAGGTCACAATACCACACAGGACCACAGCCAGAGGAGCCCCAACTCCTGTGTGCATGAGGTCCTGGCATCCCTTGGGGTTGCGGGGGATGCTTCAACCACCTTTTATGCCCCCTTCCCCCACTGAAAGGGGTTCAGGTTTAGAGAGGTCAAAGAGCACTGTCTCCACCTGGGGCCATACGCAGTTCCTAGTCCTGCCCTGAGCTCCTAGTCCTTCCCTTGCTCATCAAGCTGCTAAAGGCAAGTCACAGCTGTGCAGGTGAAGGACAACAAGAATATTTTTTTTTCATTTTAAGGTATGACAGTGCCACTAAGCCGGACAACACTAAGCCAATTAACATTTGTGCGGCATACAGCATAAGGTATAACAAGGCCCTATGGCTCTCTTGAAAACTGATGCAAGGCACACTAGTCTTAAATGGCAAAAGTGTTAATTAGGATAACTCACGGGTACTTAGTGTGGGTCAATGGTCTTGTCATTCTGTAAAGTCTGGAATTTGCTGCAAGACAAGACCCCCAAATGCAGATCAAGATGGTTGGTTGTCTGTTTCTAGCCTTGTAGACTAACTAAATCAGAAACATACAAGTTTCTGTAAGCATCAGCTTGCTTCATGAGATGCCAAGAAGGACCTGAAGATCAATCTTCAAAAGTCTTAGGCATTTAAGTGTCTGAGTTGCGTATAATCCCATAAGACTAAATCACTTTTGAAAAAGGGTCATCCCATTCATTGAAAATCATCATGACCAGAATTTTTATCCTGGTCATGTTGAATTTCAAAGGTGTTCAACTGAGACCTTGACAGATTTCAACAACCTGTTGAAATGAGAGTCAGTTGCCGAAGAGCCTTATCTAACCTGCTTAGATTTCTGAAAATCTGATTAGGCAGCTATCTACATCTTTCAGCATTTAAATATCCCTCAAAATCTGATCCTTATTTTCCAAGAAGTACTTAAAGTTATGCAGACAAGGTTCTCTGGGTAGATGTGACATATTTTATTAGACCAACTGAGTAGTTGGAAAAAAGCTATTTGTAGGCTTTTGGGCACAAGCACCTCTGCAGAGTCTCCCAATGCCTGAAGAAGGGCGCTTGTGCCTGAAAGCTTGCAAAAAACTTTTTTCCAACTACTCAGTTGGTCTAATAAAAGATATCACATCTACCCAAAGAACCTTGTCTGCCTATATTAGACCAACATGGCTACAACCAACAACCCTTAAAGATATGCCTAACTTTAAGTATGTAAATAGTTGCATTGGACTACTCTCCTCTGAACCAGAGCATAAATAAATCACGTTCCACGGAGTTTCTTCTTGAGATGCTGTTTTTGTTTTAAAAAAAAGACTGAGCCAAAAATGTATTTTCTGACTTGTTTTCAATGAACTTTGTTACTTGCAAAACATTGTTCAAGTATTTTTCACATATGAAGTTAGATTAATTCATGTTGTGTGCTATGTAATACTTACCCACACAGGAAATGTAGGACAATGCAGCAGTGAATATACCCAGTATTCCCACAGGACTTCAGAATTGCAGAATAAATGGAGAACTGAACTGAAAGGATCAGCTAGCTACAATACTCTTGAGCATTAAATTAAGAGAGAGTTGCATAACAGTCATACAGAGATAGGAGAAACTGTTATAAGGGCTATACCCACAACTGGCAGACAATGTCCCATACGCACAATTGAAAACATATAGCTTATAGGCAAAACAGCTTCATCTTCAGCAGCAAATTTTGAGGGCACATTATGCAGAAAAGGAGCTGCTGATTTACATCTGCATTCAACCAGAGCAATATCAGCATTTGACCAGTGAGAACTCCCTTTGGATTTTTGTTTCATTTGATGGATCTACAGCAGCATATTATCTCTGCATCTGACTGAGCCAAGTCAGGTTTGAAGTATCACCCAGAGCTCATCTAGATCCAATTTTCACAGGCAGTAATGACAGGGCAATGGAGTGATACCATTTGAGCTGAAATGAGACAATTTTTGGAAAATCCTAAAGTTAGTGGTGAGATCTTGCTTGAGGGGATGAGCCTCGCCTATTGTAATGAGATGGAACATTAGCAAAAGATTAGCTACTCAGGCAGAGCAAGGAGTGGTGTACAGCAGAATGAGGCAGGGAGCCAGTACAATCCCCAGCCAGCCATGCTGCAGATAGAGAAAGGAGGCAAGAAAGAAAATGCACTATTTTAGGAATTAAAGAACAGCTAGCATGCTACTCAGGACAGGACATAGTCTGTCATGTGGCTTTTTCAATAACCCCAAGGATTCACTGTGTGGAGAATGATGGGATAACCTCAGGGAACTGGTAATGATGGTATTGTATTCGCTGGAACCGTAGCGGTGACTGCTGTTAGGGCTGTATCAGCAAAGTACATGATGCAACCAGAAGAAAAAGAATACACTGAGAATAGGAGGCAGGATCTATAGACAGACTGGTGGATGGACACAAAACCTCACTTCCGTATGCTACATGTGCATAACTGTGTAAGAGAAATTGCCATGAAAAGATATATTATAATTAGCTCATACAAAGGCTTGTATTATAAACACATTTACAATATTTTCATTAACTTATTGCTATTATTGTTGTTTCTGTTAGTAAAATACTTGTAAGTATAATTAGACATAGATGCAGAAAATGTAAGGAGGGTGACCTTCTGGCAACCCAGTAAGTGAGTCTTCTGCCAGAAGAAGCACAAGGCAAGGGGTGGAATATTTGGGTTCCCTATAGGCAGAGTATGACTTTAGCAATGCTTGTAATTCACTGGCCAGTGATTCCTCACTGGAAATGAGATTTTCAAAGATGCCCACAGGACATACATCCCTTTCACAATCCCAGCTTTGTCCCACATAGGTGTACATTCCACACGCTCTTTAAATACCTGAGCCATTTATGTTAGTGTGGAAAGAGCTACTTGGAGCTTTCCTCTAGGTATGCATGATATTATAGTGACTCTACCTATCAGCCCCATTGCTATGCAGTGGAACTACTACATTCCGATTTCTTTGGGGCTTCAATTCCTGATCTTTATAGCTGAAAAGATATTATGCTAGTTTCATACCCGATATTCATACCTAACAAGGTGATCACAAAACCACTAGATTATTCCATCCAGTTCCTCTGTAGTCTTTTTTTTTTTTTTGTCATTTGATCTATTGATTATGCATGGATTCACTCTTCTGTAATCACAATACCTTGCTCAGTGACTCCTCTATTGTTCTAGGGAGCATCCAGGTAATTAAAATGCTCCATGATTAATGTCCCAGCCCTCACACAGACTCCTCTTAGCTGCGCATATATATATATATATATATATTTTTTTTTTCCTTGACCTAAGGTCCACTATAGTATCTTATCATTTGTTTCCTTACCAGTACTATCATTTGCCTTAATCCAAATGATCTCTTCACTACTATTCAGGCTGCATGTGCAATGTCTTCCTTCAGACATTACTGTATTTCCTCCTAGTTTCTTCCTGTCCTCTTACATCTGGTCTTTTTCTATAAGCTCTAGCCTGATTTTTAACATTCTTGTCATTTCCTTCATATAGCCGTTTCTCGGTTATATCAAAATCTTGCTTCATCGGTTTGCAAACTTATTTATAGCTCTTCATTTTTACAGAAATAACAAACACACTGTGTCTCTATCTTGTTGTTGGTTTTCTTTCAGGACAGATATTCCTTCTCTCTCTCTTCCTATCATTTCTCCCATTATTCATTGTTAGTTTAAAAACACTGTCTTTCGGGGGGGTGGGGGGGAGGAGGGGTTGGTCTCATATGCCTTGGTATTCCACCCAGCTCTATGAATATATCTGTTGAATGATATTATGCAGGATTTCAGATACCCTTTTCTCCTTAAAGTAAAAAATTATGTCCTCCAATTATTTATGTTTTATGAAGGTAGCAACAATGTTTCTATGAATTTCTTTTACAGATACAAAAATTTCCTATTCTTGAAATTAGGAAAGAATTGTATTAACTTAAATGGCTGTTTTCCTTTTCATCTTTCATGTTTGTGTTTGTCGTTCAGTTCCTGATCCCCTTCTCAACATTCATTACACTCCATCTCACCTCCCCCCTGGTTATTTATTTGCTTACTACACTACATTTTCAGGAAAGCCTATTTCCAAGAGAAAAAAGGAAAGAACTTTAGGATTTTAGTAAACTGTTTTGGGAAGCCAGAAAATCAGGAAAATGCAGTCCATCAAGGCTCTGTATGTAAATACATCTTCTTGCAGGAGGATAGGCATTATCAGATCTGTAAACTCCTTTTTGGAAAATAAATTCCCGTGGACAGTTATGACATTCCTGACAATTATAAACTCAGCGAGTCATTGATAAGACACATGGTAAATGCAATTTCGCTGTTCTATGAAAAAGCCATTTTTCCACATGACTTTCTCTGGACAAGATTTCAGACTAGGTTACAATATTCGGTGAAGTCTCTGTTACTGAGTGCTCAACCTGAGATGATGTAGTATAGCCTGATTTTAGAAAAAAGCTGTATTCATTCTGTGTAAATCAGACCTCTGCAAGATGTCTCAAGACCCGAAGTACCCTGGCTCACCCCCCCGGCAATGTTGGTTAAACATACGGTATGAGAAGATATTGTCCTCATAGTTTGGGCAGAAGTGTAATATATACAAATTAAGAAACTAAAATGACTTCACCATTCTGTGATGGAACTCCAGCTAGCTACAAATATCAAGGATAATAAAAAGTCCTTTTTTAGATATGTGGGGAGCCAGAGGAAAAGCAAGGGCAACATTAGACCCCTGCTAAACCAGATGGGACAACTGACAACCGATGCCCAGGAAAAAGCAAACTTGCTAAATGGGTACTTTCCATCAGTTTTTCATCAGTCCCATGGGATGCCCCAGCCCACTGTGGGTCAGGGAGGCCCAGGTGAGGGAGATTCCTTACCCTCCATCGAAGCTGACCTGGTGAAGGAACACCCTGACAGGCTGGATAGCTTCAAGTCAGCTGGCTCTGACAGTTTACACCCAAGGGTACTCAAGGAGCTGGTGAGTAACATAGCTCAGCCCCTGGCACGGATCTTTGAGAACTCCTGGTGCTCTGGTGTAGTGCCCGAAGATTGGAAGAGAGCCAATGTCATGCCAATCTTCAAAAAAGGGATAAAGTAGATCTGAAAAACTACAGGCCCATCAGCCAGACCTCTATCTTAGGGAAGGTCTTGGAAAAGAATATCAGAGGCTGTCCTTAACAGACTAGCTGAAGGTAATATCCTGAGGGATACCCAGCAGGGGTTTGTTGTGGATAGGTCTTGCTTGACTAATCTCATTTCCTTTTAACCAGGTGACCTATCACCTAGACAAGGGGGAAGAGATTGATGTTGCATATCTTGACTTTAAAAAAGCCTTTGATCTGGTATCCCATGATCACCTCTTGGCAAAACTGACTAACTGCAGCCTCGACCTCACCACGATCCACTGGCTGGGGAATTGGCTCTGTGGTAGGACCCAGAGGGTGGTGGTTGACGGAAGCCAATCATCTTGGTGTGCAGTCACCAGTGGGGTCCCTCAAGGCTCTGTCCTTGGGCCTATACTGTTTACCATCTTCATCAGTGATGTGGACATTGGTGTCAGAAGTGGACTGGCCAAGTTCGCTGATGACATCAAACTCTGGGGTAAAGCATCCACACCTGAGGACAGGAGAGTGGTACAGGCAGATCTTCACAGGCTCATGAAATGGGCAAAGGAGAACCTGATGATGTTCAACACTGAAAAATGCAAGGTTTTCCACCTTGGAAGGAAAAACCTGCAGCATGCTTATAGGCTTGGCAGTGCTACGCTGGTTAGTACTACAGATGAAAGGGACTTGGGGGTCACGATTGACCACAAGATGAACATGAGCCGTCAATATGATGCTGCAGCTAGTAAAGTGACCAAAACCCTGGCTTGCATCCATAGATGCTTCTCAAGCAAATTCTGGGAAGTCATTCTCCCGTTTGTACTTGGCCTTGGTGAGGCCGCAGCTGGAGTACTGCGTCCAGTTTTGGGCTCCATAATTCAAAAAGGATGTGGAGAAGCTTGAGAGAGTGCAGAGGAGAGGCACGCACATGATCAGGGGTCAGGAAAACAGACCTAATGATGAGAGGCTGAGAGCCATCGGGCTCTTCATCCTAGAAAAGCACAGGCTCAGGGGTGATCTCGTGGTCACCTATAAGTTTATCAGGGTGCTCATCAGGATCTGGGGGAACGTCTGTTCACCAGAGCGCCCCAAGGGATGACGGGATCAAATGGTCACAAACTCCACCACGACTGTTTTAGGCTGGACATAAAGAAGACCTTCTTTACTGTCTGAACCCCCAAGGTTTAGAATAGGCTGCCACTGGAGGTGGTTCAAGCACCCACTTTGAACACTTTCAAGACACATTTGGATGCTTATTTTACTGGGATCCTATGATTCCTGATGAGTTTCTGCCTATGGGGCAGGGGGCTGGACTCAATGATCCTCCAGGGTCCCTTCCAGCCCAAATGTCTATGAAATCTATGAATTCTGATGAGTTGCCTAAAAGCATATTCTAAAATGCTTCCTCCTTCTATAATATTTCATCTGTTGCTTTTTCTGATCGCCTGCTTGTATATCCTTTCAAACTTCCCAATTGGACTCTGTTAACATCTCCATATATACAGTATATTCATTTTTTCCCCTGTGACTCATATTCCTTTGCATTGCCTTTCTTTCCAGAAACATCATTCCCAGCATTTCTACTTTAAAATATGCTTGTTGAGTGAGATTTTAGGGCTCCATATTTGAAATGCACTGTGCCTGTTGTGTCTTTACAATGTAGGATGCCTGTTAAATCCATTCTGCCTATTCTGTGCTGTATTGCACGTTTACAGCATTGCATAAATAATCAACTTCACTCCAATGAAATATAACACGAGTGATTAACCTCCGGCCCACAAGGCTCCCTGCAGGCCAGGAAATCTGGGGCAATGGCAATAAATACAGCCACCCTCCCCTGTTGCCAAATTCCCAATCCCTGAGTCCTACGCAGCAGGTTGGAGCTATGTCAGGCCCCCACCCCCACCCCCATGACTGGATAAGATTGGGAAACGCCAGTTCCCCCCAGCTGGATGGGGCTGGGCCATGACCCTGGATTGGGGTTAGCTCAAGTTCCTTCCTCCTCCCTTCCCAGCTCCCATGGGGCTGAGTCAAGGACCACTAGCCAGATCTGGCCTGCAGATAGCCTGGGCATTGCTGATCCAGCCCCCCTAGCCAAAAAGTTTGAGCACTACTGAAATACAATTCTGCTGTCTCAAATATGTATCCAGCAGAAATATTTTTTTCCACCACATTTCCATATAGGAGGCATCATGCAGTTTGTTCATAAACTGCATTTGTCATGTACATATTTACAGTTCTCAAACCTTTCAGGTGTGTTCTTTAAGTCTATTTCCCAAATAAAAATTGTCAGTGACAGTGACCTATATATTATAGATGAGATGCTAATTTTATAGTGCAGTTGTCCATAGATTAAAGGGGACAAAGAATGTAGAGGAAGTATCTCAGAATATTTTGTTAAAATATTTCTGAAGATTTAAATTAACGCTGGTCAGGAAGCTGCTCTGTACTTCCTAGGTCACTGATATGCTATCAGCATATGTTATGTCATATGAAATATACACATCCTTATGTTGCTTAAATTATGAATGGACATAAATATATGGCTACAACTCTGTACAAGTCAGAAAAGCTTCTTTGAAATGACATCAGAAAAGCTACTTTGAAATGACTATACACTCATTAACAGAAAAATAATGCAAATGATATGCTTCTGTAAATGATGTCGTTCAGCTAACAGAAGGTTTAATGGACTAAATGCTCATCATAAACACATCACGAATAAATCGAATAGCCGTTTTATCTGCATTCAAATTTGTCGAGGTTGTATTACTATATTACAGTATTCTTATGCCTGAATAGAAGGATATCATCATTAACATTTATAGTTCTTACTGGTAAAGAAGCAGATGACATACAGGCTACAAAATGATACTGTAATTCAATTGCTGGCACATTAGGATTTTTAACATTAAGGCTTGCACTATAAATTCCAATTCCATATTCTGTCAGTAACTAACAAATGCTGAATTATCTCCTTCCTTAGACATACACCATTGGAATCCATTTAAAGTGCTTAATGATGTATTAATAAACCATGATTTTCCAGCAGAGTTTCTGAACTCTAGTCACTGGCACCAGTTACCAGCACTGCCAATCAAATTAGGATGTCATCATTTCTCAGTAAATAAAGGTTAATTGGATGTACAGTATAAAAGGATCAAGAACATAGGAAATATCTATAGTAGCCTTGTTCTTGATTTAAAGTATTTCATATCACATTTCCAATTTCTCTTGGATGGTGATTAAAGCTTGCTGACAGTTTCTAAGAGAGCTATTATTATTATCATTACTATTGATTATTTGCTATGTATTTTTACAAATTACTTTGAACAAGTTCATGGACATCATATTTACTAATTTTATCACTGATTCCCTGAAATTATTTTGACCTACTGATTTCCAGGAAATGTAGACAGATGTGAAAATTCTCCCGCTGTGTGCTAACCACATCTGCTCCCAGGTCTCTAGAAAAATGCAGATGACAGACATGTAATGCAGGTAATAAGACATGTATCTTAAACACATCAGACACTCTCTCTTCTGGTAGTAGTCTTGCTTCCTTATCCCACCATCTCTCTCTCAGTTCTGGATATAATGGCCCAGATTCACCTGCAGACCAACTATACCTGACAAGAGGTGGGAGGGGACATAACGAGCTAGAGGAAAACTTAGGCTGCTTTGATTTTCTTGGTGTCTCTTTCACCATCCTAGACCCACTTGATTGAACTGTTACAATTTATGCCATCTGTCAAAGGGACATACACCATTTCTGACTCGATCTGGTACAGGCATGCTGTGCCTTTCTCTCAACACACACATTTTTGCTCTGTACACCAGGGAGAAATGTGTCTGATGTAGAAGATGGCTGTGACACTTCACCCTAGCTGAGTGCTCCATTTATGCTGGGGAGAGCTGGCTAATTGGGACCTAATTCCACTATTTTTCCTGCTGTAGAACTCATCTCTTTTGTTAGCATTTCACTGCTTATTAATGAGCTGGAGCTATGTGCTCCTAGTTCTGCCCCTGGGGCCTGATCTTGGATCATTAAATCCATTTGATGTTTTGAGCTGGTCAAAATATTTCCATCAAATATTTTTTTAATGAACAAAAGACTCCAACCAGAACCAAAAAAAAAAAAAAAAGATTGGACAAGATTGGATTTTGTTGAAAAGTTTTATTTTTTAGTGCAAAAATAAGAACTGACAAAAGTTTTGGTTTTATAAAAACAACCAACTGTTACAGTAAACAGTTTCAGCTTCAAAACCCAAATCATTTCAGATTTTTTCTCATTTAAAGCCCAACATTCTCAGATGAGCTTCATAAGAAATGATTTTTAAAAATATAAACTCCCATGAAAACCAGTTGTCATGTTTGACTGTCTCTGCAATCTAGCCATTTACTCCTAATGAAATAAGATGGAGGGTCCAGTCTTTATGGTTCAGTCTTTAACTATCACATTGTATTTGTCTAATATCAGACCTAGTCTAGTTCCCATGGGAGTCTGTTGGCTTTTTGCCTTTAACTCAAGAGAAAGGGACCTGACTCTTGGTTTACAATGCTTTGCTATATAAACCTCTTCTTTAAGCATAGGTAATAATTAATTAAATATAAATACAAAACCCCCCTCATCCACTAAACTCTAAAACTTTACTTCACAGATTACTCTACATATCTAGTAAGCTAATTTAAAATCAAATTAACTTCTCAAAAATGATTGGTTAGCACCGGGACCTTGATATTGCAATGGAATCATAGTATTACATAATTATCACAAATGCACAGATGTATGAGACCTGCAGAGAAAATGAAAAGAGGTATTTTTCAGTTACAAAAGAAAAGGAGACAATGAGGACATTACCTCTTGGTTTATAATACAAAGCTGGCATGCATTAATGGCACAGTTTTTGTGAGTTAATGCCATATCATCAGTGAAGCTCACTGCAATTGCTCTTGTGGCAAATACAATATTCAGTAATTTGCAAATCCATGGGCATCTGTGAGACTCATGAGTCTCTTATTTATTTTTAAAAGCAGATTGAATTTCTCCCAAATTTTCCATTTCACTGAAATATAGAGTGAGCAGTCATGCATGCATGCACGGACAATGTTCCAAAAAAAAAAAAAAAAAAGCACAAGGTTGATGTGCTAGCATATGATGCTAAAATAAAATGAAGTCCATCTTCATCCATTGAAAGCCTGGCACTAAGAATTTTTGTTAGAGTCTACATTAGGCAAACACCTTTTGAAGATTGAAAGTATCTTCTAAATGCGTGCATAACTGTTATTCATGCTTTCTGGATATAGCTGATTTGAAAAGGTTTCAGGGTGGTTTCTAATTTTGCTTTCTCAAATTTAGTGCAAATAATTTACTATGGACAATGATGAGAAATCATAGATATATTTGCATATGCATGTCATGTATTTAGGCACCCAGATTCTGTCATTTGTAGCCAGGCTTTTAATCTTAAGATTTTGAGGTGTTCTTAACTTTGGTCAGGTGAGCTAGGTGTCCCTGTTTTCTTCACCATCCATACTGGCTTTCTTCTGGAAGCAGCACTTCCTGGGGCTCTGACTGGAAAGTAGGGATGTATCTGGCAGATTGATTTTCTGTCCTTGACTTTCACTTTCCCTTGTCTTTATATATTTTAGAAGCATTGATATACTTATATATTTATATATTTTATATATTTTAGAAGTATTTATGGCATCTTAGTTATTTTAGAGTTGTTTCTTCAAATCTCTGGAGCATTCTATCTTACTTCCATATTCTTTTTTCTCCTTCCTAACGTACTGTATTATCTGTATTATATTGCTGTTTTTCTTCCTCATTCCAGTGTTGTTTTCCACCCTGCCTCTGTGTCTCTATACCATGCTATAATCTGCCCCGTGACTTCATTTAGTAGGTCACTGGACTAACAAGCCCTGACATGGTGCCATGTACAAAGGATCATCATCAGAAATGCATTTCATTTCTCTTCATCACTTTTGTTTCTTCTCCACAGCAGGATTCCACTCCTTCCCTCACAGAGCTAGCTTCTGGACTGAGTTACACATTTTTTGCAGTTTTTTTCAGGCCTCCCAAATTTCCTCCAAAATCATTAGACTCCTGGCCAAATTCTAGAGATGGGTGTTGAGATGTAGTGGTGGCTGGTACAACATAAGAACCTATGTAGATTTATGGTCATTGTAGGCTCTGTGGCTCAAAGTGCCTCAACCAGAAATGTGATATTGAAAGAAATAGGAGCGGAAGAAAGAAATGGGTCCTTTCCCCACTTACGAGGAATGGAAGCTCCCTGGGAAGGAGAACCTTTGTCTGTCTGTCAAGGCATGATTTCAAGATGCTCTTCAGGTACTCTGCAGTGCACAAAAGTAGGATGGAATAAAATGCGGAAGTTTGATATAAAGGTGGGAAAATAATCTCTGTTGTACAGATCGTCTCCTTCCCCCAGCAAGACTGCAAAGCACAGCCTACATTAAGGCAAATTCCTATAAAACAGAATAGACATGGCTCTAAAGAAATGGGCTAAGATTTCACAGAATTGCTCTAGAAGTTGTACAGTTAAACAGAGAATAATCATTTCTGAGTATTCTGACCAATCCTACAAAATCTTGTAGTTAGGGTCATCTTCTTTCATGTTATCTAGAAGAGTTCAGAAAATCTATAGAATGAGCCCAACTGTTGAGCTGAAATAGCTTCTGTGGAGTGGCTTTTGTCATTCCTTAAATGCATGGCAGGGGGAATTTTCTTCCTCCCCAGCTGCCTTTTTCGACAGTTCCTTGCATCCAGCCCAGCAATGCTAGCCAGGTGCTAGGCAGTACATTTGCCTACCCCTAAGGTGACTATACTATTTTTTAGTCTCCTTGAACAGAAACTATAGCTTACAGAAAAAAGAATATCAATAGTAATGACAGCAAAGATAAGTAACGATAGTAAAGAGAGCAACTTTAATTTGAGCTAGGTGACAACAAAACATGTGCCGTGTGCATTTTTCTTTAAAGCCAATTTCCCTTCATTTTATATGTCCTAGAAAATCCCTTCCAGCACAAAAGTCTTCCTCCCACTCTTTGCAATATTTCCCCAACCAACTGTAATTGTTTAAAAAATCTATCAGAAAACATTCACCTCCATCTGGAGAAGAGAGATGCGTAGGGTCACTGTGAAGGTCACCCTCAATACCAGGCCAGGAGAGAAACATTCACTGTTTCAGCATGAGCAATACTGTTGGTCCTCTATGTTTATCTCATCCCATCTCTAATTTATTTCTAAGGTTTGTCTTATTCCTTTGCTACCTATTCCATAGTTATATAATACAGTTCAGATGTTTTGAGATTTAGCTTGCTCTCTCTCACATATACACTCATCCCATATCTCTGAAACACAATGCTGGTGATGGGCTAATAATAACTTTCCAATCTATTCCTATTTTTGAAAGAGTAGGAGGGCATGAGAAAATTATATTTTGGCTAACTGGAATGCATTCATTTGAAATATTTTTTCTTTTGTTTGTTTTCACATTGTTTGGATACATATTTGATTTCAAACAGGGAGCCACCTACAAATATAAAGCTAATAGTCATTTTATGACTTTTTATTACTTCAGAAGGATGTCTAAATGAACCAAAGGGAATCCACTTCTTGGGATAGTTGATTGCTCCTTAGCCATTACATTAGAGACAGAATTTACAGGAATCTAATCTGTTTCTTCAGGTCACTTTTATATGTTAGAGTTGCTGGTAAGTGTGAGGATACTCTATGGGCATGGCTTGGGATTCAAGAGATCATGGGATTCAACAGGTTTCATATCCTGGCTTTGCCATAGATCTCTTAAGATATCAACCGACTTGCCCCAGGTTCTGGATCCCTTGTCTATAAATAATAATGCCTTTGGTAGTCCTGTCTATTTAGATTATAAACTTCCTAACAAAAGGACTGTCATTTGCCACATGTGTACAAAGGGGTCCTGATCTATACTGGCACTTCTAGGCATTGCTGTGATACAAGTAATAAATATTAAGAGCCTTGGGAAAGACTAACTTCTCACTGGTGGCCACTGCAGATGTTACAGTAATTGAGATGTTTTAATTAGAATTAGAGAGTATGAACATTGTGTCCGTCTCACATCCTCATCAAGAAGAAAAGAGTGACATCGATATACTGACTTGGGAGAGAGATTTTTTTTTATGGCTGAAATGTACACACTGTTACTAGGGTGTGCTGTACCATGTATGCTGCTGTATGCACTGCAACACAGACTTCTTTCCTATGGAGGATTCAGTGATAGCGAAAAACATGCTAAATCCTTCAGCCATGCTGAGAATGAAAAAGAAGATAAGAAGAGTCAAGTACAGTGGAGCCTTACTTTTTTCTGCTATGGATTCTTTGGAAACTGAAAAATTGACTTCCTTTTCATCCATTTTAATGTTGAAGGGTGGACTAGCTTTGGCTTAACTTAAAGATTGTCAACACTTTGTCAGTTTGACGCTGCAATTTCAGAATGTATAATAGGAAAAGTTATATTAATACAGGACTCAGGGTGAGATTTTAATTACACAAGTCACAGCATTTAGAGTTTAGAGTCCAACAGCTGTCCTAACATTTCCCCCTTGTGCATATGCATTATAATAAGGCTTTTTGTTGCATGATCTCAAAACAGATCTGCAGTAATACAAAATGGTGCATGGAATATGTTTTGCTAATTTTGAAGGAAACAAATTTTAACGATATATCTGTCCAGCAACCTGCTTATTAACACATTGTAATCAGAGCTTTTCTAAAGAAAGTAAAAGAATCTCCTGTCTATTATATTGTGTATAGTGAGGACCCTCAGCTTCAGAATTCAAATAATGATATGACATAATTCAAATTTTAGGGACATTCACATGTGTGGTTTGGTTTGGGCTCATGCCTAATTATATCAAGTAGATTAAACTTCTCAAGGCAAGGATTTTGTCATCACAGCTGCAGCCAGGGTGCTAAGTGCTAGGTAAATAACACTGGGAATGATTTTGGCTCTTCCATGGAAAGGGATTTCAGCCATCTCTGCAGCTGATCTCTTTCTCTCTCTCTTCACCGAGACCAGTAGTGGATGTGTCACACTACTCTACAGGAAAAGGTGGTAAGGCAGCAAGGCCAAGAGAAATTTGTACCTGCCTAGTAGAGATACTCAGGATGGTTGCTAGCAAGAAACGGCTTTGGTATGTCTCAGATGAAGGTAAATTCCCTTGGGAAGGTTTCAGCTACACTCCAGCTGACCCTCCCAGGCCCTCTGCCAGCCCCAAATGTGGGGCACCAGTGGCAGCACAGAGGACCATAGGGCAGCCTGGGTGTGGGCCCTGGGAGGCTGCAGCAGAAAGGAAGGGTGTGCACAGGCAGCCAGTCCTGCCGTGTGTGGACCAATGCCCAGCAGGTAAGTGTGTAGGGGGCAAGGGCGGAAGAGTGGAAGTGGGGGCAAATTGAGGCCCCTACAGTGATGGAGGGAGTGGGGCAGGGGCAGGAAGTGGGGTGTACAGGGTCTCAGGGGGCTTATGGGAGGATTGGGGCCTGAGTGGCTCATCCAGCAGTGTGGGGGGCTCCTGCCACTGTGCACACCCCCAGGGCAGGCATGGGGGCACATACCCCGCTGATCTGTGCATTGGATGTTGGCGGCTGCACTGTGGGCTGGAGCTCTGTGCCTCCCGGGCACAGAGGGGGCCTCCCAGGGCTGCAGCCACAGCGATTCTGCCATGTGTAGCCTGGTTGGCAGCCGCAGTGCAGCTCTGGGTGGCCTGGCTCCGCTTTTCAGCAATGTGCGCTGGCTGACTGCATTGCACTGTTGTTTTTTTCTGCATTTTTTTTTCCCCTGCATATCCAGGGATAAAATTTTTAAAAGGTGGGAAAAAAAACCCTGCACAACACACACTTGGCCAGTGTGCCCTTACAGCATGGAGAACACCATTAGTTCATTAGTGGCAGGTCCTGTCAGACCAACCTGGTGGCCTTCTAAGATCAGATCACCAAATCATTAGATACAGGGGTAGCAGTGGACATAGTCTTCCTGGACTTCTGGAAAGCCTTCGACACTGTCTGTCACCCTGTTCTCATGAAGAAACTGGGGGACTGTGGTGTCGACACCCACACAGTCAATGGGGTCGC